>NC_091784.1:33039650-33342681 GCF_029378745.1 Bos indicus | reverse complement strand
CTGGTCTTCCAGGAAAGCACAGTTTCAGATGCTCCTGACTTCTGAGGATGATGAGTAAGTAATTAGTCTCTATCCTCCAGGCACCATGAATATATTTCTCTTCCAGCAGAGGCGACTTGGAGTAGCTCTTGCTCTGTATGTGAAGATCAGGTGTTTTTTTTTTTTTTTTTGAGAATAGCAGCCGCTGTTCCTGGGGGAAATGCAGTTGTGAACTGTGTTCTCATGCCTTGACTGCACGCATGTACTTCCTGATTCTGGTGCTTCAGTATTCTCTTCTGTAAAACGGCAGGATTGGATAAGATCACGTGGTGGTGCTAAGTGGTAAAGAATCCACCTGCAGGAGGCGAAAGAGATGCTGGTTCAATCCCTGGGAAACAAAGGGAATTAGCTATATACATTCATATATCCGCTCCCTCCCGAGCTTCCCTCCCACCCCGACCTCTGACGCCTCTAAGTTATCACAGAGCACTGAGCTGAGCTCCCTGTGCCATATAGCAGAAGCTATTTGCAGGGCAGGAATAGGGATGCACCCCTGAGAACGGACGTGTGGACACAGTAGGGGAAGCGGAGGGTGGGAAGAACTGAGAGTGGTATTTGCATTATATACACTGCCATGTGTGAATAGCTAGCTAGCGGGAGGGAGTTTAAATTCTATCCTGTGATAAGTGGGGAACCACTGAAGGCTTTAAACTAGAGGAGACATGACTGGAATTATATAATGAGAGGAATTCTGATAGTCACTTAGAGTAAGGGTCAGCAAACATTTTCCATAAAGAACCCAATTGTAAGTATTTCCAGCTGTCTTGAATAATCTTTTGGGTCCGAATGATCCTTTGCTCAAGGAAAACCATCAATGTGTAGCTTTAGGTTAGGAATCTAGACAGCAACAATTCTCTCCTGGGATGGATTTGCTTGAGACAGCATGGTTTCCTGGACCTATACTCTGCTTGATTTGGAAACGTTTGTCTGTGTCACAGGCAGAGGGGCTCTGATGCAAATTTTCTCCTTTAGAGAATTGTTTCCATTGTAAGTAAGGTTGGAGCTGCATTTATGCTTAGATAATCTTCCTTATTCAAAATAAGCTGTGGAAGATTTTAGGAGCATGTCTGGAATGGAGAGGGATGGGAGAAGCTTGATCCATGGTTATCCATGGCTTTGCAGAGACGGTATGCAGAAGCCAAGGCCGGCTTCCACAAGGAACTCTGTGAGACTCTGGGTTAGCCGTGTTGCTTCAGGACCCAGATGACTACGTGAGGCTTGTGGTCACTGGGGCAGGTTCTTCTAGGTCATGGTTTTTGGGAGAAAAGGAGCTGGCATCTGGGGCCCTCTCCAGGAGGACTTCCTTGTAGAGGTGGTGGAGGGGAGGGTTGATGGAGACATCACGCATAAGAACCAGAACTGACTCCCTCCAGGCACCAGAGGTCACACCTCGAGTCTCTCAGAAACATTCAAGGTACACGCAAGGAGCCCTGAAGACCTGCATGGACAGGAAGGGATCCCACATCATTATTTGGGCATTAATAGAAATGTGACCTCAATTTGGCTCAGTGGTAAAGAACCACCCTGCCAATGCAGGAGACTCGAGTTCCATCCCTGGGTCGGGAAGATCTCCTGGAGAAGGAAATGGCAATGAACACCAGTATTCTTGCCTAGAAAATCCCAGGGACAGAGGAGCCTGGCAGGCTACAGTGCATGGGGTTGCGAAAGAGTCAGACTCCACAACAGCAACAATCTCAATTTGCAATCACAGATTTTGGAGATTGAAACATGTCCATGGACTTAGAAGAAATGATCCCAAGACAGGACATAGTGCATATCACAGATGTTGAATACAGGAAGATAAGAAGCAGTACCTATAACTTGGGGTGCTCCCTGTGTTGTCTGCCTGCCCTTGCACCCCACTCCCCACCCGCCTCCTGCCCCCACCCGCAAAGGCTCATCTCTATGACTCTTGCAAAACAATTGGTGATGCAAACTGGGAAAATGCCTGCACTCTACATGTCAAAGAGAATCTGATCCTTCCAAGGAAAAGAAGGAAAGAGAAGTGCATCCCTTTCTGCTGATAGAGAGACACTTTCAGGGGCCTTTTCTTCCTCCCTCCAGCAGGGATCAACAGGTTTTCTGCTGCCTCATTGCAGCTGAGATATTGGCTCCGAGGCCTTCATAACGTGATCACATAATTACCAGCAGAGAAGGGTCGGTGCTTTACGGTCGTCGGCTTCAGGGGCCTCTTTTCAATTACTGAGCAGAGCTGGGTCATAATGGAAAACGGGCACTGTGCCATTCGTGAGAGAGATCTTTAAAGATGAGGCTTTCTGGGCTGCTGTCCTGATTGATTTTTTGGGTATTGTTGTCACACGTTCCTTCCAGGCCCTCACATTCCTCTTGATTTACCTCCTCGGAGAGTAAATGAACTTCAAGGGACACCTGGTTCTGATTGATTCATGGGTCAGTCCAGGTCTTTGGCTTGGGTTCTTCCTCTATCCAGACCAAGGGCTTCTGGGGTGAGGAGGGCTGCGGGACTCCACGATCCGGGTGAGGGTGCTTGGGCAGCGCCCTCTTCGACCCTGAGACTGGCGGAGTTCCCTCCTCAGCTGGATCTGCAGTGTCCCTTCCTTCCTCCCAGCTTCCTGTGCGCAGGTCCTGATAATGCCAGATCAGTGGAAGGAAAAAGTGTTCTGGGTGCAGGAGATCTGATCTTCAACTCTGGGTGCTCTAGGGTGGCAGACCATGTAAGACCTTCCAAACCTGCTTAGAAGGCCCTTCGGAGGGGCATGTGGATTCAGTGTCTGAAGAAAAAGGACAGCAGGCTCCATGTCTGTCCACTGGGCTGGCCCCCTTCCTGCTTCATGTGCCACCTGGGGTACTCCCGCTCTGTTTTTAACCCACGTGTTATTGTTCAGTTGCTCAGTCGTGTCCTACTCTTTGCGACCCCATGGACTGCAGCACGTCAGGCTTCCCTGCCCTTCACTATCTCCCGGAGCTTGCGCAAACTCGTGTCCTTTGAATAGGTGATGCCATCCAACCATCTCATCCTCTGTCGTCCCCTTTTCCTCCTGCATGGATATTCTAATCGGGTGTTCATTTCTGCGTGCAACCTGGAGCTGGGTGCTCTGGTTGTGAAAGATGTAGCCTGCTTTGGTTCTGAACTCATTCTCTCTCTCTCTCAGGCCATGGCAACAACCTCCTAACTTCTGTCTGTTTCAGTCTTGTCCCCTCCAGGCCAGACTTGTCACTGTCCAGTGCAGAGCTGCTGAGCTCCCTGACTCCAGATGCTCATATCATCACCTCATATGCTGTGGAGTTTGGGGGGGGCACCGCTGAGCTAGGATGTGATATGAAAGGCGCTCTCTGGACCCATACAGTGCAGTGGGTACCGAGTGTCAGACTAATTTTTCTAAGCTATCAATCTTCCCTTGTTACTCCTCCATGAAGTCCTGAAGGGCTCCCCAGTGTCTGCAAGACTGGACCCAAGATCCTTAGTTTGTGTGACACGTAGCCTCCCAGACCTGGCTCTGCTGCCTCTCCATCATCTCCCACTTGCCCAGGGCCCTCAAGCTGTATCCTTCAGCCATCCCAGATCCTGCTTAATTTCTAGATAGTGACGGCCTGGGTTGTCCTCTCTGCCCTGTGCATTTGCAACCACCCCTCCATTCCCTCAAGACCTAGCATCACCCCCTCCTCCTTCCCTTACTGTCCTGTAAGCCTTCTCTCTGAGCCCTGTGCCTCTAAAACCTGTATCCAAAGCTGTACTACCTTCACATGAGGACAACCTGGTCTTCAGAAGGGGGCACAGACTATCGTAGTCATCACTGTATCCTCCCAGGACTTCCTAGAGGTGGTGGAGGGGAGGGCTGATGCAGATATCAGGTACAAGAACTGGAATTGACTCCCTCTAGGCATCAAGGGTCACATCCCACTCTCTCAAAAACACTCAAGGTGCATGCTCAAGGACTCCTTGAGACCTACATGGACAGGAAGGGCTCTGCCTCATTATTTGGGCGTTAATGGAAGTGTGATCTCAATTTGGGCTTCTTTGATGGCTCAGGGGTAAAGAATTCCCCTTGTCAATGCAAGAGATGTGAGTTCAATCCCTGGGTTGGGAAGATCCCCTGGAGTAGGAAATGGCAACCCACTCCAGGATTCTTGCCTAGAAAATCCCATGGACAGAGGAGCCTGGCAGGCTACAGTCCATGGGGTCACAAAAGAGTTGGACACGACTTAGTGACTCAGCAACAATGACAACAACTACCATGAACTCAGTTTGCAGTCACAGATTTTGGAGATGGAAAGATATCTGTGGACTCAGAATTAATGACCCTGGGACTGGACATATTCCATATCATAAATGCTGAATACAGGAAGATAAGAAGCTGTACTTATATAGCTCAGGATGCTCCTTGTGTTGTCCACTCCCTCCTCCAGCCCCAAAGGTGCATTAAAACAACTGGCGATGCAAATTGGGAAAAGACCCCCATTCTGCATGTCTAAGAGAATCCGACTCAGAGCAAGCATACAGTGGATATCTGAGGAGGAAATAAATGAAATGCATGATAGATAGCCCGAGGCCTCTAGGACCTTAGAGTCCCCCTGGGGAGACACCCCCTCCCCTGGGGAGACATTGTCACAGGACGTGCCATGCTGTGAGCTGTGGGCACTAAGGTTACTCACAGAGGGGGAAGGGTGTAGGCAGGAGTCCTCAGAGATTATTTCCTGTGATCCCAGAGCTTAAAGGAACCTCAGGGATCACTTATCTCTATCGCTTCATCTGCAGAGGAAGCACTTGAGGTCCAGAGAGAGAAAGAGATGCGCCTGAGGTCACTTTGAGGGTTGGCTGCCAAGTGAGTAATAACATCTAAGCCTCTTGATTCCCAGTCCAGGATTTATACAGAAAGACTCATCGAGCTGGGGCTATCAGGCATTTTGATGTTTTCCTGTAAATAACTTAGGGGGAGGGGTATAAAAGAAAACAGAATTTCGTTACTAAATATTGATGCTGTAGCTGCTACTTAGAGAAGATTGCACATGATGTTTTCAATTAGATTCTCTTTATCTTTCTCAAGAAGCCTTTTTTTTTTTTTGAAGGAGAGGATTGTAGTGCATTATGAACACTGACAGCTTCGGTATTCACATTGTGCTTCTGAAGGCATCAGGGGGTGATAGGGATCTATCAACATAATCCTTGAAAGGAACATTGTGCTCATGTCAGATGAGACCAGCAGCAATGGCTGTCTTGGCATTCCAGCAGAAACATCCTCAAGTGCTTCTCAAAGGGTGTTCCATCCATTGGTGCTTCCTGGGCATCCATGCTGCCCGAATGTGGTGGGATGGGGTTGGAGGGTGATGTGTGGACAGCCTGGCTCTGATGTGGGGAGAGGGAGATTTCAGCTGGAGGGGTCAACCGAGGCTCTCTCTGTAAGGGAATTCCAAGGATCAGGGCGTCTTGGACTCACGGGGCTGCCAAGAAAAACAACATCTAATACATCGAATGTTTGCTATGTGATCAGCCCTGTGCTCAGGGCTCAGCTGGCATTCTCTTATTTCTCATGATAAGCCCACAAGCTAAGTGTTATTATTATTCCCTGGTATTGGCAGGGCTCGAAATGGCCCCAAGATCCCTGTTTCCTGGTATATATCCCCCCATCCCCCGCCTCGTAATCCCCAGGACTGTGACTGTGTGACTGTGATGGATTTCATTCTCCTGATCAGATATGCTATATCAGGGTAGGATGGACTTAATCACTTACGCACATGAAAAGTGAAGAAAAAGAAAAATCTGGGTCTCGAGGTTAGAGACAGAGGAATTTAGAGATATAGATGTGAGAGGCAGCTGGTGTGGGGAAATTTCTGCTGACTTTGAAGATGGAGGGACCACACGGTAAGAATCTGAGCACGTCATCTAGTAGCTGAGAAACATCCTTGCACAGCAGCTGAGAGGAGGATGGGGGACCTCAGTCTCAGAAAGCCTGAAAGACTTGGCTGTGCAGACTTACAAAGCTGGGGCGCGAAGGAGCCGGGGTTTGAACCCAGGACGCCTGACTACTATGTGAATATTCTTAAACTCTACTAGCCCAGCAAGCAGGGAGCTTGTTCACATGAGATTTGGCATAGCCTCTGGGTGCAGTTGGTTGGCTAGCATCACCGATTCAATGGACACGAACTTCAGCACATTCCGGGAGATAGTGAGGGACAGGGAAGCCTGGCGTGCTGCAGTCCATAGGGTCGAAAAAGTAGGACACGACTTAGTGACTGGACAACTGGATGTCCTCACTGCCTTCCTTCCCCTGGCTGAGGAACCATGGTCTTAAAGTGCTCCTGAAACTAACGATGGCGTGTGCTAGGTGCAAACCCCACTTTCCTACACTGTGATGCCTTCTTTGTGCTGTCAACATCGTACTGAGAAGATAAGGCTGAGGGAAACAGCCCGATGGAGAAGAGCTTACTTGCAGAGACTGAATTCCTGCAGTGGCTGTGACACGGAGTGGCTTAAACAGCGGACTACAAGAGAGCTGAGTCTCAGAAAAGGCTGGAAACATCCCACAGCTTGTACTCCTCAAATTTGATCATGCATTAGAAAGACCTCAGGAGTTTTTAAAAATTCCACTGCCCAGACCATATGTGTGTGTGAGTGTGTGTGTGTGTGCTTGTGTGCAGAGCTGCTTCATTGTGTCCGACTCTTTGCGACCCTATGGAGTGTAGCCCATCAGCCAGGCTTCTCTGTCCACCCCAGATCAATTCACTCCAAATCTCTGTGAGTGGTACCAGGACAGCAATACCTTTAAGATTCCTCAGGCGATTGCAGTGTGCAGCCCAAGTTAAGAATAAACTGACTTACAAGGTCAGAACAGGAGGCAGAGGGCAGAACATCAAGGGGAGGCATGGGCTTTTTTTTTTTTTTTTTTAACACTGAAGAGGAGGTATCTCTTCTTCCTCTACCTTTTTTTTTTTTTTTTTTTAAAGTATTGTTTATCTATTTGGCTGTACCAGGTAACTTAGCTGAGGCATGTGGGATCTAGTTCCCTGACCAGGGTTGGAACCTGGGCCCCCTGCATTGGGAGAGCAGAGGCTTAGCCGCTGGACCACCAGAGAAGTCCTAGCAAGGGCCTTCTTGAGGACTTGTGTTGTTCCTGTGCTGGTCTGCTGGCTCTGATGTTATTTCCCAAACCCTTACTCAGTGTACTCGCTTTGTTACTGCAGGTGAATTGTGTTTAAAGTTCTGGGTGTGGTCACAGCAGTGACTCCAAATGCTCACAGCGCTGCCAGCGTGGGGCCGTCACAATCTGCGATCTAGGTGGAGCCGTGAGGTTCGGGGATGCAGGGAGCCGGAATTCTCAGGCCTGAACACATCACAGGCGCCTGGAAGGCTTGCTGAAGCGTGGACCCCTGGCCCCACCCCTAGAGTGTCTGAGTTGTCTGGTTGGGGCCCAAGGGTTTGCATTTCGAACAAATTCTCAAGAGACAAGTGACACTGCTCCTGGTCTGGGGGACCATGAGCTGTTTGGAGCTCAAGGCCGTGGGCGTGAAACCAGACATTTAGTACTGTCACTTCAGTGGCAAGGAGCCTGTTATAGGGAGTTAGGGAGTGGGTAGAAGCTAAAGCTAGTTGAACAGGTAGAGGGGTAGACCACATGTTTGAAGTATTTTGTAATAAGTGAAGGAAGGTCATTGGCTAAGAACTAAAGGACGAAGGGAAAGATGAATTTTCCAAAAGTTCTTGTGAGGTAAGTTCTAATCAAGCCTCTTTTGCCATGCCTGGCACACAGTAGGTCTTAATAATGTGCCTTGCCTTCCCTGATGGCTTAGATTGTAAAGAATCTACATTCAATGCAGGAGACCCAGGTTCAACCCCTGGCTCAGGACGATCCCCCACAGAAGGGAATGGCTACCCACTCCAGTATTCTTGCCTGGGAATCCTATGGACAGTGGAGCCTGGTGGGCTATAGTTCATGGGGGTCACAAGAGAGTCGGACACAACTGAGCGATTAACACACTTGCCTTAAAAGTGGGGAAAATCGATCATACTGGAAAGCAGAAGAGGGTCCTTATTGACAGGAAGGAAATCGAGATTTGAAAATGGAAGTAACTGAGGAAGAACAGGTCAAAATAAGACAGGATGGATGCGGTTTTGAATATCGGCAGAGAAGGCAACTTTCAAGCTCAAAGAAAATTCTCTGGACTGGATACAATAGGGAGGAAAGGAGAGTAACATATATTCAATGGACTGTTGCTTACCCATGGCTCTCTAGATCCTATTTGTTCCTTTTATCCAGAGAACTATGACTAATATATGAAACTTAGAACAGAGTTCACCCCACTGTACTGGCTTACAGCATACAAATAGAGGCATGTGGTGGGTCCTGGTAGGATGAATATCCAACCGCAGCCAGTCATGGGTGCGGCAGGAGCTTTAATGCAAAGGGGTTGAACGAAGGTCCTAGAACACGGAAGGGGTAGGAGGGTAAAGGGGTCGCTGAGGAGGCAGCTGAACCAAAGATGACATGATCTACCGTTTCCCCCATGAAATACATTTTTTTTTTTTGCCTCCATTTTGTCTGTAAGTAGTGTTACTGGATAATATTCTGTAATGCTTTGGATACAATAAAACTTGCATTAATCAATTGCTCAAGGGAATGGGAGTATTGTGGTTAATTGAATTATCTGATTAACTGAGAGTTAATTAACCAGAAACCCTTTGTAGTTCTAAGCGATGCTGCAAATATTCCAACATATCTAAGTTTTCTACTAGGGTTCGGAAGGGGAAAAAAAGTAAAGGAAGGGGACTTGCCTGGTGGTCCAGTGGTTAAGACTTCGCCTTTCAATGCAGGGTGAGAAGGTTCATTCCCTGCTTGGGGAACTAAGATCCCACATGCCTCGTGGACAAAAAATAAATATATAAAACAGAAGCAATATTGTAACAAATTCAATAAAGACTTTAAAAATGGTCCACATAAAAAAATCTTTTAAGAAAAAGTCAAGGAAGAAGGGAAATGAAATCAGGTTTCACGAAGGATCGATCCAGTGTGCATTTGGTACTTTGTACAAGGGCTGTTACCTGGTTTAATCCTTGTAATTATTATACGAAGCCAACATTATTATCCCATTTCATAGCCAAGAAAACCTACAAGTACCTTGACTATCAAGGCTTCCCAGGTGGTACTAGTGGTAAAGAACCCACCTGCCAATGCCGGAGATACTGGAGGCGTGGGTTCGATCCCTGGGTTAGGAAGATCCCTTGGAGGAGGGCATGGCAACCCACTCCAGTATTCTTGCCAGGAGAACCCCGTGGACCAAGAAGCCTGGTGGGCTATAGCGCGTAAGGTCACCAAGAGTCAGCCAGGATTGATGTGACTTGGCGCACACGCGTGTACCTTAACCAACACTGAAGGTAGCTTTGCTGATTGAGAACATGGCTGGGTTTCAGAGGCGTCTCTGGGGCATCCGTGATGGAAGCTGGTCCAGTCCAGTGTGGGTTGTGGAGTTTGTCAGCCCCACGTATAAACTGTGGTCCTGATTGCAACTAAGCAGACGGTAACCTATACGGATGTGAGAGTTGGGTCATAAGAAGGCTGAATGCTGAAGAATGGATCCTTTTGAACTGTGGTGCTGGAGAAGACTCTTGAGAGTCCCTTGAACTTCAAGGAAATCAAACCAGTCAATCCTAAAGGAAATCAACCCTGAATATTCATTGGAAGGACTGATGCTAAGGCTGCTCCAAGACTTTGGCCGCCTGATGGGAAGAGCTGACTCACTGGAAATGACCTGGATGCTGGGAAAGCCTGAAGGCAAAAGGAGAAAGGAGGGGCAACCAGAGGATGAGATGGTTAGACAGCATCCCTAATTCAGTGGACATGAATTTGAGCAAACTCCAGGAGACAGTGGAGGATGGAGGACCCTGGTTTGCTGCAGTCCATGAGGCTGCAGAATCAGACAGGACTTAGCGACTGAACAACAACAAAAGCCTGTCTGTCAAAGGAACCCCAAGCATGCGCTCTGAGTAAATCAAACTGGGTTCAAATTCTTACCCCACCTTTTTCTGGGTGGTGTGATCTCCAGCCAACAACTTGCCCTCTTTGCTTCTCGGCTTCTTCATCTGCAAAATGTGCCACCACCCAGCTTGCAGGGCTTCTGGGGGCCAGAGATGGGGCCTGCATGAACTGTAGCTGTGGTTACTCACATCCACACGGCCCACAGTTCCGGCTGCATTAGGGGAGCAGAAATGGATGAAGATAAAGATGCAGTAGAGAGACCTCCATCTCCGGATGATCTCTGATGCTTCCCTTATACTAAATCTCTGATGCTAATCTAACTCTCTTGTTCTTTCTTTCTCTCTCCTCAAAGTGTGATGTGAAAAGCCAGTTCCCGAAGGTACATATCCGCTAATTCTGATTTTATTGCCCTGGCACCTCCAGCGGAAAAGAACACAGGGAGTGGGAGGGCGGCAGGCCTTGTTACCCACTAAATCAAGCATTAGTTTGGCGAAGTCACCAGCCTCCGTTGTCATCGTATTTTTTAGGGAATGAAAAGAACAGTTCTTTTCTCTCAGAATGCTAGATTTACATTGCTTTCACTTAGCAAGTGAATAATTGATAAGCTGGGGCATATTAACATTGAACAAAAGAGCCCAATGGTACAAGGGTCCTGGGAAGGCTGCCTAAATCAATATACACATGAATTTTGAGTGCAAAAGGTTGAACTGAGAAAGAACACAGATTTAGACCTCCATTAATATTTGAAATACACTCTGCTCGCGAGAGGCTCACAGGAGCCCAATGTTAACTGAAGGGGCTTCAGAGAAATGGCTTCTGAACAGATTTGAAAGTGAGAGATTTTCCCCTCCAAAGATTTCATGAGAAAAATCAATCATCTTTGTTGTCTCTGCTGTCAGAAGGCATCTATTAAAAATCTAATTAGGGTATTTTTACCAATTAAACATACTGATGCAACACTTGTCCGACTCAATGTCTGTAATTGCTAGAAAAGCAGGCGCATCACCCTCTGTGATCAAGCCAGATATGGTAAAATGTTCCAGCCACTCCTGCAAGCTCCATCCTCCCCAGGCAGGAGCCAGCCTGAAAATTTGATTAATCTAAACATTTTGTAAGTTGTCAAAAGAGCTTTCTTGCCTGATGCCTCATGGTCACTCAAAGTGCCAGCCTGACCGAGGCCAAAATAACATCATCAGTCACAATTTGCTTTTGAAATGCCTCCTGCGAGGCTCCCAATTTCAGCGATCAAAGCTGGAAATTTTAAACCAAGTGGGAAAATGCTTCCAATCTTAATGATTCATTGAACCCAGCGTGCTGCTGGAAAGTCATCTAGAGTCTCTGATATCCTGGGCATGCCGCTATGGCCATTGAGGATGTTTGCATATTCTGATATATTCTGATATTCTAATGACAGTCAAGGAAACCATTTTCTGTGGGTAAAGGGATCGCCTTTTAGAAGGCATAAAATAGGGCTTCCCTGGTGGCTCAGTGCTAAAGAATCTGCCTGCCAATGGAGCAAACACGGATTCTGTCCCTGGTTGGGGGAAATTGCACATGCTGAGAAGCGACCGAGCCCACGCACCAGCAACCACAGAACCTGAGCTCTAGAGCCCGCGTGCCACAACCACCGAAGTGCACGTGCCCTAGAGCCCATGCCCTACAGCAAGAGATGCCACGGAAATGAGAAGCTCTCGCACCGCAACTAGAGAGCGGCTCGTGCTTGCCAAGTCTAGACAAAGCCCGTGCGGCACTGAAGACCCCGCACAATCGAAAATAAATAAACCAAACTGCTTTTAAAAAAATCATGGAATAAAGTCAGTTTCCTTCCTTCTCACAGTTGGAGGGAGCCTGGCTGAGTGATCATTTCCTCTAGCCTCCAGCCTTCCATAGAATATAGCAACTCCTCCAGCCAGACTCAGACTCTGCTTGCATGCCTCTCACGCTGGTGGACTCACCACCTTTGTGAGGGAGCCCAGACCATCCCGAGACATCTTTCAGAAGGAAGCTTCTTATGTGGAGCTGTGTATAACCTGCCTTTTTAGAAACTAGGTCCAAGAAGATCGCGCCTATGCCTCTTGGATGTGGCTATCTGAGCACTGTTCACAGAGCTGGATTGCCAGTACTGCTCTCTTCCCATGAAGCAGTTAATCAGGAGAAAAATTCAGAGCATGTGCTCATTACTGGGTCTTAAAAGAAAAATTTGGCCCCTCCACAGTATAGATGGTATTTGTTCTTTCCCCTGGAATTCTTGTGCTGTATTTCTTCGTTAATGAATTGATGAAATTTTCCGTTGAGTGGTCTTCGGAAGAACTGATTTTTGAAAACTCCCCTTCTGCACATACAGTTTTTCCGTTTCCCTCCAATATCCTAATTAACAGGCAAAGGAAGGTCAAGGATCCGGCTCTTAGAACTGCTGGAAAAGACTGAGATTCTCAATGGGGAGTCACATGTAAAGATAAAAAAACATTGCCCCCAAATTCTGAGAAGTTTTTTAGTGAGGGCCTGGAACATGCCATCATGAGAGCAATCACTGTGGCTTGGGCCTCTGTAATCCTCATTTTAAGTGATCCTCTAAGACTTTTACCTAGAGAAAGGAGAGAAACTGCTGCAATAGAAAAAACACAGTCTATAGTGTCAAGAAGATCAGAGGTTTATTTATGGCTCTACCCATTTCTAACTGTGACAATGTGGGTGAGTTGCTAAAGTTTTTTGCAGGGGAGCTTCTTCTACTGTACAATTGGAATAAAAATTCCTAGCTCACTGGATATTGATATAAAGTGAGATAATCCAATGACTTAGCGTGGTGTATTGGTTAGCTAATGCTATGTAACAAAGTACCCCAAACTCAGAAGCTTAGAAAAAAGCATGTATTATTGCTTACAAGTTTCGATGTCAGCTGACACAGCTGTTAGTCTGGGGCCAGACCTGGCTGGTCTTGGCTGGGCTGGCCCACATGTTTGTGCTAAGCTGGTGGGTAGGCTGGAGGATTGATTATCTCAGATAGCTTCAATTACATGCAAAGTTGACTGGTGGGCAGCTGGGGTTATTGGATATCCTAGCCTCCTACAGACTAGTTTGGGCTTCTTCACATGGTTGGGGCCCAACAGAACTGTGGAAGCACGCCTGGCTTTTGGGACTGGCACCATGCCACATTCTGCTGGCCAATAGCGTCCACCTCTTGATAGGAGGAACTTTAAAGTGACACTGCAAAAAGCAGCCATTCTTGTAGTGAATCTGTCCCACAGAATATCTGGTGCAAGTGTTCTGAATATGGTAGCTTTTCAAGATAGGTTTCCCAGACTGCGCATTGCAAGAATTGATCTTCTCTGTAGCCCTCTTAAACTGTTAGTCACTCAGTCGTGCCCAGCTCTTTGCGATGCTATGGACTGTAGCCCGCTAGGCTCCTCTGTCCATGCAATTCTCCAGGCAAGAATACTGGAGTGGGTTGCCATTCCTTTCTCCAGTGGATCTTCCTGACCCAGGGATTGAACCCAGGCCTCCTGCATTGCAAGCAGATTCTTTACCGTCTGAGCCACCAGGGAAGCCTCTTAGAGAAAGCATATAAAAATTGTCCTTTTGCAATTTCCTCCCTTAATCATTTTATTGTTAACATTAGTAAGATCTCATAGAGATAGTTTTACTAGAATCTGCGAAGTGGTAGAGGGGGGTGGATCTGGATCAAACCACTCATGGTTGAAGCTGGACTGGTTTCTGTGTCACCCGGAGTGCAGAGTGGAGAGAGCTCCGGGTCAGATCTATGTCATTTCTTGCAAAGATGAAATCTTGGCCTTCAGGACCCTGCCACTCTTGACCTTCGAAGAACCTATTGTAATCTTCACCCCCGGAAGGGGATGGACATTCTTAGGAGCTCCTGTGCTCTGGACCTGGTGTCAGGCTCCATCCATTGAATCCTTACCTGGACCCTGCAGCTTCTCCATCATGTGTGTGTGCTAAGTTGCTTTAGTTGTGTCCGACTCTTTGTGACCCTATGGACTGTAGCCCGTCAGGCTCCTCTGTGCATGGGATTCTCCGGACCAGTATACCGGAGTGGGTTGCCGTGCCCTCCTCCCAGGGGATCTTCCCAGCCCAGGGATTGAACTCATGTCTCCTGCATTCCAGGCAGATTCTTTTCCGCTGAGCCACTGGGTGAAGCCCTCTCCATCATTCTTCTTTCTTATGCTGCTGACTCCAAGGCTTGGAAAGCTAGAATGATTTATAAACTGCCAAGCTGAACTCAGGGAAAGGCAGCTTGAAAGCCTGGCTTGTTCCTTCACACCTCACCGCCTGAGGTCAGTGGCAGGAAAACATGACAAAGAGGGAAGAGGAACCATCTTTGTGAATGGCCAGCCATGTGTTGGATACAGGAACTTTACATCGCTGCCACTGATCATCCTGATTGCCCCACTTCTTTTCCACCTATTTCACAGGTGAAGAAAAACAGGTTCAGAGAGGTTATGTTGCCTGCCCAAGGTTGCACAGGCAGGAAGCAGTAGAGCTGAGATGAAGGAATAGGGCCTATTCCCTCACCACCACTTTGCTGCAAGAACCACAAGAGGAGGAAGCTCTCTGTCTCTGAACTCATCATCTCTTAGAATGCAGGCTACTCGCTCTCTAGGAAAAATCCCATGTAACAGTCTAATAATTCCTAGGACATGGAAGATGCTCTGGAGGGTTGGAATTGGCTGGTTAATGTGGTGCTGCCATCAACGGGGACTTAGGGATCCCAGGACGGCACAGGCTGGATGAAAGCTGTCACTCTGGGTCTTCACTCTAGGGAAACACTGGGGGATAGATGACCCAGGCCTGCAGAATTGTTCTTGGCTCTGCAGTGCCCTCTGATATTCTTGGCATCGTGGGGCTGATCAGCATCCCCAGGCAGAGGTGGGGTGGAGTGGTGGGGCAGGCCCACCAGAGACTCAGCAGTAGCTGTTGGAGGGGTGTGGGGGGTGGAGAATGGATTAATCCTGGGGATTTGATCACATGGAGAGAGGATGGCAGTGACACCCTCAAGCACGACTGGCTGCCTCAAGCCCCACCAGCTTAATTACACACCCCGGCTCCTGCCACAAGCCCCTTCTCCTCCCACCCCTGCCCGCCCCCTCCATGGAGTTCCCAGATGGCCCCCACCTGCCTGGCACATACCAGCTGCTTTCTTTCCCCTCTGCCCACTCAGCCCCACTGTGGTGGCCCCCAGTGTTCTCAGAACTGCTTCCCTGAGCCCCAGGCAGGGCTGCACCTATGCGTCTCTCCCTCTTCAGGTGATCGATGCTGCCCTGGTATCAGAAACCCCAGGATGGAGACCGGAGAGGGGTCTCATCTCTGTCGCACCCGTCTGCTGCCTGAACCTCTGTCTAGAGTGGGCTTCTAACCTGGTTTCTGGCACCTAGAGAGGGCCCCAAAGTGCTGGCATTCCATCCTCTTCACCTGTTCTTGGAGGCCTGCTTCCTACCCCACCCCCAGCTGCCACAGAGCTTCTGAGGACCCCTCAACCTCGCCCTATTTCAGAGCCTGGTCCCCTTCTGTGCCCAGGACTTCACACTCAACCTTCTATCTCTCCCACCAGCCTGTTCATCCCTGAGCACGGGGACCTGGGCTTCTCTATGTACTCAGCCTGGTGTCCAAACCCTAGCAGATGGGATGGAAAAGAATCCCCTCCCCCAGACTCTTTTTCCAGCCTCAGCCAGCATTCAACGTCCCTCTTGGATCCCTCAATTTGGATGCCCCTTGTCACTTCTGCTGTGGCTGTCTAAAATGACGTCGCAAGAGATTTGGGAAGAAAGATGACGTCATGGGGCCCCAGCAGTGAGCAGTTAGCATGGAGGCTGTCAGGAAGGACTTCTTGGAGATGGGAGCCTGGGGCAAGGCAGGTGGGACAGGGCTTTGGGGAAAAGATGAGGGGAGGGCTCTGTGTGGGGAAAGATCCGGAGGGGATGAGCCTTCCTGGGATGGTGGGGTTGCAGTGTGTGTGTGTGTGTGTGTGTGTGTGTGTGTGTGCGTGTGTGCCCACACTGTATATGTGCAGGTATACCCGTGTGCATGTGCATATCTGTGCGTGTAATTGGCTCATATGTGTATATGTGTATGCCCAGGTGTATGCATGAGTGTGTGTATGCAGGCATGTGCACACGTGTTCATGTGTGACTGTGCATGTGTGTGTGATGGGATCAGTGTTGAGAAGCCAGGTTGCTAGGCAGCCAGTTGCCAGATCTCCAAGTGCCAGTCTGAGCCACCTCGCGTGGCAGCGACAAGCCCGTGGAGAAGCTAAGTGAGCAGCAGTTCCCTCTGCATCCTGGCTCCAGCCTGGCTCTCTCAAAAGCGTGTGGCCTCAGTCTCCAGGACTGGGGCCTAAACCCCCGAGGTCAGCTGCTCTGTCCCCATGTGGCTCCAGGCTGACCACCAAGGAGACCTGGTGACTCGGCCTCTGAATTTCCTCTTGGGTTCTGGGTCTCCTGTCCACACCTGTCCTGCCCAGAGGGTCTCCCCATCCACCCTCTGCTCCTAGCTCTGCTTTCTGGTTGGGTGCTTTCAGTGTGACTCCCCTGCTGATGGCCTTTGCAGGCTGAAGACACGTCTCCACTCCTCTGTGTGGCACCTGCCGCCTCTCTCTCAGATGTTTTGAGCCTCCCGACCTCTCCCTCCCCTCATGCTGCCAGACCCAGCTGCACCTGAACACCCGAGTCCACGTCTTTGCAACTTTGTTCCTTCCTTCTTTTCTGCTAGAAATGCTCTTGATTGCCTGCTGAAATCCTATTATCAGCTCAGAATCACCTTCGCTCTGTAGCCTTCCCAACCCTGGCAGGCAGAACTGATTTTTCCTCCTGGGAGCATCCTGAGGCCTCACCTCATCAGGTCAGCATTGACTTTTCTCCCTGTGCTCTGAACTGTCTACCTGGGCTTGCCTTCTCCTGGAAGCCTGCTGGCTCCCCAGGGTGGGGGCCTCTCCTGAAATCCCCACAATGTCTGGCACACGGAGGTAGACGGCAGGTGCCTGGTTGGTGCTGGCAGGAAGGAGGGACCCGCCGGCCAGGCAGGGCCTCCTCTGGGGCACCGTCCTTCCTGGTGACTCACAGACATCCCCGGGTGGCTCTGGTTCTTGGCCGAGCTTCCCTTTCTGGGTCTTATTATATTCTGATGCTGGGTCTGGTTCACTCCAATTATTTTCAGTCTTGGGACTTGCATGTGCTTGGGACTTGCACATGCAGCTTTCTGAAGTCTCGCTAAACCGCAGTCTCTAGGGGCTGTTCTTTCCTGGCTTAAGTTTCTCTTCTATCAAATTTCAGGACCACATTGTAATTCCAGCTGGTGGTATTTGAGTACAGTGGGTCGTATGCTGCTGCCAGGGTGCAGGGGGTTACACACTGGGATAGGCTGGGCGGAAAGGGGCTCTTGGACCCAAGGCTAAGGCAGTGTGGGGTGGTGGGTAAGGTTCACAGGCAGAGAGGCGGCCCCCGCGGCTGCAGGAACTTGGCAGGTGCCTGTTTCTTATCTCTAAAACGGTGTCAACATGGTCCCTGCCTCCCTGAGTCACACGAGGCTGCATGAGATCAGGTGTGCCACGTGTTCAGTGTCAGAAACAGAATAAGCCCTCAAAGTTAAGCTGTTGTCATCATGAACGTGGTCAACGTTGCTTTTCATTGTGTCCTTGATATAGAGCTTCTCCGAGCTGGATTTCATTCGAATCCCTATGTCTGTCATTGAGGAAACACATTCGCATGAAGAGTCTGATGAAATCACAAGGCTGGTGTGGGAGAAGGGGGACAGAACCCGGGGGTGTTGAGGTCCAGCCTGGAGTTCTTTCTTTTCACCCAGTGCTGGCATTTGGGACAGGGCGCTCCGAGATTAAAGCAGGTGTGAGACGGGTGTCCTTGTGCGTCTCCTTGTCTTGGTCAGTCCTGGGGCTGCGTAGCCCCACTGCCTGTCCACATAAGACACCTTTGGTGCAGTGATTGACCAGGTGAGAGCCTGGACCCCAGGGAATCTCTACTCTGTTCCAAATCTTTGTTCTTCTCATGTGAATATCACCAAACTCTTCATTGGGCTCAGGGAGTTTTATTTGTTAGCTTTTTACTGGCATATAATTGATTTACAATGTGTTACTTTCTGTTGTACAGCAAAATGGATCAATTATACATATACCCACTCTTTTTAGATTCTCTTCCCTATTGAGTAGAGTTCCCTGTGCTGTATAGTAAGTCCTTGGAGAAGGAAATGGCAACCCACTCAAGTATTCTTGCCTGGGAAATCCCATCGACAGAAGATCCTGGCATGCTATAGTCCATGGGGTCACAAAGAGTTGGAACACGACTTGTTGACTAAAAACAACATTAGTTTGACTTATCGACTTAACAGCAACATTAGTTATCCATTATATATATGTGTGTCTATTCTAATCTCCCATTTATCCCTCCCACCCGTACCCCCTGGTAATCATAATATTGTTTTCTGTATCTGTGCCTCTACTTCTGTTCTGTAGATAAGTTCATTTGCACCATTTTTTTAGATTCCACATATAAGCAATATCATGTGGTATTTGTCTTTCTCTGTTTGACTTACTTCACTCAGTATGACCTTCTCTAGGTCTATGCATATTGCTGCAAATGGCATTATTTCATTCTTTTTTTATTACTGAGTAATATTCCATTGTAGATATATACCACATCTTATTTATCCATTCATCTGTCTGTGGATATTTATGTTGTGTCCATGTCTTGGGTTCAAGGAATTTTAATCTAAAAAGGACCTTTCAAAGAGCAGGAAACATGTCAAGTGTCTTGGTCAAAACTGTGCAGCTGTTGAATAAGGAATCCTTCCCCTTAGATGGGGCTCTCACTCCCACCTCTCAGCCTCCCTGCCCAGCTGACTTGGCATATGTCTTCATATAGGCTGAATTGAACTTTGTGGGGCCTTGGCCACTGAAGAGAGGTCAGCCCTGGCTCCATCTTGGCCTCGGGCAATACTGTCGGCTCAGCCTTCTCAAGGACTATATCTAGTAAGGATGCTATGGTCCAGACAAGCGGGTCATGGTCAGTAGGCCACAATCTCAGTGGTAAACCAGAGACTTATGTAGAGATGGAACCCAGAAACTGGTCACCGGTGTGAGCCTGCTCAATGCGGATGAGAGCAGGGGGAAAGGATGGATAGCTTGAATCTTTGATCACCCGGGTAGATAGACTCATCATCAGAGTGACTTCAAACTTAATCAGAAGGTGAGGCTGAGGCCATGGTTCCCTCCATGCTCGACGTGAATGGGCTTTGGGGTTGGTGGGTTTGTGGGTTAGGTCCACAGTGACTCCCGGGGTGGGATGAAGAAGTTAGGATATGATGAGGATGGTCTATGTCAAGCTATTTTCTATACAAGCTATTTTTAAGACTTAGAAGTCTGAGTCGTGTTTGAGGATTCCAAGTGTATGTGCATGACCTGATCTCACACATGTGTCTGGCTGTGATTGAAGTCCTGCTTTTTCCAGTGAGCATTTCCTGGGCCTGGAGCTGGTGCCATGGCCGCTGTTTTCTTTGGACCCTTTGAGAGGAACCTGGGAAGCATCAGGGTCAGGCCACCAGTTCAGCGGTTCTCGGGTGTTAGTGTTGCTCTCCAGCTCTGCTTTGTTTCATGACTGTTTATAGAGTTCTCAGCTCAGCCACCAAGGGTCAGTTTTCCCCAGTGTTCCCCACTGAGGGAACTTAGACAAGCATTTCTTCCCATTTCACAGGTAAAGAAACTAAATAGAAAAATGACTGGCCCACCGACCAGCTGGAGACAAGAATCTAGGTGACCTGATTCCCAATTCAGGGCTTTTTCAGTTACACAACTTTATCTGCCAATGTTCCGATCTTGCTGTGCTTCAATACATTCTTAGAGCCAGAATGTTCTTTGGGGCAAGGTCTCAACTCTTTACGATGGCCTGCAAGTTTCTCCTCACTCCCAATCAACCTCTGCAGCTTCCCGGCACCCACAGCTTGTTGACCTCTAGCCGCCCTGCAGATTCTCAAATGCTGAAGACTCTTTTCTCTCCCCTTCAGTGATTACACTTCATGTTTCCTCTGTGCAGAATGCCTTTATCTCCTTGATCTGGTGAATTCCTATTCTTTCCTCCAGGTATTAACCAGATTCAACATACCCTCTGCCTCGGAAACTTCAAGTCCCTGAATTTCTCAGGTTGTGGAGGTCAGTGCCCTCCTGAAGAGGCTGTTAGAGTGAGAGCCAATGGTCCGTGAGAAGATTATGTTCAGAGGGGATGCAGAGATGGGAGTAACGGGGAAGAACGCACCAGGCTATGCCAGTCACCCCCTTGGACTTGAATAGGGCATACTACAGGACAGGGTCAGGAAGGAAGGACCGGCTCCTTTCTTCCTAGGATGTCAGGATGGCTGGGAAGTGGTTGAGATGCCGTAGTGGGTCCATCAAGGACCAGTGTGCTACAGACCAATTCTTTCCCCTCAGTATCCTAGCAAGCCCAGAGTCTTGGCTGGAGCTGTTCAGACACCCTAAGTAATGCCATGAAAAAGGCTTTGTGCACTTTAAAGTGGTGGTTTTATTTAATTTCAACAAAGTTGTAGTTGCCATTAGATCTGTCCAGATAATTAACTCCAATTTTCCAGTTTGCAGCTAGTAATTAATCGCTAAAGTCCCCCGAGTGAGCCTTGGGAGGGAAAGTTGTTCCTTTGAGGATGAAGGCTCAGAAACGTGGCCACCTTTGGGAATTGTCTTCCCTGTGACTCACTCTGGTGCTGGCTCTTACATGGGTGACTTTGGGCAAGTCCTCAGCATGCCCAACTCTCAGTTTTCTCTCCAGGGCAAGGGGAGCAGTTCCTGCCTTGTTTGACTCGTAAGAACCAGTGATCAGGAGGAAGAGGACTCATGGGTTGGGAGGCAGCCCCTTCTCTTCCTGCAGAGCTGCCTAGCTGTTCCTGGGTACAGCTGAAGAGTGTTCATTCACCTGCCCACCTGCATCTCCCGGGTCTGGAGCTGGTGCCATGGTCACCATTTTCTTCTGGATCTTTTGGGAGGAATCTCGAAAGCGTCAGGGCTGGGCTCCAGGCTCGGTCACTTTGGCGTGTTGCTGCTGCTGTCTGAATTGTGCTTTGTTGTCTGGATGTCTAGATTTCTTAACTCAGACATGAAGCATCCATTTTTCCTAAACCAACACACGGACATACTGGCAGGTTTTCTATTCCAGAAGTCTACATCTAGTGGCTGTTTTGCTTCATCCTTTTCTATGATCTAGACCAGTAAATGAGTATTTCCCCTGTGGCCCAGATGGTAAAAAAAATCTGCCTGCAATGCAGAAGACCCGGGTTTGATCCCCGAGTCAGGAAGATCTCCTGGAGAAGGAAATGGCAACCCACTCCAATATTTTTTGCCTGGAGAAATCCATGGACAGAGGAGTCTGGTGGGCTACAGTCCATGGGATCGCAAAAAGCTGGACACAACTGAACGACTAGCCCAGACCAGTAAATATCAAATTTGCTGCTGCTGCTAAGTCGCTTCAGTCGTGTCCGACTCTGTGCAACCCCATAGACGGCAGCCCACCAGGCTCCCCCGTCCCTGGGATTATCCAGGCGAGAACACTGGAGTGGGTTGCCATTTCCTTCTCCAATGCATGAAAGTGAAAAGTGAAAGTGAAGTCTTTCAGTTGTGTCTGACTCCTAGCGACCCCATGGACTGCAGCCCACCAGGCTCCTCCGTCCATGGGATTTTCCAGGCAAGAGTACTGGAGTGGGTTTCCATTGCCTTCTCTGAAATATCAAATGTGGAAGCATGTTAAAATCAGCTTTGCCACCATGGAAGTTTAAAGAAATACTGACTGATACTATAACAGAGTGGAGAAGGTTGTTCTTTTAAGTAACTTGGTCCATTGGACATCTCTCTGGAAAAACAAGAGTCTTGACCTCTGCCTTACACAATAGCCCTGAATCAGTTTTAACTGGATCTCAGACCTAAATAAGAAAGGAGAAACACATATCTTATAGAGGATGATGTAAGAGCATTTTCTGTGGCTTTGGGGTAGGCAAAAATTGTATAAGACCCCCTCAAATGCCAAAAAGGAAAGGCTGTATAAACAGGGATTCATTGAAATTAAGAGGTTCTTTTCATCAGGAAACATAACTTAAGGAAGTGAAAAAACAAATTGGTGAATGGGAGAAGATGTATGTAATACATTTATTCCAAAGGACTCCTATAACAAATATTTAAAGAACTACAAATCTGTACAAAAATGCTGTCTCCCCAGTTAAAAAGTTGGGCAAAAGAGGCACCCTACTAAGGAGTATATCCAAATGCCAGTAAACATATAACAAAGTCTTCCACTTCATAAGTCATCAGGAAAATGCAAATTAAAATAAAAATGTGATGCCACGATACATCAACATCTATCACATTGACAAGGAAGTGAGCAACTAGAGTTTCATATATTGCTGGTGGGAAAGTGATTGGAAAAGGTTTGGCATTTTCTACTAAAGATGAACACACATAGATGCTGCTGATGCTGCTGCTGCTGCTAAGTCGCTTTAGTCGTGTCTGACTCTGTGCGACCCCAGAGACGGCAGCCCAATAGGCTTCCCCATCCCTGGGATTATCCAGGCAAGAACACTGGAGTGGGTTGCCATTTCCTTCTCCAAGGCATGAAAGTGAAAAGTGAAACTGAAGTCACTCAGTCGTGTCCGACTCTTAGCGACCCCATGGACTGCAGCCCACCAGGCTCCTCCGTCCATGGGGTTTTCCAGGCAAGAGTACTGGAGTGGGGTGCCATTGCCTTCTCCATGACCCAGCAATTCCAGTCCTGGATATATGTCCAAGAAAAATGCCTCCCCATGGGCACCAAGTGACATGTACAGGAATGTTCATTGTAGCAATATTCTTAAAAGTTCCAAAGTGGAAGCAACCCAAAAGTTCATCATCAAGGAAGTGGATGAATTGTGGAATCAGAGTGGAATACTCTACAGCAGTAACTGCGATACCCAATGACATGGAGGAATTTCACAGACATCAGTAGATCAATTGTTCAGTCGTGTCCAACTCTGTGACTCCATGGACTGCAGTCTGCCAGGCTCCTGTGTGCATGGGATTCTTTAGGCAAGAATACTGGAGTGGGTTGCCATTTCCTTCTTCAGGGGATCTTCCTGACCCAGTGATTGAACCCACATCTCCTGCATTGGCAGGCAGATTCTTTTACCACTGAGCCTTCTGGAGAACCCCTCACAGGCATAGTGTTGAGCAAAAGAAATTGGACCAAAAAAAGAATGAATGAAAAAAGAGAGAAAAGAGGAAGAAGGAAGGAAAGAAAGATGAAAAGAAAAATTCTGTCTGATTCCATTTATACAAAGTTTAACATCAGGGAATTTTATGGTGATGAGGTCAGAACACTGGTTACCTGCAGTGTAGGGGTAAAATATCGAGCAAATGCAGAAAGCAAGCTTTGGGAATGCTGGAATGCTTTCTATCTTATTTGGGGCAGTAGTTCCATGTGTATGCTCAGTTCCTAAAAATGTTTATTGTGGTGTACATCAAAGATTTGTGTCATTTATTTTATCATGCTATTCTTCAACATAAAAGTTTACTAAAAAAGTGCTGGTCCTTGGACCTCACCCTACGTTAACTAAGAACACGAAGGATGGACCAAGCCTTGAGTCTGGTACCTACCAACCACCCAGGTGATTCTTACATGCAACCAGGGTCGAGTCCCTGCCTTAGACTAGGAGCCAGTATACTTCACATAATCATCCCTCACTACTTTCCCCATGTGTATCCTGTTTGGGGGCCTAGTTCACTGGTTGGTCCCCTAAAGACGCATCATTGAAGTGGATACTGTGGTTCATTGTGGGTAATCCAGGCTTTGCTCTGGTGGCCCCTTAACCTGACCAGTTCCAGCATTGGCACCTACCTGCCTGGTTCACTGTTTAGACAGCGACTGAATGGCTATTTGTCATCTAAATATCTCACCCAAGGGCCTCTAACTGAGAAACAGAAGAGCTAGGATTTGAACCTCGGCTCCTGGCTGTTTTGAACCAAAAGATGACAGACCCAAAACCTGATGCAGGGGAAGAAATGAAAAATCTTTGAATAGATCATTTATGGGAGTGGGGCAATAGCTAGGAAGGGAATCAAGCTTGTTTTTCTAACTTATACCTATGTGAGATCTCCCTGCTTCTCCCTTTTTTTGAATAGAGAGATTTTGAATTTCTATTGTAATCATTATGGCTTTTTTTTTTTCGCTTCTCACCTCAAGTAGGGTCTCAGATCAAGCCCGTCTCCTAACAGTAATTCACTGGAGGATACGTTTTGTCTTGCTCCGACACTCCCTACCACTGTTCTTGATCTACAGCCCCATCGGAGGACTCTAGACTGGGGATCTTCCTCAGAAAGGTGTTATGAGTTGAGATTAGTTAGGCAAGTGGCGGAGTGAATGCATAAGCAGTGATTTTGCATAATGAGGCGTGTGAAATCCCACTGGAGGTTGTTAAAACAGCAGACAGGCTGTGGTAAACAAGGAGGAAGGTAGGCTTTGAAAACAGATGGCTTTGAAAACCTGGCAAAGCCCTGTTTCAGACTTTAAAAAATTGCTTTCGTTAGTGCAGGCTATTTTTTAAAATTCTACATGCATATTTTAAAGTTCTGGTTTAATGAAAAAGTTCAGTGGGTAACTGAACATCAGTTTACACCCTGCTGTAAACAAGCTAGCAACCAGATGTGATGGACAGCTTGCACAGAGCTCGAACTGTTCTTCTACATTTGAATTCAAATATGTGATTTGGGTTTCAGGTGATTTGGGGCAGCTTTGCTGGGTGGGTTCGTGGTGGTGGTCTGCTCCTCCTGGCTAAGTAGACCCCCAGGGTGCTCCCTGCCAATAACCATACCAGCTCTGGAAGCTCCCTCTGAAATCCGTCCTATTTCCTCCAGGAAACAGGTCTGGCTCCCTGTTTACCTTTCTGGCCTCATCCGGATGACTCCCAACTTTATTCCTCTCCTCTCCACACTTCTTGTCAACCCTTTTCCAACATGGCATGATTTCTTGAGTCACCTGCGTTAGTGTGGGCTGAATTCTTTGCTTGGAGTGCCCTTCTTTTGATAGCCCCCAATTTCTCTCTCTCTCTCTTTTTTACTTTTTATTTTGTATTGGTGTATAGCCGATTAACAAACAATGCTGTGATGGTTTCAGGTGAACAGCGAAGGGACTCAGCCACACACACACATGCATCCATTCTCCCCCAAACTCCCCTCCCATCCAGGCTGCTACGTAACATTGAGCAGAGTTCCTGTGCTGTACACTAGGATGTTACTGGTTATCCATTTTAAAAATAGCAGTTTGTTCATGTCCACCCCAAACTCCCTAACTCTCCCTTCTTCCCGGCATCCATAAGCTCATTCTCTAAGTGTGAGTGTTTCTGTTTTGCAAGTAAGTTCATTTGTATCATTTCTTCTTAGATTCCTCACATAAGGGATGTCATACAATATTTCTTCTTCTCTGTCTGACTTACTTCACTCAGCATGACACTTTCTAAGTCCATTCATGTTGCTGAAAATGGCATTATTTCATTCTTTTTCATGATATCCCTGGAACTTCCCTGGTGGCTCAGTGGTAAAGAATCTGCCTGCAAGTGCAGGAGACCCAGGTTTGATCCCTGGGCCGGGAAGATCCCCTGGAGAAGGGACTGGCTACCCACTCCAGTATTCTTGCCTGGAGAAACCCATGGACAGAGAAGCCTGGCAGGCTACATACAGTTCACGGGGTTGCAAAGAGTCGGATGTGACTGAGTGACCAACACTCCCCCCCCCCCCCCCCCCAGTTATTAATAGAGTCTCTCGGCAGAGCCCTATTTCTAGAAGTTTTGGCCTCTCCCAGTGATGACAATGATGGGCCTCTCCCAGTTTCTATTGATGTAATTCACTTACCTCTCAATTCGAAGCTGCCTCACCATTTTTACATATTTATTTCCAGACACTGTAGATTTTTTGGGACCACATGTTGTAAAAGCTCCTTCAACCAAATTCCACTTAACCAATTCACTAGATTAAAAGTTCGTCCTACTTAATGATCATAAGGATGATAAAGCCTTACATAGTACTTGCTGTGTTCCAGGCATATGGTAAAGCACTTTACTTTTATTAACCCCTTTAATCCTCACAAAAACTCTGTGAGGTAGGTGCAGTTGGAACCCAAAGAGTTGGACATGACTGAGTTGGAACTCAGTTGGAACCCCATCTCATAGGGGGAGGGGAAACTGAGAATCCCATAGACAGATGAACCTGGCAGGCTACAATCCATAGGGTCACACAGAGTTGGACCCGACTGAAGTGACTTAGCACACATGCATGCAGGTGGATGCAATATGAGTGGAAAACTAAAGAGAGATTGTATATGAAAACTAAATCAATCCATGAGCAAGTCTCCATACAGACATGTTGCTGAAAGCATTACTGTCAAATTAGGACGATACAGCAACTGTGAAAGGTTAGGGGAGGGGTGTATCTCTCTTCTTAGGTTTCTTCTGAAATGTCCTAATAAATGAACTGGAAATCATAGACAATTCACCATGACCATATGATATGGTGGCCATCTTGGTTTCTGCTGTGGTTTTTTTCATATTTTAATTATTAATAGTGCCTTTTTCATGCCCTCAAGAGTCTCAGGCTCTTACCATAAAAATATATGGTAACCCTAATAATGGTGGTGGTGGTTTAGTCCCAAAGTCAAGTCCAGCTCTTGGGACCCAGTGGGCTGTAGCCCACCAGGCCCCTCTGTCCATGGGATTTCCCAGACAAGAATACTGGAGTGGTTTGCCATTTCCTTCTCCAGGGGATCTTCCCGACCCAGGGATCGAACCCAGGTGTCCTATATCGCAGGCAGATTCTCTACCAACTGAGCCACCAGGGAAGCCCTACCCTAATTATGGGTATAGTTTAAAGCAAGATGGAAAAGCAAAAGCTAACCAGCAGATTTGCCTTCAAAGAAAAGCCCTTGACTATTCATTAAAACCCCTGCTGTTGCAGAGCTCATACCAACCTCTGAAAGGAAAGCGTGGAACCCTCCCAGCCCATTGAGAATCTGGGCTTCAGGGAAGGTCCTGGAAAAGATTATTCTTGCATTCAGAAGGTAATTGTCTAGCAAGTTCCCTGCTGCTATGAGATATGGAGTGATATTCTTTAAATTTCCCACATACTGGAGAAAATCAGATTTCTGCACTTGAAGCAGCCTCGGGATCAAAGACCCCTTGCCCTGAGCTCCAACAGGTTGCCCTGATGTCCATCTTTCCATTAACCTGGATTCTAGGGCCCACCAGGGCAAACATTGATTTGGCTTAGTGGATACTCTGGCTCTGGTTCAAGTGTAATGAGTAACACGATTGTATTCATTTAGGGTCTGGACAGGGCAAGCGTTATTATTTCGATTTTTTGGTTTGAATCATTATCAAATCCTTTAGTACTTTTGCTTATCTGGGTCAAATCTGGGGATTGTCACCTTTGTTCATTTTGCTGCTCTTTTTAGAGCACTTTCATTCAGAAAAGCAGCTGCTTGCTCAGGTGTATTTCTGTCATGGTTAAAGACAAACATTGGCTGAGTGTTTATAATTTCCAGAAGTGGTGCTAGGTAAGTCAAATCCATTATCTCATTGAATCATCAGCAGAATTCAGGAGACGAGATTTTTGATCTCTATTTTACTGATGAGGCTGAAGCAGAGCTGTGAAGTGATTTATCTGTAGTCACCTAGTCAGTCTAAGAGTTCTGGTTACATCCAGGACTTTTATTCTCAAACCCTGATGCTCTTGCTTCTGTTACAAGGTTTCCTCCATGCCATGCTGTGTGGTCCTTAAAAAATGCCCGTAATCAGTTTCAAAACAGCTTCGGTGTAGTTATGCTGCCAGTCAGATTCATGCGTCCCTCAACATTCCCAAAGGCGGTTCCTTTCTTCCCAGGCTGGTGTGTGACCTGACACTCCATGGGTGCACATCTTCTTTTCCTGAACACAATCAAAGTGTCTTGGGAGCCGGGACCATCTTGACTGCCCTTAATTATCTTCTCTGAGTGGTGCGTATGGGGTCGTGGTGCGCAGCAGGCATTCATCCATCTCTGAACGAGCAGAAGAGGCTTTGAATGAAGGTCTTTGTCTGGTGTGTGGTCAGACCAGCTGGGAGACATGACGGTTGTCAAACAGATGAAACTGGGATGGAGAAGCGCATGGACTTGGTCTTCCACAGAGAGAGAGCACAACCCAAACCTGCTTTCTGGGCACTGCTGCAGACCCTTGCCCTGAGATGTGTGGTCCCCTGGGTCTGAGCCTGCGATCCCATTCTGTGTGTCTTTAACTTTCTGTATCTGAAGCCAGAACTAGATTTACACTCGTCTGAGTCAGGAGTCTGGGATGTACTCTCGGTCACAGCTCCTCCCCTCATGGGGCCAGTCTTCACGGCATTCCGAGATAATGACAATTTTCTGAGTCCAAAATTCATTCCCTGCTTGCCTTGTGCTTTTTCATGCTCTGATTTTCCAGCCAGGTTACATCAGATGCTCTTGCTAGATGAAGTTTCTTTTTTTTAATGGAACCTCAGAATTCCACCCCCAAAGTCCAGCAGAGAAACCCTGGTAACTCTGTGTCTGGAGATGGCCTTGAATAGAAACTTAGGTCCCAAGCATAAAACCCTAGGCCAGCCTTACCATTCCATAGGGATATTATAAGTAATATCTGGAGCCCAGATTCATCCTTGGAAGGAGATTCAGATCAGTGTGCTTTCAACAGACAGAATTTAGACCAAGAATTTAGACAATTCTTTATAATTGTTTCTTAACTGTATTACTCACAAAATCCCCCAGTTGTACCAAAGGAAACGAAAAGTTGAGTCCTTGGGCAAACCCAATGCATGTGAAACCCTGAGAAAATGCAAGTCCCCCCACCGAAGGGAACTTGAGGGGAGGGGTAGTAAGACCTCTGAAACATTCAAGCTTGGCTGTCCTAGAATTCTATCATTACAAATTTCTTATGTATGTATTTCACATCTGGTACAAGTGTACTGCTACCCACTCTGATTAAAATAGTGTTCTGTTTGGTAGGTGATATTCTTTTTTAAAAATATTTATTTAAAATTTTTTTATTTTTAGTTTCTTTGGGTCTTAGTTGCAGCACACAGGCTCTTACTTGTGGCTCACAGGATTCATTGCCCTGAGGTATATGGCATCTTAGTTCCCTGACCAGGGATCAAACCTGTGTCCCCTGCATTGGAAGGTGGATTCTTAACCACTGGACCACCAGGAAAATCCCCGATACTCTGAATATCCTCCCAGTCTCTGGCCTTTATGGTTAACTGTACTCAGATATTGCCTTCAGTAAATCAGTCAGGATATATCCAGGATATATATGAACTGACTTGAAGATTCCATTCAAGTGTCTTTTGAAGCACTTCCACCATAGAGTTAACGACAGTGTAAGTTGTTAACTGTAGTAAGTGTTCTTATTCTCTGGCTAGTATCACTCCAATCTGGGTAACAGTGGCTTCTCTTGGGGAGTATGGGCTCCAGGGTGCAAGGGCTTCAGTAGTTGTGGTTTCTGAGCTTCAGAGCACAGGCTCGACAATCGTGGTGCACAGGCTTTGTCACTATGCAGCACGTGGGGTCTTCCCGGATCAGGGATGGAACCCATGTCTCCTGCATTGGCAGGTGGATTTCTCACCCCTGAGCCACCAGGGGAACCTCAGCTCTAGGTGTTTTTACAAACTGAACATGCTCTCCTAATCAGTACTCAGGTCAAGACAAAGAGTGGTCCCAGCTCCTCAGAAAACTCCCTTCATTGGCCCTTCCAGTCACTACCCTCATCCCCAGGACAACCGCTCTTCCGATTTCTAGCAGCAGAGATTGTTTATGCCTGTGTCAGTGCTTTATCTTAATAGAACCACATGAACCATATGTCATAGAACCATAGATACATATTCTTTTATCCGTCTTCATTCACTCAACATTATGTATATGGGATTCATCCATATTGTTAAGAGTAATTGTAAATGACAATTTTTTTTAAGAACTCATAATGTTTATCCTTTTTAAATTTTTGAAACAACAGGGTTTTTGAGATATAATTCACATATCATAAATTCTTCCATTTTAAAGTGTATAATTCAGTGACTTCCCCCTCTCCAAGGATCGTACTATTTTTTTCCAGTTATACATATGCATGTATCTATTCTTGTTCAAATTCTTTTCCCATTTAGGTTGTTACATAATATTAAGGAGGGCTCCCTTTGCTATAGGGTAGGTCCTTGTTGGTTATCCGTTTTAAATAATTGACTCCGTTTTTAAACCACTTGAACACTGGGATTTTTAAAACTGTGAGAAATAGTATGTGATTTTTATTGTTTATTGACACCCAGTGGATAAGATTTTTTAATGCTTACACGTGCTTTAATATCTGAAAACTACCGTTTCCTTGGTTGCCTCTGTATGTGCTCAGTTGCTCAGTCATGTCCAACTCTTTGTGACCCAGTGGACTGTAGCCTGCCAGGCTCCTCTGTCCATGGGATTTCCTAGGCAAAAATACTGGAGGGGGTTGCCATTTCCTTCTCCAGGGGAATCTTTCTGACCCGCATTGGGAAGACCCAGGAATGGAACCCACATCTGCGTTGGCAGGCATGATCCACCTGGAAGCCCGTTTTCTTGGTTGCACAAGCTTATTGTGAGGTGATCCTTAGGAGAAGCACTTGAGTGTTCTCAATTGTTGCATTTTGGTTACAGCAGCAGGGATCAGCCATAATGTGAAACACAAACCCTGTTCCTCCTGGATGTGATCTTGGGCAATGTAGTCGTTTTACACTCAGTAGTGAGCAGAGGTGGGCAGGGCTCCCTGTTTTGGTTTCCATAAATCTCCAAAATAGTAATGTGCTTTCACTTGTATGACCTCATCCATTCCTCATGGTTGCCCCATGGGAAAGCCCTTGGTCATCCCACTGGACGAGGAAACTGAGGTTCTGAGAGACAAAGTGCCTTGCCCAGATGGTACAAAACATCCTAGGATTAACTCTTCCCACTTCCTCATCTTGTCTCTGTCTATGATACCTCTGAGTGCCCACATGTAACAGAGAGCTGATAAAACCCAGGGACTCTGAGTAGGAAGCTTGAGTTTTCTGTAATCAGCTGTTAAAACCCAGAGAAGGGGCAGAGTTCTGGGCCTAAGCCCAGGAAAGCCAGCGTCTGTCATACTGGAGAGAAAGTGAAAGGCTGAGTCACTCAGTTGTGTCCGTCTCTGTGACCCCATGGACTGTAGCCCGCCAGGCTCCTCTGTCCATGGAATTCTTCAGGCAAGAATACTGGAGTGGGTTGCCATTCCCTTCTCTAGGGGATCTTCCCGACCCAGGGATCAAACCTGGGTCTCCTCCATTGCAGGCAGATTCTTTACCATCTGAGCCACCATAAGTGACACCTGTCATGCTGGGGAACTTGCAATCCCACCTTGGAGCCACCCAGCAGATCTTGAGCTGGTTAAATCCTCCCCTCCCCCAAAGAAGACTCGTCACTTCCATCTCTGGCAGAATGCAAGTGGTCAGAGGGACAGGCAACTTAGTCAGAGGTGAGAGACAGAAGGCTTGGTGACCTGGCCTGGGAGTTGAGAAGTACAGCATGGTAGCAGCAGGGCCAAATTTTATGACAACTGGGGAGCAGACAAGGGCTGAGTGAGAGAGTTAATTCTTTGTTCCAGTCCCATGAGTGGCTATTAGGGAAGAGAATGGGGTTGGCTATACAAGCCCCGAGACCTAATGCTTTTCTTTGTAATAATTCTCCAGTCATGTGTCCTGATCTAGAATTTCAGCTCGGTCTTCTTGGCTTTGACTGTTGGACCAGGCTTCCAGCAGGTGGGTTCTGTCCTGAACCTCCTTCCGCCAGCAGATCTGCCCCTTGTCGTCCTGGGGGAAGTCAGACTTCCCCGCTCTCCTCCATAACACCATGTGCTCCGTCCTTCAGCCTGGCCTGTGGTGGCCTCCGTGGTCACCTCGGTAACTTTCCCATTTACTGAAATCACCCCTGTGCTCCAGTCGTGCTGAACTGCCCTCCGTTTCCCCGAAGCACTGTGTGCCCTTTCACACTTTGACACTCTGTCGAAGGGTCTGCCTATGGCTCCCATACGCATTGCTGCTTTGTGGGGTAAGGACTTCCTCTTTAAAGATTCAACTTGGCCGCCTTTCTTCCTGGAGGCGTTTCCTGCTTCCTGTTGGATTTAGTCCCTCTCTTCCGGGCCCTGAGTATCCATGCTTCCTCATGTCCAGTTCCCCACGTCTGGTGTCAGTCTGCCCCCCCGTGAGTTTCTCCTTCTAGACTCCCAGCAGGGTTATGAGCCACAGTTCAGTAAATGTTTCTTTATTGAAACTTCCCGAAGACACACAGTGAGAACTACCGTGTGAAAGCAATCCCAACTGGGCATATACCCAGAGAAAACCATGATTCCAAAAGACATGTGCACCCCAATATTCACTGTAACCCTATATATGATAGCCAGACATGCTGCCGCTACTGCTGCTAAGTCGCTTCAGTCGTGTCCGACTCTGTGCGACCCCACAGACGGCAGCCCACCAGGCTCCCCCGTCCCTGGGATTCTCCAGGCAAGAGTACTGGAGTGGGGTGCCATTGCCTTGGACATGGAAGCTACCTAAATGTCCATCAACAAAGGAATGGATAAAGAAAATGTGGTATATATGTAAAATGGAGTATTACTCAGCCTTAAAAAGGGATGAAATTAGGTCATTTGTAGAAACATGGATGGACTTAGAGGCTGTCATACAGAGTGAAGTAAGTCAGAAAGAGAAAAACAAATATCATATATTAACACATATATGTGGAATCTAGAAAAATGGTATAGATGATCTTATTTGCAAAACAGAAACAGAGACAGACATAGGGAACAAATGTATGAATACCAAGAGAGGAAGGAGGATTCGGGTGAATTGGGAGATTGGGATTGACGTATATTCACTATTGATACCCTATATAAAATAGATAACTAACGAGAACCTACCGTATAGCAGGAGTTTCCCAGGTGGCTCAGTGGTAAAGAATCTGCCTGCCGATGCAGGAGACTCGGGTTTGATCCCTAGGTCAGGAAGATCCCCTGGAGAAGGAAATGGCAACCTACTCCAGTATTCTTGCCTGGGAAATCCCATGGATGGAGGAGCCTTCTGGGCTACAGTCCATGTGCCACCAAGAGTCGGACACAACTTAGCAATTAAACAGCAACAGCTGTCTAGCACAGAGAACTCTACTCAGTGCTCTGTGATGACCTAAATGGGAAGGAAATCCAAAAAGGAGGGGATTCACACACACACACACACACACACACACAAAAGCCCCATCCTACTGTCTGCCTGGCCACAACACAATAAATATTTGTCACGTGAGTTGATGGCTGTAGAGTTTGTTGACTCTGAATGCAGTTCTTTTTGGACTTTGTCGACTGAAAAAAAATGCACAATATGAGGGTTGTGGGTTAAGTTTTATTTAGGGCAAAATAAAGACTGCAACCTGGGAGACAGCACCTCAGATAGCTCTGAGAAACTGCTCCTAAGAGGTAGGAGGGAAAGGTCAGTATACACACACACACACACACACACACACACACGTATTGCTGATTCACTTTCACTTTCTGTACTGTTGAAACTAACACAACACTGTAAAATAATTATACTCCAGTAAAACTTAATTTTAAAAAGGGCCCTTGGTGCTGGCTTGAGGCAGGCAGGGATCTTTCAAGATGCTTTGTGGGGAAAGAACTCAAGCCACCCGAGCACCTGCACCCCAGAGACTCTTCCGGGCAGAGCCCATGACTCCTGGAGGTCTCCCCGTCCCAGGCCTCAAAGCTTGCCACTTGGGGCGTGTGTGAGCCGTACACACCCAGGAGAATTGTATCTGTCCCTGGGGTTAATGGATCCATTCCCTGTAAATGGAACCTGGTGTCCAATACACATCAGGGGGAGAAGGAGAGCCAGGCGGGGAGGAGGAGGATGTGCTGGTGGAGTTGGTTAAAGAGCCGACAGCTGCACTGACTTAATTGGGTTTTATTCTATTTGATCTCGGATAAAGAGGATTTTTGAGAGTCCATTTTCTCCTTCTTAAGTGTTCCTGCTTTAAAAATAAGAGAGAGAGAGAACACACAAAGAAGCCCCGTCCTACGATCTGCTCAGTTCTCAGGCCCTTGCTAGCCAAGCTCGCTACACACGGGGGCAGTAGCACACCACCAACCTTCTCAGAAGCACCCACGGGAGCTGGTTTCTGAATCTGGAGCGTTCACCGAGAATTTTAGCGCTAGTTAGATGTTTTCCCATGTCATATACATCGGCAAGAAATATCACTTAAGACCAAGTTGGAAATAAATTAAGCAGGGAACCCCATAAAGAGGTTTATATTTGCTTTTCTGCCATAGTCTGTGAATTTTTACACTTGGAATGTCTACAGACTGGATCCCAAACCCCCCAGTTTGCAACCAATTGGGCCCTAAGGCTATTCTCATCAACTTGATGGTGTTCCCAGGAATTCCACGTCAAGTTGCAAAATCTCTGCGTGTCAGCTAATGGCTTCTGAATGTTTAGAATGTGCCTGGCCCTGTCTCGTGGATGGTCCCACGTGTCATTTCAGGAAGCTCACATCATTAGTCTTCTATACCGGAAGAAGAATCAGGCTCAGAGGGATCAAATGCACTGGTCAAGGTCACCCAGCTGAAGGACATAAGGGAACTTCAGTGCACTTTCTGTGAAGGCGGGAAGGTTGCTTGTCTTGTTCACTGATGTACTCCTTACTCTCAGGGCAGTACCAGGCCACACAGTCGACAGTTCATAAATATTTGTCAAGTGAGTCAATGGTTGAAGGGTTTGATGACTGAGTGCAGTTCTCTTTGGACCCTGTCGACTTAAAAAAAATGTTCAACTTGAGAGTTGCGAGTTAAGTTTTATTCAGGGAAAAACGAGGACTGAAGCCCAGTAGATAGCACCTCAGATAGCTCTGAGATACTCCAAAGAGGAGTATCTGAGATGCTCCAAAGAGGTGGGAGGGGAAGGTCTGTATATATGTGGTTTTGGTGGCAGTACATGCAATCAAGCACAGATTTTCCCAGAAGGTTTCTGCTGGTCTCATGAAGCTTTCTGCTAGTCACGAGGAGCAGCCGTCACTGGGAAAGGTTTCAGGCCTTTCTAAATATGAGGAGATATATGACTGGGCTCGTAAAATTGGTTCCTGAAAATATCTAACTATTCTAAGACCCGTCCTGCCAGTTTTTCTACAAGCCTTCCTGATCTGCACCATGAACTCCTTCCAGGGGATGTCCAAGGTCAGCAGCTGCAGCAGCACCTGGACTAGTCCTTGTAGAGGTAGATGGCAAGTGTTAATGACGATTTGGCAAGTGCCAATGTGTAGTTGATAACTGTCCTGTGCTTAAGGAAGGGGTTGGCAATCTGGCAAGCATCTCTAGTGAATGCTCTCTTCCATTGGCAGCCCTTGGATTTGAAAAGAAAGCCCCTCCCTCTGGGAGATATAGAGACCCACACTCCAGAGTCAGAAGGGTGGGGAGAGATAGGAATGCACCCCAAAGAGTCATTTCTTGCTGAACAAATTCCCTGTGAGGTGAAAGAAAGAAAATAGTACAGTATTGGAGCATCAGGGTTCATCCCAACTAAGTTGTGTGGTACTGGGAGATAAGGAGCCGTATGCTACCTTTGGGGAGGATTTTGATTCCAGCCATACAAACTATGAAAATGCTCAAGGATGGGTAGGAAGAGGCTATACCCCAAGGATGCATTCCTGTGAGGAGTAGAGGCTCAGAATGGGGAAGTCACTGAAACTCGAACGATCTGCTTGAAAATGGGGTCCCCAGTGGCCCCTGGTTCACACACACTGTTCTGTCTTGGCCGCCTCTTTGCCATGTGCTGGGATCAGCTGCATCATTGATGGATGATAGAGGGCTTGCATGGCCCAGAGAACTGCAGGGACCTGAGGGGCTGGGAAGCTTTCTGAGCTCCACTTTGCTGAGTGAGCCAGGAACGTTGAGAGCCCCAGAGATTCAGGGGACATCTCAGAAATGGGAGACTCAGGGTATGTGATTGGAAGATGTTTGCACTCTTAAAAATGTTTGTAAATTCAACATGCTCTTTGTGCTGCCTGTTTACTGAGAGGCATTGCAACTTTTAGTGGGGATGGGTGAGTGTGTTTATGTTGGGGGACCTGGGCAGATTCACCCCCCAGGCAGGCTAGGGAAGAACAGGAAGTCGACACATGAGTCGGCCCAGAATCAAGAAGAAAGGGAATGAATCCTTGGTTCCATCAGTAGGAGGACAGAGGGCTCGGCTAACCCAAGTAGAGAAGGGGCGGTGCAGGGCTCCTAGATTCTCTGATGGGTGTTCTCAGTGTCTCCAGTCTCAAGCTGGACTCAGGTGTCTGGTGGTCCGTCATCGCTCATTAGGTGAGGCTGGAGCCATACAAGGCAGCAGGTGTCTGGACCCATTGCAAGTGGAGCCAGGCTGGTTTCTGGTCAGCTTTTTTTGTTTGCCAACCCCCCTCCACCACAATAGTTGATCAGTCATGTCTGACTCTTTGTGGCCCCATGGACTGTAGCCCACTAAACTCCTCTGTCCATGGAATTCTCCAGTAAAGAATACTGGAGTGGGTTGCCATTTCCTTCTCCACCTCCCCGCCAGTGAAGTGAAAGTTGCTTAGCTGTGTCCTACTCTTTGCGACCCCATGAACTATACAGTCCATGGAATTCTCCAGGCCAGAATACTGGAGTGGGTAGTCTTCCCTTCTCCAGGGGAACTTCTAGACCCAGGGATTGAACCCAGGTCTCCCACGTTGCAGGTGGATTCTTTACCAGCTGGGCCACCAGGGAAGCCCAAGAATACTGGTGTGGGTAGCCTGTCCCTTTGAGTGGGTAGGCATTCCCTTCTCCAGGGGATCTGCCCAACCCAGGAATCAAACCAGGGTCTCCTGCATTGCAGGCAGATTCTTTACTAACTGAGCTACAGGGAAGCCCACCTCCCCACCATCCCCATGCTTATTCAACTCCTCTGGTGGCTCAGATGGTAAAAAATCTGCCTGCAATGCAGGAGACCTAGGTTCCACCCCTGGGTCAGAAAGATCCCCCGGAGAAGGGAATGGCTACCCACTCCAGTATTCCTGCCTGGAGAATTCCATGGACTGTATAGTCCATGGGGTCGCAAATAGTCGGACACGACTAACACTTTCCCTTTCATGCTCGTTCAAGCTTCTTCTAAAGTGGTTTGTGGGAGGTTGGTAAGATCTATGGGGACCAGCCCTGGTCCTGGCACAGAGATGGAGGAGATGACTACTCCTTTCATCTTCTGGTCCTTTCTCTTCTATTGGCTTTCTATTGCAAAAACTGTCTTTGATCTCTAGAACCTTTGCTCTTGATTGTGTTTTGTTAATTCCACCATGATGGCTATTGGGCCACAAACTGCCCAGATATTTTGTTGTTGTTCAGTCGCTAAATCATGTGCAATTCTGTGAACCCATGGACTGCAGCATGCCAGGCTTCCCTGTCCTTCACCTTCTCCCGCAGTTTGCTCAAACTCATGTCCATCGAGTCAGTGATGCCATTCAACCACCTCATCCTCTGTCACCCCCTTCTCCTCCTGCCTTCAGTCTTTGCCAGCATCAGGGTCTTTTCCAATATTTGGTCAAACATTATTCTGGGTGTCTCTGCGAGGGTGTTTTTGGATGAGATTAGCATTTGAATTGGTGGCCTGAGGAAAGCAGATGGCCCTCCCCCATGTGGGGAGGCTTCAAGCAATCTGTTGAAGGCCTGGATTTTGAACAGAAAGGCCAACTTGACTCTCCTGCCAGCAAGAGAGACTGTCTGCAGGCTGACAGCAAAGCTGAGATATTGGTCTTTTCCTGCCTTTGGACTTGAATTAAAACCCCAGCTTCCTGGGATGTGGAGTCGGCCAGCTTTCGATCTGGAACCTGCACCTTCACCTTTCCTGATTCTCAGGCCTCTCTTCTCGGCCGGGGTCCAGTCTGCTTGTGTGTCCAGCTGACTGGCTATGGCTCTCGGGGCTTCTCAGCCTCCATAATTGTGTAGGCCAGTGCCTTCAATTCCTTATCATCAACCTCTTTATGTGTGTATGCTGTTGGTTCTGTTTCTCAGGAGAACATGACTAATGCGTCTACTTTGGAGATGCTTTCTGATTCTGTTTTCTTTCTCACCCTCACAACTACACCCACTAAACCCGTGTGTGCTGTGTGCTAAGTTGCTTCAGCTGTGTCCGACTTTTTGCAACCCCACGGACTGTAACCCGCCAGGCTCCTCTGTGCATGGGATTTCCCAGGCAAGAATACTGGAGTGGGTTGCCATGCCCACCTCCAGGGCATCTCCCCGACCCAGGGATTCAAGCCACGTCTCTTATGTCCCCTGCATTGGCAGGTGGGTTCTTACGTGAGCCAAATTGCTTTGACTGAAGCAAGGTGAAGAACTCAATACTCTGCTGGCTGTCCTTCCTGCCAGACCTTGCTCACTTGCTAAAGGTTCTTTGACTTCATGAAATACAGCTTGAAACTACTGGCCTACAATGTCAAGACCAGCTGTTTAGACTGATATTCAAGCCAAGCAGAATCTGACCCCTGGGGCCTGTCCAGCACATCTTTGGCCATGCACATTCTGTGTTGGGTAGGCAAGTCGTCTCTAAAGAGACCATTGTTGTTGTTATTTAGTCGCTAAATCCTGCCCAACTCTTTTGTGATCCCATGGATTGTAGCCCACCAGGCCTCTCTACCCATGATCTTTCCCAGGCAAGAATACTAGAGTGGGTTGCCATTTCCTTCTCCAGGGGATCTTCCTGACCTGGGAATCGAACGCCGGTCTCTTGCATAGTCAGGCAGATTCTTTGTATGACTGAGCCACTAAGGAAGCCCCATACTCGGCTCTTTAGCACATACTAGTTTATGTACTGGGAAGGCCCTCTTGTTCCCACACCATGATGTGTCCAACAAGCTCATTCCCATCCTTCAAGATGAGCTCAAATGTCACCTTTTTGTGAAATCCATCCTGACTGTGAACAGAGCTTGCCACCCACTCCTCAGGTCCCCTTGCCACTGATCCCATCTAAGTGTTATCATCAATGTGCTTTGCCTCCCACCTCCCTTGGCTGCAAGTTCCTGGAATGCCAGAGCTATCTCTCTGGTGCTTAGAAGAGTTCCCAAACACTCAGCAAGCGCACGTTTCAATCTGTGGAATGAATGAACAATGACTATACTGTCTGCATCTGACTATAACTAGATTTTCAAAATATTGGTCAGTGAGACAACCACAGATCTTTTAATCCTGAAGGTTTATCCAGATTATTTGACCTAATTCTTTAACACCGCATCATCAGATAATTCCTTGTGAGCAGACCACAGTAATGTCAGCAAATACCATGCTGAATTTCACCTCCACTGCAGCGTGGAGAGCCTGGAGTCCTTTCATGAATGCACTCACAGAGAGAGATCTGAAGATTAGCATTCTTGTAATGAGCAGGAGAGAAACAGTCATTGAAATCGTTCAGGTGGTATCGGTAGAGCATCTCTAAGCAGCAACGTTCAGTCAACAGCAGCGAGAGATGGTGGGTTTCACAGATTGGTCATGGGGAGGTTTGTAAATGTCATAGTTTATAAAAGATTAAAGGTAAAGGAAATAAGGCACAGATCCAGTGACCTAATTGCAGGAAACACTTTGTCTAAAACACAGCCCAGAAGGAAACAGTAAGGAGGATAGAACAAGTTCTTTGGAAATGTGTTGTTGTTTAGTCACTAAATTGCGTCCAAGACTTTTATGACCCTGTGGACTGTCACGCCTCTACACAGAGGAAAGACCACGTGAAGACAGAGCGAGAAGGCAGCAGTCTGCAAACCAACGGACCTCTGGAGAGTGTATCACACACCTTCAGGGCCCCAACTCACACTCTCTTGCTCCCTATTCATTTTTAACCACAGGGATAATGAAAATTTCCTGAGTGGGTTTCCAGTAGCTCACCCCAAGTGCCCACAACGGCCTTTGATTCCTACCCCTAGTGTTTCTCTGACACCCCTGACGTCAGTGGGAACTGACTCATCAAACACGCATGCTCAGCACAGATGTGGGGCAACCCAACCAAGGGTTTAGGAGCCCATAGGTATGTGCTTCCAGGTGACCTTGGGTGGGCCATTCTAGGAGGTGTCTTATATACTCCTGAGTAGCTCCCGGGTGGAACCGAGCCCCAGATGCACACGGCAGTGACCTCAATAATATGCCCATGGGTGGGTTTTTCCTCCTTCCCTCACCATCGCAGACCCCTGACTGCTGCTCCCTGAGGTTCTCTTACAAGTCAGCTACCCACACCCCAGGCTCTGTCTATCGGGGAACCCAAACTAAGACAAGAGGTGATGGGATGCCCCGCAGTGGCCTCATCTCAGCTGTGTCTCAAATTCAGCTTCGCTCTGTTCTTTGGCAGTCACTGGGCCCTTTACTGGGGATTGTCTGCTCCCCATTCTCGACTCCTGTGTCTCTTCCCCTGCATTAGACCCCGGTGGAGGTGGGGTAGAGTGTTGCCTTCCTGGTAATCTTCATCAGATACTAGGACTGGGAAGATTCATAGTGATTGAACCAGAGGGACAGCACCCCTATAGAATTCTGACTTAATGATGTTTGTTTCAGTTGAAGGATTTCTGTTCTATGTTATATATACATGGCCCCAGAGGCATTCCATGGCGCTGAAACACCACACTGGGCTTGAGCCACCGTGTTTTAACACTTTTGTATACAAAAAGATTTCATTTCGCTTAGGTTTATGGGAAATGGAGTTGTGGAGTCATACTGGGCAAGAACAGAGCCTGTCAATCTAGGTCTTTGGGATCCATATGGTGTACGTGGGTGTGTGTTCCTTTATTTTTTAAAATCCTCTTCCGTAATTAATTACAGTAAGAAAATGAACTTTCACCCCGTTATTGTCTATCATGTGCCTCTTGCCAATTAGCACGGTTGCACTTCACAGCTTCATTTAGTATCAGTCATGAAACTTGAAGAAAGATGGCACCGTTTCGGAATATTAATTCAAGTGCATTTCCCTGGGGTGTTAAACCTTCTGACATCCTGGACTCTTTTTATTTGGGAGAAAGTTTTTGGATTTTCAATTCAAATAAAGCTTAGCTTATAGAGACAATCTTCCCTCTTTATGCTGGAAAAGAATCCCTGTTCTCATATTAGCCCATTTCCTGCCAAGGGCAAGAGGCTGTGTGTGTGTGTGTGTGTGTGTGTGTGTGTGAGACAGTCGGTCAGTCGTGTCTGATTCTTTGTGACCCCTATAGACTGTAGCTCTCCAGGCTCCTCTGTCCATGGGATTCTCCAGGACAGAGTGGGTTGTCATTTCCTTCTTCAGGGGATCTTCCTGACCCAGGGATCAAACTGGGGTCTCCTGCATCACAGGAGAATTCTTTACTGTCTGAGCCACCAGGGAAGCTCCAGGAAAAGAAGCTACCAAATCTTTAAGAGATCACGATTCCTGAGCAGCCTAAGAGCTCCTTGGTATTCCTTCCCAGATCAGGCTTCCTGAGATTTCATTGAAGGTGAAATAATGCGTTTTAGAAACTCATCAGCACAGGAATGGCTTTTGGAGATTTAGCCCTCAGTCCTGTGCATGGTACTTGATGCAGGCTCAGTACGTCTCTCTGTGGATATTGAGGGAATGATACCTCATAATTGCCAGACGAGGCATCTTTGAGTGAATTTCTGAGAAGTGCTGATGTGCTTGGGCTTGAGAGTGTGCCTGGTGCCCAGTGATAGGATTCCCCCTCTGCTCTGCATCCTAGGGGGGACCCTGAGCATTCCCAGTGTTCTGTGATCAGAGCCCAGGGGCTCCTAGTGTGCCCAGGAAAGGGCCATGCACTTCCTGGGAGACCCAACAGTTCTTGCCACACAGTTTGCTCAGTCAGGAAATGCACTCCCTTCACAAGAATCCCAACATCTCTAGAGCAGGAGACGCTACCCTTCAGCAAGCCCTCTCCACTGGGTTGCAGGGAACCTGGCTCTTTTCCTCATTGGCAATTGCTGTTTCTTGACCATTGGGACCTCTTGAAATAAGTCTCCTGGACACAGTTTTGGTTTAATCCTGTTCATCCTTTTTGATTCATTTCATGCACAGCTTGAGCCAAACTTGGTTGATAATTTTTACATATTCCCTTAAGCCATGTTCCCAGCCAGCAGCCATAGTAATTGCTGGACCTGGAGGCAGGAGTCTGCACTTTGACCTGTTTCTTTCCACCAGTTCCTTATAAACATCTTAGTTTATTTACTGGGAAAACTGAAACACCTCCAAGGCCCTTGCAGGCATACCACGTGCCCTGTTGCCCTAACTGAGGTTCTATTCCCAGCTTACCTGCCTATGGATTCCTCAGTCTCTCTCTCCCCTAATCCTTTCTTCCGCAAGGATCAATTCACTCATTTGTTCATCAAGCATTTAGGGCCACTGGGCTTTGTGAAGCATGAGATGAATCAGGCAAATGTCATGCCCTCGAGAGGTTCACAGTCCAGGGAATAAGAAAGACACATATACTGAAAAATTATAATCAGTGTGATGGAGCTGTAAAAGTGGGAAGGCCAAGGGTCATGGAGCAGAGAAGGGGCTCTGAACTGGGGTGCTCTAGGAAGAGGGGTTTTTAGGGCAGAGAGTGAGCAGGAGTAAACTATCTGGAATAGTGGGGTGGGGGAGACTTCCTAGGACATTTCAAGCTTGTGAGATGTAGCTTGGGGAGATGATGGCAGTTGAGGTGTGGAAGGCTTAAACTTCATGAAAAAAGATTGTATTTCACAATCCACTGTACTCTAGACCAAGGGTCCCCAGTCTCTGGGATCTAATGCCTGATGATTTGTGGCAGAGCTGATATAATAATAATAAAAATCAAGTGAAAGTGTTAGTTGCTCAGTTGTGTCCGACTCTTTGCAATCCCATGGACTATAGTCCACCGGGCTCCTCTCTCCATGGGATTTCCCAGGCAAGAATACTGGAGTAGGTTGCTATTTCCTTCTCTAGGGGATCTTCCCAACCCAGGGACTGAACCCGGGTCTGCTGAATTGGAGGCAGATCCTTTAAAGTGCCTAATAGATGTAATGTGCATGAACCATCTTGAAACTATCCCCTCCACTGCCAGTCCATGGAAAAATTGTCTTCCATGAAATCGCTTCCAGGTGCCAAAAAGATTGGGGACCACCACTCTAGACAGGGGAACCAGTGGAAAACTCTGTAGCAAGGGAGCGATTGTCAGTCTCTGGTTTGGAGTCTGGCTTGGAGGGGCTGAGACAGGATGTTGCTGGTCTCCTGATGGTGAGAAAGCAAACAGCACAAACTGTGAGCAGAGCAGGGCAGGGAGAGAAGGTGGAGAGAAGGTGCTGGTTGAGAGTGCTTGCTGGATGATAGTTGGCTCCATCAGGGGGTTGGGGGTGGTGGTGAAGACAGTGGCTGACTGTTCAGTGTCTCTGAATTCCCATCAGTGTCTGGACTCAGATGTCTCCCAGGTAGTCACGATGACTGCTGCTTCTAGTTCTTCCAAGACTCCCTCTAGGACCATTTTCCCTGTCCCCACCCTGTCTCAGCCCCTCTCAAAGGCAAGCCTACCTTCTCCTTGGGCCAGTCTCTGAACTTCTCCCAAGCAAGAATACTAGAGTAAGTAGCCATTTCTTTCTCCAGGGCATCTTTCTGATCCAGGGATTGAATCCAGGTCTCCTGCATTGCAGGCAGGTTCTTTACCACCTGAGTCACCAGAGAAGCCCCCTACAAACTCTAGAGTGTCCTTTCTCTTAGACTCCAGAGCTTTCTTTCTATACAAGTATTGATCTTTGGCAGGGTTGAGATTGCTCTTTACATTAAGAATGAACTTGTTCACCAAAATATAATTAGCACAAGAAGACGGAATATTATTAGGGGCCTCATTAATTTCACCAAGTTTATTTAAATTGCAGCAGGATGTCAAATCAATAATGATGGCTAATTAAGAAAAACCCATCTGATTTCCTTAAAGTACATGGAGGGGGTGCCACAAAGGCTGCAGTGGGGAGGAAGGTGAGAAGTTTCTGATAAACAGAGATGGTACCTCCTCTCTTAAATGGAGGGGACTGAAGGTGAGCTAGGTAGGTGTCCTTGCTGAATTAGGGAAAGGGTTGCCTGCAGTAGGTGTGAAATTTGAAGTGATTAACTCCAGAGGCACTAGAGGCCTGAGACCCCATGTCATCATGAGACGTCCCTCTTCCCCTCTCAGATTTCATTAGAAGACTGTGAATTAGGGTGAAAAATAAGGAATCAGAACCAGCTGGTTTTGAATCCTGGTCCTTCCACTTATCCCTGGGGCAGGAAGATCCCCTGGAGTAGGAAATGGCAACCCACTCCAGTATCCTTGCCTGGAAAATCCCATGGTCAGTGGAGCCTGGCAGGTAACAGTCCGTAGGGTTTCAAAGAGTCAGAGCACACCTGAGCACACATGCACCCTCCGCTTGTATCTGTGCAACTTTGGGCAACTCCTATAATAAGTCGGCGACCATAAGACTCAACTTCTAGGATACTGTGGATTTTAAAGGAGATGCTTTAGAAGGGCTTGGTTGCCTGATGTAGGATGCACTCAGGAAGTGTCCTCTCTTCCTGCCTCTTCTTTTGATTCCATCCCTCCCCTGGAGAGGGACCGAGTGTCCCGCTGCTGACTTTGCTCAGCAGGGGCGAGGCCATGTCCCCCCTCAGAGGGACCCCAAGTCTTCCCTTTATGTTTCTCTGCATGTTGAAGCTGTGGAAGAAGCCCTGAAAAGTGAAAGTGAAAGTTGCTCACTTTGTGTCTGACTCTTTGCGACCCCATGCACTATGCAGTCCATGGAATTCTCCCGGCCAGAATACTGGAGTGGGCACCTGCTCCCCTCTCCAGTGGATCTTCCCGATCCAGTAACTGAACCTGGGTCTCCTGCATTGCAGGCAGATTCTTTACCAGCCGAGGTGCCAGGGAAGCCTGGAAGAAGCCCTGGGCATCCGCAATCATCTATTAGAGGTGATTTTATTACTTCCACCCTGTTCTCTGCTCAGTAACAGTGGTAAGCTTTGGGAGCTCCCATCATCAGGATGTTTGGGCAGAGTCCACCAGCTTCAAACAGAACAATTTGTTCTGAGCACACAGCCCCAAGTGATGGCAGAGGAAAGAGTGGGAGGCTTGATCTACAAAGGAGCATCCTTTCCTCTGCTCTCTGCCAGGGAGGGAGGGAGCTGTGAGCCACATGAGCAATCCACCCATGGAGGAAATGCTAGTGTGGCTTTTCAGCTCGGCTTGTGTGTTTTGTCTGTATTGTTTTAAGGGAATTTTTCCTTTCGGATATTTGAACTGATTCTTTGGAAAGCCAGGTGCAAAACCAAGGAACCCTTAGTGGCTCATTTTGAAGCAAATTAGAGGGTTTTCCTCCTTGGTGTCAGGAACTTGAAGTGACTTTGTACATTGAGAGCACTCCCACATTAAAGATGGGTAAACTGAGACTTGGGGTTTCTCCAGGGACTCAGTGGTAAAGAACCTGCCAGCCAATGCAGGAGACACGGATTTGACCTCTGGTCCGGAAGATCCCCTGCCATCCAGGAAATGGCTACCCACCCCAGTATTCTTGCCTGGAAAATTCCATGGACAGAGGAGCCTGGCAGGCCACAGCGTATGAGGTTGCAGAGTCTGACAGGACTGAGCCATTGAGGATGAACACACGCAGACTGAGACTCAGGATGTTCTTGCAGTTCTAAGTGGCAGAGGCAGGTGAGACCCAGAAGGAAGGCTGATGGGGTTGGGGACTGCTGACACGCGCTCCTCTTATGGCCTCTCATTGCTCTGTTTCCATGTCAGTCTCCCCCCCCCCAGGAGGGTGCACTTGTCTAAGAATTAGGAGAGTGTCCCACCTATTTCTGGGTTGCTGGTGCCTCAGGGCATGCTTGGCACATGGCAGAGACCAGCCCGTGCTCATTGACTGAATAGAGGAATAATGGCCATAGGGGTCCCAGATCCAGATGTGTGTTCTGAAGGACAGCCCAGAGCCCTGCAGGGCAGGAGGGAGAGCGGGGGCCAGTGGCGCCCCCTCTGGTGGGAGTGGGCACAGGGCACCCATGCTGGCTGAGTGCCTGTACCCGGTAGCCCCACCCCAGACCCTGAATGTGCAGTCTTGTCTACCCCCAGAGCATGTGTGTGCAGAGGGCAAGGTTATCCTTGTCACAAATGGGAGGCAACTGAGACTCAGACAGGCTTACCAGCTTGCTGAAGGCTTGTTGTTGTTTAGTTGCTCAGTTGTGTCTGACTCTTTGTGACCCCATGGACTGTAGCCTGCCAGGCTTCTCTGTCCGTGGGATTTCCCAGGCAAGAATACTGGAGTGGGTTGCCAACCCAGGGATCAAACCTGGGTCTCCTGCATTGGTGGGAGGATTTTTTTTTTTTTAACCACTGAGCCACCAGGGAAGCTCTGCTGAAGGTTACCCAGGGAGAAAAAGAGGAAGTCAGGTTGCCCTCTTCAAATCCCATGTCCAAATTGCCAGTTCTGTTGCAGAAATGGAATAGAATGATAAGGAAGGAACCATGGGACAAGGGAGGCAGTTTATGGACCTCTTAGGAAAGCGCTTTTTTATCTGGGGCTCTCTCTCTCTTAGGGAAGAGCTTTCCTAGTTAGGTTAACCTTGTTAGGTGCAGGGTGCTGGCAGCTCTGATTTGGTGCAATAGAAGGGAAGGGAAGTGAAAGTGAAAGTCATTCAGTCGTGTCTGACTCTGCAACCCCATGGACTGTACAGTCCATGAAATTCTCTAGGCCAGAAGACTGGAGTGGGTAGCCTTTCCCTTCTTCAGGGGATCTTCCCAATCCAGGGATCTAACTGGAGTCTCCTGCATTGCAGGCAGATTCTTCACCAGCTAAGTCACAAGGGAAACCCAAGCATACTGGAGTGGACAGCCTATCCCTTCTCCAGTGGATCTTCCTGACCCAGGAATCGAGCTGGGGTCTCCTGCATTGCAGGCAGATTCTCTACCAGCTGAGCTATCAGGGAATCAGTGGTTAATTTCTAGCAGGAAATGCTGAGCTGAGAAGCATGGTCAGGCTGGGAATGAGCTGGGCATGATATTAGTCCTGGGGCATCATCAAACAGTGTATGGGCAGGATGGTTTCAAAGGCAGCAAGATGGGGGTTCCAGAACAGGAGTAGGGGTGGGGGCTTCATTCCCTTGGCTGTGAGAGGTTGGAGACCAGAAGGAGCAAATGGATGGGCACTCTAGTGCTCACAGCTCTCGTACTTTGAATGATGCTATGGGACAAGCAGGGGCTGCATAAATATTTTTTAAGGAATAGATGAAGAATTGGCAACCCTCTAGTTATGAGTCTAATAGGGGGGTGTGGCTGGATCTCAGACACAGAGCAGGGCACTGCAGGTGACCCAGAATGTTGAGATTTGAAGGCCATTCTGGTAGGATCTGGGGCCTCAGACTGCTTAAGTTCTTCCTGGAAAACTTTCATTAGGTCTGGGGACTTGGAGGGAGCGGAGCCTGACACACGGTCACCAGTCTGCTCAGGGGGACGGAGAGAGAGCAGGCAGGCACCAGGCGCCATCGACACCATTTTCTCTGGATCTTCTCTACCTTGAGTCAGCTCCAGTGGACAGCTTGGTAGCAAGGTCTCTTTTCTTCTATGTTCTGTTTCCTTTCCCCAAGGGCACCTCTAGCTTTTAGCTTATGGTCAGAGTGGAGAAAAGTACCACCCAAGGAAGGTTCTCACAGCTCAGATGTCAGCTCCAGCTTCTGCTCCCACATCCAGATGGATCTTACCTCCAGCATCCTGCCAGGAACCGCTCATCCCAGTTTTATTAAAGCAGACACTGACCAAAGGGATCACTTCTTCCAAGAGAAAAAAGCATTAAGGAATTCTTTCCCAGACTCTTTGAGTATGGAGACCTGCGACAGTTACCCTCAAGGGATACTGAGCTCAGTTTTCTGGATGCTCCTCTTAATCAGTTTGAAAGATAGTGCTGGCACAGAAGATCACACGTCTGTTTTAATAAAGATCACAGAAGGATGGCACAATCCTCCCCAAAGCCATTCCTTGTCCTGAGGCACCGATCCCCTAGACCCTGGCTGTCCTTCCAGATACGGGGACACCTGCCACCAACATAGCTAAGTTGGGGTGAAGTTCTGTTTCATAGGAAGGCAGAGCAAAGAGCTCTGGGGATTTAAGTCTCCTGCCATTGGCTTTGCTCTGACTCTGCTCTTGCTTGTCCTTCAGAACCTGCAAAGAGCCCAGTTAATGAGCAGCCAATCTGTCCTCACCAACTGCAGCTCGTTTCTTTCTGCCTTTGGCAATTTCACCTGCTGTGTTCCCTTCAATGGGGCCCGGGTAGAAACTGCAGCAAGTCGGGATAAGTTTAATTGGGCCCCAAATGTGATTAACCAAGACTGGCTCACATATGCTCTGTTGGTGTTTAGCATGCCACAAATTCTAGCATTACCCAGTGGGTCCTAAAAGCCATTCTCTTTTTAATGTTCCTTGCCTAGTTTACTCAAGTTGGAATTTAAATCAAAGGGTAACATCTATATTGGGGATAACTTTATAGTTTATCTTAATATAATGGCTAATAAATGTCAGGTTTTAAAGGAGCTTTATAAAAACAATAGTTTTAACAATGTTATATACTTTTACGGAAATCTGGTAAGCAGTTAACTGAATCTGGTACACTGTAATTTTACACATTATAAGAACAGAACTACAAGAATAGCAGGTGATAGGCTCAAAGGTACCGAACCAGAGCCAACATGGATATTGGGATGTCCACAAAAACAGAAATGGAGCATCCTGCATCTCTCCAACTCAAGTCCAAATAGGTCTCCTTGGAAACACGGTTTCTTCATCAGCTTCTTTTAAATTGGAAAGATGAAAGCATGGCTCAGAGGTAAGGAACCCTTCTGCCATTGCAGGAGATGTGGGCTCAACCCCTGGGTTGGGAAGATCTCCTGGAGAAGGACAACCTACTCCAGTATTTTCCGCTGGGATATCCCATGGACAGAGGAGCCTTGCCGGCCACAGTCCACAGGGTTGCAAAGATTTGAAGACAACTTAGCTACTAAAACAACAACAAAGTATTAATGCATGTTCAGGGGACCTTCTTAGAATCAAAATTTCTAATTCTAGCATTTGGGGAAAAACCCTTCACTGACTCCATCTTGGTCGAATGGGATCATGGGAGATCATGTGAAAGGATTTGATAGTTTTTATCTTGCCCTGGCCATGTCTCTGACATGACCTGCAGCTTTAGGTGGATCCCTTAATGTCACAGAGGTTCATACTCTTTGTCTGTGAGATGAGGGATTTGGGCAAGGTCTCTGAGTCTGGCTCCATGCTTGTATGACTCTATCCCATGTTCTATTTGAAGAAGAAAGACTGTGGGACTTCTCCAAAGCCCATTCTATTTTCAGAAAGGAACAAAACACTCACTAAAAAGCATGTGTCATCCGGCTGACTGTACACAACATCCTGGGCAAAACAGGCGTGTTCTGGCAATTCTGTTAAATGTCATCTCAAAAGAGGTGAGTTTCTTATGAGCTCATAAATACATCTTTTCTGTCTGTTCTAGAAAAGCTTACTGATTTTTTTATTTACTTACTTTTAACAAGTCAAGTTATATAAGCTGGCTGCTGCTGCTGCTGCTAAGTCGCTTCAGTCATGTCCGACTCTGTGTGACCCCATAGACGGCAGCCCACCAGGTTCCCCCATCCCTGGGATTCTCCAGACAAGAATACTGGAGTGGGTTGCCAGTTCCTTCTCTAATGCATGAAAGTGAAAAGTGAGAGTGAAGTCGCTCAGTCAGGTCCATAGGCCACTCCAAATCAGCACCAGGATATATGGGACATGAGGGTATTGACAAATTTCCAGTACCTTTATATGATTTCTGAAATACCTATATTAATAATAGTTGCCCAGATAAATATAACCTAGGGAAGAATAAGCATTTCTTAGTTGGCAGTATTTTTTTGTGCAATTGAACATAACAAATAAACCTAATTACTTTTTAACATTTTTCATTTTAAAAAGGGAAAGAACAAACTCTTTGAGATTTTCCAGGGACCCTCTGGGAAATATCAAACTCAGTTTGAGAGCAAGAAGATTTCATTTAGGACTTGATTTGAGAAAGGCAAAGTTGTCAAAAATGTCAAGAGGTTTGAACACTTGACTAATTAGAATCGTAGGTCACTGGGAACAATTCTTGGCTATCTATTTAGCCAAAGTAACAATAAAAGGTTTCCAAAGTGAAGGAGATAGCATTGTTTAAAAAAAAAAAGTGCAAAACAAAACTGACAACACGCCTTATTGTTGTTGTTCAGTTGTTGAATTGTGTCTGACTCTTTGTGACCCTATGGACTGCAGCACGCCAGTCTTCCCTATCCCTCACCATCTCCTGGAGTTTACTCAAACTCGTGTCCATTGAGTCGGTGATGCCATCCAACCATCTCATCCTCTGCCACCCTCTTCTCCTTTTGCTGTCAATCTTTCCCAGCATCAGGGTCTTTTCCAGTGAGTTGGCTCTTCACATCAGGTGGCCAAAGTATTGGAGCTTCAACTTCAGCATCAGTCCTCCCAATGAATATTCAGGGTTGATTTTCTTCAGAATTGACTGGTTTGATCTCCTTGCTGTCCAAGGGACTCTCAAGGGTCTTCTCCAGCACCACAGTTTGAAAGCATCAATTCTTCGGTGGTCAGCCTTCTTTATGGTCCAGCTCATACATCCATACATGACTACTGGAAAAACCATAGCTTTGACTATATGGACTTTTGTAGGCAAAGTAATGTTTCTGATTTTTAATATGCTGTCTAGGTTTGTCATAGTTTTTCTTCCAAGGGGCAAGCATCTTTTAATTTCATGGCTGCAGTTATAGTCTGCGTGATTTTAGAGCCCAAGAAAATAAAATCTGCCACTGTTTCCATTTTTTCCCCATCTGTTTGCCATGAAGTGATGAGACTGGATCCCATGATCTTAGTTTTTTGAATGTTGAGTTTTAAGCCAATCTTTTCACTCTCCTCTTTTACCTTCATTAAGAGGTTCTTTCTTTTAAAAGTAAGAAGACTGGATTCTCTAACATAATCAAAGACATGATAAAGACAATATAAAGCACAAGAAATGGCTTTGATAAGACACAAAAGCTTTGTTTCCTAGGCAGATTACTTAAAAGGTAAAGAAAAAACTACAGTCTCTTGTTAGGAACAGACTAATAGTCCAAGAAAACTTTGCTGTTCCAACAGAGAAAACTAAACTCTAGTTTTATATCAGTATCAATGCTAAAGCTCATTAAAAAAGCCTCACATAAGTAAATTTACCCAATCTAGCTAGCTTTCACTTTATGCCATAAGATTTCATTTTCAAGATTTTCTGCAGACCTTTTACTATTGGATTGTGAATTACTGAAAAGACCCTGGAAACTGTTTTAAGGCAGTTATTATAAAATATAATTATTATTATTTATTATTTTTAACATACAATTTAATAAGAATTGTACCATTCCTCTCTTAAAATTGACCGCTTGAGAAGAAAAACAGAAAAGTCATGCTGGAAAAATATTTTAGAAGGGTAGCACCTATGTATTTTTTAGGAAAATGTCCAAAGTATACAGAAGGCAGAAATGTTACTCAGACTGTTTTAGTTTATTGAATTTTCTCTACCTTGAAAATCATAGCATAGTTCTCTCGAGACACTTCTAAGGGTGTATTACATCATAAAGTACACCAAGGATAGTAACCCATATAAAACATAATTATTATTTCAAAATACATCCTTTAAACTTTTATTCCACCCATGGTAGGGCTTCCCTGGTGGCTCAGTGGTAAAGAATCCGCCTGCCAATGCAGGAGCCACGGGAGCCAATAGTTTGATTCCTGGGTTGGGAAGGTCCCCTGGAGGAGGAAGTGGCAACCCACTCCAGTGTTCTTGCCTGGAGAATCCCATGGACAGAGGAGCCTGGAGGGCTACAGTCCATGGGGTCACAAAAGAGTCAGATACGACTGAGCACTACATCTATCATCTAGGAAAGGAATACAGACGCCAAGTCAGGGAAGGGAGAAGTGTGGATGAGTGGAAAAGGAGTCACTGAAGCAGTGGCAGGAAAACCAGGGAGATCAACTCAGAGAAGCCAAGAGAAGGAAGTGTGGTCCCAAAGGATGGAGAGAAGTTTCGGCAAAGGGTCTCAGAAGGTAGGCTAGGAGACTAAGAATGTGACAATTAAGGTGTCGTTGTGAACTTGTGGAGGAGCAGTTCTGGGAGAAGATGTGGAACCAGGATTGCCTGTGAAGCATGCTTGGGCAGCCCTCTTTCCCATACTCTACACCAGCCATTCACCATCTGACTCCCATGGAGCTAAAACACACACTGTATCGGTGCAGTTTGCCTCTGAGGGCCAAATTGATTTATGCCTTGTTTCTGGGTCTTCTTCTTTAATTAAGGATATGAAAATAAAACATTTCTTACAAAGAAAAAAAAAAGGTGTTTTATAGCAGCTTGGGGAATGGAACTGTTTATTAAGGAGAAGAAAAGTGCAAAATAGAGGCTAAATACAATGAAATTACTCTTAACCAAACAGAGCTCTCAGACATATGAAAAAATGCTCAACTTGTAATAAAAGGAATACAAAGTAGTGAGATATTCTTTTTCTTTCATTGATTTGGCAAAGATTTAAAAAAACATTTATGCATGATAATACCCTGTGATGGTGAGGCCAGATGTACTTGGGCATTTCAGCACAAATATGGGAGTAGAACCTTCAGGATGATATTTTGACGGGATATTTAAGAGCCTTAAAGATATGTATAGAATTTGTCTGGTGGTTCAGTGATTAAGAATCTGCCTACCAATGAAAGGGATACAGGTTCGATCCCTGGTCTGGGAAGACTCTACATGCCTTGGGGCTAAGACTGTAGATGCTTAGCCTGTGTGCCCAAGAACTCATACTCTGCAACAGAAGAAGCCATCACAAGGAGAAACCCACGCGCTGCAGCTAGAGAGTAGCCCCCACTGCTGCTGCTGCTGCTGCTGCTGCTGCTAAGTCGCTTCAGTCGTGGCCGACTCTGTGCGACCCCTTAGACGGCAGCCCACCAGGCTCCCCCATCCCTGGGATTCTCCAGGCAAGAACACTGGAGTGGGTGGCAGTGACTAAATAAAGCCCATGCCCAGCAATGAAGACCCAGTGCTGGCAAAAATAAATAAATAAAACTCATTAAAAAATACGTATAGATACTGATCCAGAATTCCATTTCTAGATTTTTCCTTTAAGGAGATAGTTAAAGCTATATGCAAAGCTTCTATTATAGGAATGCACATTTCAGTGTTACTTATATTACCCCAAAATGAAAACAAATGAATATTCAATAATACAGACCTGGTTAAATAAGGTACAGTTATAAGATTAGACAATATAAAGTCATTAAATAATAATTCAGGAAACATTTAGAGACAGTGAAGATATTCAGAATGTATTAATTAGGGATAAAAAAGTATCAAAGCAATATTTACAGAAGGAACCAATAAAAAAATTTAAGTATCTGAAACAAAACTTGCTCAGTCGTGTCCAACTCTTTGTGACCCCATGAATCACAGCACACCAGGCCTCCCTGTCCATCACCATCTCCCAGAGTTCACTCAAACTCACATCCATTGAGTCGGTGATGCCATCCAGCCATCTCATCCTCTGTTGTCCCCTTCTCCTCCTGCCCCCAATCCCTCCCAGCATCAGAGTCTTTTCCATTGAGTCAACTCTTCACATGAGGTGGCCAAAGTACTGGAGTTTCAGCTTGAGCATCATTCCTTCCAAAGAAATCCCAGGGTTGATCTCCTTTAGAATGGACTGGTTGGATCTCCTTGCAGTCCAAGGGACTCTCAAGAGTCTTCTCCAAAACCACAGTTCAAAAGCATCAATTCTTCGGTGCTCAGCTTTTTTCACAGTCCAACTCTTGCATCCATACATGACTACTGGAAAAACCATAGCCTTGACTAGATGGACCTATGTTGGCAAAGTAATGTCTCTGCTTTTCAATATGCTAGCTAGGTTAGTCATAACTTTCCTTCCAAGGAGTAAGCGTCTTTTAATTTCATGGCTGCAGTCACCATCTGCAGTGATTTTGGAGCCTCCCAAAAAGTCTGACACTGTTTCCACTGTTTCCCCATCTATTTCCCATGAAGTAATGGGACCAGATGCCATGATCTTCATTTTCTGAATGTTGAGCTTTAAGCCAACTTTTTCACTTTTCTCTTTCACTCTCATCAAGAGGCTTTTTAGTTCATCTTCACTTTCTGCCATAAGGGTGTTGTCATCTGCATATCTGAGGTTATTGATATTTCTCCCGGCAATCTTGATTCCAGCTTGTGCTTCTTCCAGCCCAGCATTTTTCATGATGTACTCTGCATATAAGTTAAATCAGCAGAGTGACAATATACAGCCTTGACGTACTCCTTTTCCTATTTGGAACCAGTCTGTTGTTCCATGTCCAGTTCTAACTGTTGCTTCCTGACCTGCATATAGGTTTCTCAAGAGTCAGGTCCGGTGGTCTGGTATGCCCATCTCTTTCAGAATTTTCCACAGTTTATTGTGATCCACACAGTCAAAGGCTTTGGCATAGTCAATAAAGCAGAAATAGATGTTTTTTCTAGAACTCTCTTGCTTTTTCTATGATCCAGCGGATGTTGGCAATTTGATCTCTGGTTCCTCTGCCTTTTCTAGAATAGTGGAGGTAATGGCTGATTTAAAATTTTTGCTCATTTTTCTTCTTTGATTTTTCTTTTTTTCCTAAAATGAACATGCATTGATTATGCGTTTGAGATGAATAAGTATCATAAACAAGAATTGAGTCTATTCAAGACCACATTTAAAAGCAGAGACATTACTTTGCCAACATAGGTCCATCTAGTCAAGGCTATGGTTTTTCCAGTGGCCATGTATGGATGCAAGAGTTGGACTGTGAAGAAAGCTGAGCACCGAAGAATTGATGCTTTTGAACTGTGGTGTTGGAGAAGACTCTTGAGAGTCCCTTGGACTGCAAGGAGATCCAACCAGTCCATTCTAAAGGAGATCAGCCCTGGGTGTTCTTTGGAAGGAATGATGCTAAAGCTGAAACTCCAGTACTTTGGCCACCTCATGCGAAGAGTTGACTCACTGGAAAAGACTCTGATGCTGGGAGGGATTGGGGGCAGGAGGAGAAGGGGACGACAGAGGATGAGATGGCTGGATGTCATTACTGACTTGATGGATGTGAGTTTGAATGAACTCCTGGAGTTGGTGATGGACAGGGAGGCCTAGCGTGCTGTGATTCATGGGGTCACAAAGAGTTGGACACGACTGAGTGACTGAACTGAACTGAACTGAAGACTGGGTCTGAGAGAGAAATGTTCGATGCACTGAAATTTTATCAAAGGATAAACAGTGAAAGGCTCTCTTTCTCAACCGCTTTATTGATGAAGAAATTTCAGCCCAATGAGGGGAGATACTTGCTAACATATGGATTCTTTTTATTCGTTTTTCCTGGTGTGCAAGGTGGGACCACTCACCTGGGGAGATCTGAGGAAGCCACATGAAATAGTGGGAGAGAAGCATGAATCAAGTTCCTGACTCACAAACTGTCTGCTTTCCCCACCAATGTCCGCAACCATTCTATCTTTATATATATTTATATATCCCATGGACTGCAGCCTACCAGGCTCCTCCGTCCATGGGATTTTCCAGGCAAGAGTACTGGAGTGGGGTGCCATTGCCTTCTCCCATATATTGGAGGGTGAAGTAGAGATAGTTTTATTTAGGATATTTAGGATAGTTTTATTATTTTGCCAGGCAAAGGGAGATGCACTGGGCTTCTGCCTTGAAAAACTGTGGGTCCCCTATTTATATGTTTAAATTACACAGTGAAGCAGTGTATTTTTAAAGTCTTATTGAATGTGTCGCACTGTTGCTTCTGTTTTATGTTTTGATTTTTCAGCTGGGAGGCTGTGGGAGTCTTAGCTCTCCGGCCAGGGATTGAATCCACACCCTCTGCATTGGAAGGTGATATCTTAACCACTGCACTACCAGGAAGTCCCTGATTTAGTTCTTACATTTAGGGTTTCCATTTTGAAAGGAGACTTCTTCCACTTCTCAGTTCATTTTTATCATTTTGGCCCAAACTAATTTCTCAGGACCTTTGAAGAATTTTCCTTCTGGAAACATTGAACATCATAGACTAAAGATGCTAGATGCTTCTTTTTGTAACCAAAGTTGTCCTCACCATTCAGGTGTAGTGATGAATCAGAACACTTCAATCCAACCAGCTACCCCACCCCAAAACAAGGGAGTCTCAAGATGAAACTTTAAAACACTGGGCAAAAGAGGAAATTTAAAAGTCCCTTATCAAAGGCAGTTAATTCCTTTACTGATGATAAGATCAACATGTAAATCTGAAGGATGAGGCAATCGTTAAAAGCCCTGGATGACTACACCAAAAATGATCATGGTCACTGAGTGGACTGTTAACCACGATGTTTAGGAAGGAAAGCACAACAGTAGGAAACGAACAAATGATAGAGTAGTTACATAGATCTCTTGTCTGGTTAATGTGCAATTAAGTTTGGCACGTAATATATAGGCACTTGATTCATTTCCAACTGGCCACTTTATCTTCTGCAGCGGATCAGTTGATTATAATTCTACTAATATCATCTTCCCTTTAGATCACCGTAATCAAATCCAGGAAAGGCTTTGAATTATGCGTTCTTTTAGCAGCTATTCAAAAAGTCCACCTTACTCTTTTTATGCCTGGAGGTAGAACTTTGTAAGCTTTGCTGTGGTTTGCATCAAATTAAAGAGAGGGTTTTTTTGTTTTTTTGTTTGCTCCATAATAGGACAAAACACTCTAATTTTTGTGGGTTGAAAATGTGTTGTAAATATTAACATGTACCAAGTGATGAGCTGTCTCTCCTCTTTGAACTGAACTGTGGGCTGAAACTTTAAAAAAAAATAGAAATGGTAGGACTCCCCTGTGGTCCAGTGGTTTGAGTTCGATCCCTGGATGGGGAATGAAGATCCCACATGCCTCGAGGCACAGCCAAAAAATTGAAAAGGAAAAGAAATGGTAAATTCTAGGGTAACATGAGATAAATAAATTAACTTAAATCAATTAATTATTTAAATTAGCAAAGAGATCAATCAAAAGATTTGTTATTCTTTTATTTTCTGTAAATTATAATACCAAGTAATATCTAGATAATAGTTACATGCTAATATATTCATAAGCTTGAAGATGAGAGTCATTCATGATCTGCATGATTCAGGGTATCAGAATTGGTCTTTAAGAGAGGATGACAGAGGGGTAACTGTCATCTGCATCCAGGCCTATGCAACACAACCCGATGACCCCTGTGAGCTGGGAAGCTGCTTTGAGCCCTGTTGTTGATGCCCTCATGGCAGAAATTATGGGTCGTCAGTGACGTGCATTTGCAACACTCTTCCTTAGGGCTGCTGTATACAGGTGTGTAGGTATCCTCCATAATGACATATGGCTGAGAGAGTGAGTGGGAGGTGAAATCAAAGCCATGCTCAGCCGTTACCCAGAGGAAGGGATCTCTTTTCCTAATTTAAATGAATTTATTTGAGAAATGTTTATTAAACACCTACAATGTGCAAAATCTTGAGAAAACCACAAACAAATGCAAAAGCTAAAATAGCAAAAGAGATCCAACTCTCATGAAGCACATAGCCCATTGCGAAGGGTTGGGGACCTGTGGTTTCTCTCAGCATGAGTTTCCATATCTGGAGAATGTGGACAGTATTATGTATATGTATACACTTGACCCAAACCAGAGCTTGATGAGCAAGTGTTCCTTCTGCTGTACTTTCTGTTTTAGTTTTCCTTTGAGGGAAATTCTTCATGCTTGGTTCATCTATTTTCATCTTTATGAATTAAAGTTGTTGTTCAGTTGCCAAGTTGTGTTCAACTCTTTGCTACCCCATGGACTGCAGCATGCCAGCCTGTCCTTCACTATCTCCCAGAGTTTGTTCAAACTCATGTCCATTGAGCTGGTGATGATGCCATCCAACCATCTCATCCTCTGTCATCAGCTTCTTCTCCTGCCCTCAATCTTTCCCACCAGCAGGGTCTTTTCCAATGAGTCAGTTCTTTGCATCAGGTGGCCAAAGTATTGGAGCTTCAGCTTTGGTATCAGTCCTTCCAATGAATATTTAGGGTTAATTTTCTTTAGGGTTGACTGATTTGATCTCCTTGCAATCCAAGGGACTCTCAAGAGTCATCTCCAACACCACAGTCTGAAAGCATCACTTCTTCAGAATTAATGGCTGAATCCAATTTGCAAGAGTTTTACTTCTTAGATGTCACATGGATCCAACACATTTAGGCTTTTGACTTTTGCAGTTGATGTCAAGTTCTGTAATCTGAATTTATTCTTTGCCTGTATCATCACTGATCCTCTCTGTACACTACTGGCATTACTGAGATAGAAAAGACAGAGGAACAGAGAGTGTCAGGGATGGGCGGGGACTAGGAATTACTTATGAAGGAGGAGTCTGAGGCCTGGGGAGGGTGTGACATGCCTGTTGTTAGAAGCTAGACTGTGGCCAAGCTTGGACTGGAAACTGGTTCTCTGTTTCTCGCCAGAGTTCTCGGTGTCAACATATGACCTTGAGATTGCCTTCAGATGGTTAAGCAATGAATGTGCATTTGGAAATAACCTTGTTCTCACATATGAAACGTACTTCACGGAGCACATGCCATGTCTGTACCCAATCCTGCTTCTCCCCAGTCTAGAGAGTTCTCAAATTTCCTCTGTTCAACGATCAAGTGGCTGGGGACCTTTCCATGGTTCAATTCATTAGTTTGTGGTGGTTCCAAGCTGTAACAGAAATCTCCCCGGGGACCCGTCCTGTGTCTTCTTCATTAAAGGAAGTCTTCCCTTGGTATTTCTCTCTGGCCCTGCTCCAGATATGGAGGAGAGGGATCAAGAGGCAATGGAGAGGGCTCCAGGCTTAAATGCCAGCAATCCAATTACAGGAATGTTTAACCTTTGTAAATAAAACCCCTGCTTGGCTCGCTTCTCAGATGGAGGGAGGAAAATGAACTGATTTAGTATGAAGCCCCATACTGAGCAGAGAGGACCAGAGTTTATAACATCCTTCCTGGCAGAGGGAGCTCAGCCTGCTGTTAAAAATTACTCTCCCTCGAAGGCCAACTGGCAGCAGAAACAAGAAAACATGCAGTGCAGTAAGCCACCTCCTCAGGTGCCCTCGCTGGCGATGGGGGCTCTTTACCTCTGCACTTGGGTCAAAAGAGCCATAGGAGGGTCCAGTCAGCTGCTTGGCTTCCATTAAGAACAGGAGAAATAAAACTAAATGTGAAACAGCAGACAGTGGAAGATGAGCAGAAAATAGAATTGACTATTTCACCCACCCTTGGATAGGGAGGACCTCCGTGGTTTAGAAGCAGTACGGGAAACCACGATGGGAAGATCAAAAAGATTCTATGTCTATGTACACACAAATATTGAAGGCAAATAAACTGAAAACTACTTGCCACAAAGGCGGCATCAAAAGGCTGTTGGCTGTTATTATTTATAATAAATTCATTCATTTAACATTTATTGGTCTGGCTGCTCCAGAGATCAAAGGCTCAGAGCCCTACGTGCCCCCTGCAGAGAGGGGATAGAATCCATCACCCTTGTTTCTACACTTGAGCTTGTGCGTGCTCAGTCATGTCCGAGTCTTTTGTGACCCCATGGGCTGTAGTCCATCAGGCTCCTCTGTCCATGGGATTACCCAGGCGAGAATCCTGGAATAGGTTGTCATTTCCTCCTCCAGGGAATCTTCTCGGCCCAGGGATCAAACCTGCATCTCTTGCATCTCCTGCATTGGCAGGTGGCTTCTTTACCACTGAGCTACCTAGAAAGCCTCCTTGTTTCTAACTGTTTATTCATTCATCTGAAGTCGTGGTGGGTCAGGGGACTTCTCTGTATCTATTTACACATACTTATGAGAAAAGCACTAGGATATTGTTAGGTAAATGGACAAATGTAAGAACTGACAATTTACAAAGAGGAAATATATTTGATTAGGAAAAATATGTGAGTTCCCCATTTTGTTAATAATGATTGAAGTGCAAATTAAAATGAGGTAGCTTTAGACTACTAAGTGACCAAACTTATTTTTTAATAATACCCAAAGCTAGCACATATGTAGAGAAAAATAAGTAATATGCTCTCATAAATAAATGGTCTTTAGACAGTATTTTGACAATATTTCAGTTCAGTTCAGTTCAGTCGCTCAGTCGTGTCCGTCTCTTTGTGACCCCATGAATCGCAGCACGCCAGGCCTCCCTGTCCACCGCCAACTCCCGGAGTTCACTCAGACTCACGTCCATCGAGTCAGTGGTGCCATTCAGCCATCTCATCCTCTGTCGTCCCCTTCTCCTCCTGCCCCCAATCCCTCCCAGCATCAGAGACTCTTTTACCGAGAGTCTAAAATGTCCTTATAATTTGAGAGTAATTGCACTTCTAGGAACTTGTGCAAAGGAAATAATCAAAGATGCAGGCAAAGATTAATATATAAGAATATTCATAAAATATTCTCCTGGAAAAATAAAAAGCAGTTTTAATGTTCAACAATAGGCAAGCCATGGGGTCGCAGAGTCAGACATGACCAACCCACTAAGCACACAATAGGCAAGTGGACAATAAATATATATATCTATATATATATTTATAAATATAAATAAATATAAATATATCTATATATTTCCTGGTGCCTCAGATGGTAAAAATCTGCTGCAGTGTGGGAGACCTGAGTTTAATCCCTGGGGAGGGGAAATCCCCTGGAGGAGGGCATGGCAACCCACTTCAGTATTCTTGCCTGGAGAATCCCCATGGACCGAGGAACCTGGTGGGCTATAGTTCATGGCGTCACAAAGAGTCAGACACGACTAAGCAACTAAGCATACATATATATACATATGTGTGTGTGTGTATATATACATATATAAAATAGTTTATTTTGAGTAAAACTCATATTGAAGAATATGTAATGATAATACATATGCTCAAGATACAGTAGAAAGTAAAAATAGAGATACAAACTCTACAGAAATAGAATCTAAAGAAAAATTAAACGAATGAATGTAACAAAACAGAAACAGACCCACAAACACAGAGAACAAGCTGGTGGTTACCAGTGGGGAAGCCGGTGGGGGTAGGACAAGTTAGGGGGAGGATTTTAAGAGGCACAACTGCTGCGTGCGAAATAAACAAGACACAAGGATTCACGTAGAGCATGGGAAATGTAGCCAATATTTTACAATACTTTTTAAAATTTATTTTTGGCTGCGCTGGGTCTTCATTGCTACTTGAGGGCTCTTTCTAATTGCGGTGAGCAGGGGCTGCTCTCTAGCTGTGGCGTGTGGGCTTCTCACTGTGGTGGCTTCTCTTGTGGAACACGGGCTCTAGAATGCCAGTAGTTGCGGCACACAGGCTTAGTTTTCCCACCTCACGGGGAATCTTCCTGGGCCAGAGATTGAACTTGTGTCCCTAGAATTGGCAGGCGCATTCTTAACCACTGGACCACTAGGGAAGTCCTGTAGTGAGCATATGATTTTATAAAGACAAAAATAGTAAACTTTAAACCACGCCACCCTCCCACAGTGATGGTTAAGCCATGTGTGAGATTGTCCCATGAGATTGAAACCCAATTTGCCTTGCAGGTAACCAGGAGGGTGTGTAAGCCCTTTGGTCGGGTAGAGGTTCTCTCTTTAAGGATCTGAAAATGGGTGAGGCACGTTGCCCCCCTCCTGGAAGGCTCCCTGGCAGCTTGACCTGGATCTTAGGGGGCCATGTCAGCAGCTTCTGGGGTGTTGGGAAGGCCTGTCAGATGCCTGTCCCTCCCCCCGCCCCAACCGATATATATACAGGGTCAAAGTGTTTCTGATGTCCATGGGCTACCCCTGAGCTTCTGGATGGCTCTGCACAGAGAAATTTTAATCCCAAAGCAACATACACCCTTCTGTACCCCAGGCACTGAATAAATCAGTGGTGATCTCCAACTCCATAATTCTAACAGAGCCATCTCTGATGGCTGTGGCAATTTGCTCTCTCGTGGGTTAGCGACCGGCTGTAATTGATGAGGAAACTGACAGCTCTTTGTCTTCCTTCACCACATTTGTCATTTGGCAGCTGGCTTATTCTTTATCTATTGCCTGTGACTCTCTCTCTCTGTGTCTCTCTCTCCCTGGGCACTTGTGGAGCAGATGTATCTCCTCCTCTCCCTACAGACAAAATCTATAAAGCCATAACATGTTTTTAATGCAATTCAGCTTTTTGAAACATGCCTAATTGGAGAGTTCCAAAATAATTAGTTTATTATAGTGGGTCTGTAAAAATGAACTTGCATCTCATTTATGAGCCATTAGATCCCATGTTCTACCAGCCTGATTGCTATTAATGCCACCAGCATATAATTTAGCATACTTTATTAAAATGTGTCACAATTGACCGTCTCTTGCTCCCAGCCCCCACCATGTCTGGGGGCTGGGATAGGCTGTTATTCCCATAGCTGAGTTCTTCCCACAGCAGTCTTGCAGCTTCATTAATGTATTGATTGATTTATTTAATTGTGGTGAAACATAGGTAACATAAGGGCTTCCCTGGTGGCTCAGACGGTAAAGAATCTGCCTGCAAAGCTGGAGATGTGAGTTTGATCCCTGGGTCTGGAAGATCTGGAAGAAGGCAGGGCAACCCATTCCCGTATCCTTGCCTGGAGGATCCCATGGGCAGAGGAGCCTGGCTGGCTACAGTCTACGAGTTCACAAAGAGTCAAACACGACTGAGTGACTATGTACACACATACATACCTAACATAAAATATTATATGTTAACCCTTTTCAGTTGTGTAGTTCAGGGGTATTAAGGATCTTCAGTGTATTGTGTAACCATCACCACCAACCTTCTCCAGACAACTTTTCATCTTATAAAACTGAAACTCTGAACCCATTCGTCAAAAACTCCCCATGGTCTGTAGCTTTTGATACAAAGGCTCCTCCCCACCCCATGGTAAGCTGGGTTATGAGGTTCCTTTCCAGGAAAACATATGACATTCATTCTGTTTCTTTCAGGAGCAGTTAAGCAAAGAAAAGAACTTAAGCCATGGGGTGATAAGGAAGAAAGAAGAGAAAAAAATTCAGGATGAGTAATGTGTGGCACGGCCCATGGGTAGATGTCATTGTCCTCGGAGGTAAGAACAATTAGCTCCTTTAGGGAACAACTGGATTTTTTTTTCAGACAAATATAATGAAAGTAAAAAATATGATTGCATATCTGCTATATTCCACATGGGCCAGATGTAGAGCAGGAGGGAGATGAAAGAAAAACAAGTCACATCCTCTCCTTAAGGAGCTGTGGGTCTCATGGAAGAGAAGAGCAAGAAATGATGCAAATTTGTATAAGAGACTATCAATAATGACTCTGTGACAAAACCCTGAGAAGGGAATTGGAGTTGCCTGCAGTCCTGGAATGCCACAGGGCTGTGCTCAGGGCAAAGAACTGAGATGTGGGAGGAACAGGTAAGAATAATTCTTCATTATCTCCTTTACGTGCCCCACAGGTGGCTGCCCTGGGTGGGGAGAAGGGGAAAAGCTGCTCCCCAGCCCCAGGGGGAATGCTGAAGAGGGGCGGTAGGCTGCAGCAGGACCTCTGTCCCAGGGTCTGGCACTTAATGTGCATGCCCCCAACCCAGAGATGCTGAGCATCAGCAGGACGTGATGTCCCTTTTCCCCACATGGATGTCATCAAGGGACTGGCCGGAAGGTGACTGGGACCTTCAGGCAGAAACCCTAGAGTCTCATGCAAAAAGTGAGATAGTAACTGTCTCAGTTTTTTGTGGTTTCATCACTGAAGGAAGAGAGGGCTTCCTTGCCCCCTTTTCCGTCTTAAGCGGGAAGTTGAGCTTTGTGACTTGAGGTTCTCAGTCTGCAACCAGGGATAGGAGTTTTGCAGTTTTTGGCTTAGAGAAGAAAACCCCTGGGTTGTCACAAAAATGGAGTCTCAATCTTTTCTTCCAACAAAATTTTACATAGAAGCCCAGTAAATTTGGGGTACAACATATGCCAGCATGTGTGGGTGTAGGGATACATGGGGGAAGGTTGGATGCAAAGCCATTAACTCTGCTTTGGAAGAAGGTGGAATAGCTCTGTGTGACTAGGGAACCTCTCTCCAATTGAATGTTCTCTCATTGGTGCATAGAAGCATCTGGAAGGCATTTGGGAGAGGAGAGGGGAGAGGAGAGGAGGGTCTGCATGAATGTTAAAAAATCCCCCACCTGGCACAGAGTCAAAATGCAGGAGTGGCAGAAAAAAGGGCCAGACCCACGCTGACATCAACTGGGACATCCGGTCACATGAAATCCAAGGTGTCTAGCATATTCGTGATGGGTCTGCCAGTATCATCTCCCAGAGGGTAGAAGAGACAGCAAGAGGAAGCTGCTACTCTGGGCTTAACTCCAACCAGCAGAGTAAATGTGGTTGGTGAAGCAGAACTGACTGAGGTCCTGAGAATAAATGAGGACACAGTGCAGAGCTTGTGGTCACCGCAGTGGGGAGGGGTCTCTACAGTGGGAGATGCTGTACAGCTCCTATGGGATATCAGAAGGCTCAGAATAATAATGTGAATCAGAGGATAAGAGGATGAGATGGTTGGATGGCGTCATTACCATCTCATGTCCAACTCAATGGACATGAGTTTGAGCAAACTCCAGGAGATAGTGAAGGATAGGGATGCCTGGCGTGCTGCAGTCCACGGGGTCACCAAGAGTCAGGCACAACTGAGCGACTGAACAACAACTACTGTTCTTGGAGGCTGAATGGTTTGTACGAGGCACCCAAGCGCTGGATGCACAAATTTTCAGGGCCCCAAAGGAAAGGGAAATTTATAGGAACACTGTCTGCTGAGTTCAGGTGTAAATCACATCTGGATGAGAAAAATGGGGGCTTGTGGCCTGGGATGAATTTGCAGGAAGGTTATGTCACAAAAGTGGAAGCCACATGTATTGGGGGACTGCCAAAAGCTCAGAGGAAAATGCAGCAAGTGTTTTCTGATCATAACTGGGCAGATGGAGGGTCAAATACGGGCAGGTGGGCAGGGCCCCTGTCTGCTCTGACAGGGTAGTGAAGACGAATGGAGAGGGGCGGATCCTGTGGCCCCATTTGATTCCTGCCTCTTCTCTTTAGCAGAGTGGATTTTGGACAGACGATTCCATTTTTCGCTGAGTGAGAAACAGGGAGGGAGCAGGGGTTTGAGGTAAGAGGCTTAGGACAGAGTCCTCACCCTCTGTGATCCTGAACTTCCAACTCCTCCTGCGTAAAATGGAGCGAATAACCCTCCGCAGCAGACCTCACGGTGTGGTCCTCAGCGTCAGCGTCAGCATCACCTGGGCGCTTGTCCCAAGTGCGCGTCCTCAGGTCTGACCCCGGACCTGCTGCATCAGAATATCTGAGAGCGAAGCTCTTGGAAAGCTTCTCGGGAAGCTGTTGAAACAGAGCCTTCAGAGGTTCTCCAGCCCTCTCTGTCGTGGAACCCTGGTCCATATCACGTGGTTGCTAGGAGACGTAGACCAGGGGCAGTATGGGAAACACCCTTGCACGCTGAAAGACATCTTGAAACCATTAGTTTTCAGGAAGTGAGTCAAATGTCCTGGCTCGGACAAACCACATCCCAAGCTCTTGACAAGACTGCAGATGAGAGCAGCAAAGTGCTGCCAGCTGGCAGAGCACGATTTGAAAAGAGCAACTTGGATACTTTCTAGTCTAACCAGATGGGAAGGTCGCAGGAGGAAGTTAAAAGAAACAGTCGGAGTAGCCAGACCGGTTCTCTTTCTCTCCAGGCCTCTCTATGCGAACACCTTCCTCCTTTTATTTAGTCGCTGTAATAAATAGAAGTGCACAGGGCTTCTTCATCCAGCTAAGCACACGTTATTTCTCTAGCATCAGAGCGCTAATTTGTAACATAGATTAAATTTGGCTTCAGACGGGGGAGGGCTGGCACCTTTACGATTTGCCGCATCATTTGGGAAAATCACTCACTTCATACTTGAGAACGGATTAGAATGTGTCAGTACCAATACCAGGCATTTCCCTGTTGTCACACGATGTTAGAGTGACAATTATTTCATGTCTGAGTAAAAAATCTTACTAGGTGACTAAAGTTAATGTAGCAAATGGAACTGTGTCGAAACAGGGCTTGGATGTTTTGTGAACGCAGGCAATTGCCCGTTAACCTTGCTGGTGAACACATTTCTTCCTTTTCATCTCTTTTTACTGGATATGAGACGATTATTGTTTTGCTTAGAAGAGGCGTCGGCCCCTCTGAACTCGGAACGATGTAACACAGACTCACAGTTCAAAGGTTAAAAGAGGATTGATCTGTGAGCTCTCCCCAATCCCTTGCTTTGCTCCCTGCTCTCTGAAGGATAAACCTCTTCTTCCAGATAAATCCAGATTGGTTTTCCAATAGATTGGCTTTTGGCCTCCCCGGCTGAACAGCACTTTGCCATAACCTGGTCAAACCTCCCTATAGTTATGAAGAAATCATTTCCAACATCTGAGGTTAATTCACTAAATGAAGCATTACATTTTCTTCCAGGGAAGCAAGAAAAATTGTTTGGATGAGGTTAGAAAAGGCTAGGCAAGCTCAGAGAACATTCCCTGGGGCTCCACTCCTGCACAGAGCTCTATTGAACATTTATGGCAGTGTTCGATGAATAAGCAATAGGAAAAAACTCTTCATTTTTACACTGCTTTTTATGTTTTGAGTGACTTCTCATCCGTTATCCTAAAGGTCTTGTGAGATAAATAAGATGGGTGGCTCTTTGCGACCCCATGAACTGAAGCCCACCAGGTTCCTCTGTCCATGGGATTATCCCAGCAAGAATACTGGAATGGGTTGCCATTTCCTCCTCCAGGGGATCTTCCCCACCCAGGGATCGAACCTGTGTCTCCTGCATTGCAGGTCAATTCTTTACCATTTGGGAAGCCCAAGATGGGTGGAATTAGCCCTATTTGGTGAATAGGTTGATTGTGCCCAAGGAGTAGCTGAACATGGCTGGTCACTCAGCAGACATCCAGTTACATCATACTTGGGACAAGGGGTCTCTGGTCTCTTCCAATGGGCCGTGGTCTCTTTTCATTCAGGGAGTCTGACTCCAAGGGAAGTCTGCCTTGCCGAAGGGAAAGGGCAAAGAAAGAGATGTGCAAATCCCATCATCCCAGCAATGGGGAATCCTGGCTGCTGTGATTTTGGGCTTCAACTCCCGGCAGGTCTCAGGATCCCTGTCATTATCATATTTCTTGTGTGTGTGTGCACGTTCAGTCGCTAAGTCATGTCTGACTCTTTTCGACTCCATGGACTGTAGCCCATCAGGCTCCTCTGTCCATGGGATTTCCCAGGAAAGAATACTGGAGTGGGTTGCCATTTCCTACTCCAGGGGATCTTCCCGACCTAGGGACTGAACCTGAGTCTCCTGCATCTCCTGCATTGCCAGGTGGGTTCTGTACCAATCAAGTGTAGGACCAAAGGGAATACTTCTTTTTGCCACCATGGCTTTTTAAGCCCAAGCTCAGCTCCAAGAAAAGAGAAAGGGGAGCCTCTAGAGGTGAGCTTGCCACTGAATACAGCAAATGTGTCAAAGTTATGCTTGTCCCTTGATTTGTGAATGCAGGTGATTTCATGTTAATGAAGCCTTTATATAAGTTAGTGTTAGTCACTCAGTCTTGTTTAACTCTATGTGACCCCATGGACTGTAGCTCACCAGGCGCCTCTGTCCATGGAATTCTCCAGGCAAGAGTACTGGAGAGGGTTGCCATTTCTTCTTCCAGGGGATCTTTCCAACCCAGGAATTGAACTGCATCTGTTGGTTTCCTGCATTGGCAGGTGGGTTCTTTAACCACTCACGCCATCTGGGAAGCCCAAACTCTCCACTTAAAGGTACTGGACATTCTCGAAAGTAGCCGATTCCCTCCTGGCTTTGCAGAGGATGCTAATGAGTTATTGCTGATAGAACAATAAGGCTGTTATTTGTGTGAGTAAAATGGAGCTACTGCTACTGCCAAGTCACTTCAGTCGTGTCCGACTCTGTGTGACCCCATAGACGGCAGCCCACCAGGCTCCGCTGTCCCTGGGATTCTCCAGGCAAGAACACTGGAGTGGGTTGCCATTTCCTTCTCCAATGCATGAAAGTGAAAAGTGAAAGGGAAGTCGCTCAGTCATGCCCGACTCTTCGCGACCCCATGGACTGCAGCCCACCAGGCTCCTCCATCCATGGGATTTTCCAGGCAAGAGTACTGGAGTGGGGTGCCATTGTCTTCTCCGAAAATGGAGCTAATGTGTAGATAAAATGAAACTATAAAATGAAATATTGTTAAAACAAAATGGTGAATGAATTTAGATGTGTTATGGAATAGGTGAGTTTGGCAACTGATTGGAATAGATAATTTTAATGGGTCTCCTTGAATCAAAATCAGTGTTGGAAGTTGTATGGTGTATCAGAAACATATCCATCTCCTCCTTTTGTTACTATTTGGATCATTTCTGGCATGAATCCCAGGCACTGTCTTATCAGTCCTAGTGCGTCAGGAGGCAGGGAGCAGGTCAGATCACTCTCTGCTCTTATGGAGGGCAGCTAATCAACCCTGAAGACCCAGAGGATTCTGCTTGATCTTCTCACAATGAACTTTCCAGGAATGTAGTGCAAAACTCGAGTGCCAGCCTTATCCTGCGCCAACTTCAGCCTTGGGAGGGAAATTAGTAGCTGCATTTAGTCCGGAACGCTCCACGAAGAGGGTCTCAGATTTGTAATATTGGTGCATGAGAAGCAAAAGAGCAGAGATGGAGACACCCACTTCAACCTTGCCACAATTCAGCTCAGTGGAATCCTATGGATTCCCTTGAACCATAATCCTATAGTTCTATTGGGTTATACATCACCTAAGAAGCCGTGGGTGTGTCTGGGTCCCCTAGGTGGTATGCCTTCTTTTGGCATTGCCAGGAACACTGTGCACCAAACACAAAGCACAGCCTGTAGGACCAAGTCCATTCCACAGTTTGTTTTTGTATTAGCTGAAAACAGTTTTGGGGCTTTCCAGGTGCCTCAGCAGTAAATAACCCACCTGCCAATGCAGGAGATGTGGGTTCAATCCCTGGGTCAGGAAGATCCCCTGGAGAAGGTAATGGCAACCCACTACAGTATTCTTGCCTGGGAAATCCCATGGACAGAGGGGTCTGGTGGGCTCAGTCCATGGGGTCCCTAAAGAATCAGATATGACTGAGTGACTAAACAACAACACAATAATACAAGAACAGTTTTTACATTTTCAATGGTTAAAAAATATTTGAAGATAAGTAAGATTTCACAGGGAGGCCTGGCGTGCTGCGATTCATGGGGTCGAAAAGAGTCGGACACGACTGAGCGACTGAACTGAACTGAACTGACTGAAGATTTCATGACACTTGGAACTATGTGCAATTTGAATAACAGAGTGCAAAAACAAGTTTTGGAGAGCACAGCCACACTCATGAGTTTGTGTTATTTGTGGCTGCTTCTTTGGCATGATGGAGGAGTTGAGTGTTTACAACAGAGACTGTCTCCCCTAGTGGCTCAGTGGTAAAGCATTCACCTGAATTGCAGGAGATGTAAGAGACATGGGTAGGTTTGATCCCTGGGTTGGGAAGATGCCCTGGAGGAGGGCATGGCAACCCACTCTAGTAATATTGCCTGGAGAATCCCATGGACAGAGGAGCCTGGAGGGCTATAGTCCATGGGGTTGCAGAGTTAGACACGACTGAAGCAACTTAGTGCACACAGGCAATAGAGACTGTATGTCTCACAGCCTAAAATGTTTACTCTCTGGTCATTTATAGAAAACGTTTGTTTTGCTTCAGCTAATTGCTGTCCTTTCGGGACTGGAGATGGGGATGGGGGAGCTGTATGTATGAGGGCTAGATACTTGAACAAGGTCAGGATTTTATTAGCAAGAAACAGAAAGGAAACTGCTACTGCGCAGGAAATCAAAGGTGTTTATTACATTTAGAAGTCATCCAATTTCTCCGGGACTCATTTTCTCCATCTGCAGACATGGGGTATGAGCAGAAAGGTTTCTGGGGAGTTGGTGTGAATCCAGGGGAAGGCATGTAGGTGTATGCCTGGGTGACTGAAGAATGGATGAGTAGGAGGTGGTCAAAGGTGAGGCTGGGGAGGTGAGCTGGCTCCTATCATGCCAAAGAATTCTGGCTTTATTCTGCCGACATACGGTGGCCTTTGAAATGCTTCAAGCAAATGACAATGTGACATTTGCATTGGAGGGAGAGAACATGGCATTTGGTGGGTGGCTAGAGCAGAAAGGTCATTTGGTCAGAAAGGAACAAGAATGGAATGCTTATTGAAAGGGAAACTCATCAAATTGCTTTCTCCTTAACTCTTCCTTCCATCTGCAAAGTGGGAGCCCCAGCTTTGATCTCTTGGTTGGGAAGATCCCCTGGAGAAGGGAATGGCTACCCACTCCAGTATTCTTCCCTGGAGAATTCCATGGATAGAGAAGCCTGGCAGGCGATAGTCCATGGGGTTGCAAGGAGTCGGACATGACTGAGTGACTAACACTTTCACTTTTAGGAACCCTTCCTCCAGGAGAGGGAAGAGACAAGGAAGGGACAAGCAATGGGATTATATGCATGCAGCACACGCAGAATAACATTGTTAAAATGAGCATCAGCTCAGAAAGCCATGTGTCATCCAGGGATCTTCAGACTAGAAAGGTGATGGGGCCTCACGGGAGAATGTGGAGAAACCCTGTCTCAGAGGCCATGGGTTCTAGTCCTGACCCCACCAAGAACTTGCTGTGTGACCTGCAAGTGGAACCATCTTTCTGGTTTTCTGTTTTATCACCTGAAAAAGACAACTCTCCCATGAGATGGTTTCTTTGAAAACATAAATGTACTAGCAGGAACAGGTTCAGATTTTGAGAGACTGGAAGTTGCAACACTTGGGGGTCTCTCTTTAAGGAAAAAAAAAAAAATGGATGAGAAAGTAACCATTTATAAGGAGACAAGAAATCTGACACAGAATGTATTTTAAAGTGATGAAAAAGATTCTAAACATCACAGAAATTCATAAAAAATTAAAATATTGTAAATGAACGGCTTGATAAATCCTCATATTTTTTTGGCTCCGTACCTTTGGCTCACTTCTTCACAGGACAATGCTTTTATTGCATTTTCTTTTTTTAAAAAAATATTTTGTCCATTTATTTATCTGCATCAGGTCTTAGTTGCGGCACGCGGGATCTTTCGTTGTGGCGCACATGGGCTCAGTAGCTGTGGCGTGCAGGCTTAGCTGCTCAGAGGCATGTGGGATCTTATTTCCGTAACCAGGGATCGAACGTTTGTCCCCTGCACGGCATGGTGGCTTCTTAGCCACTGGACCACCAGGGAAGTCCCTACATTTTCTGAAGGCAGCATAGAGCAATAACTCAGCCTTTTTGATGAAAATTTGTTTTTAATGATAATCGGACAGCAGGATTATCCGGCTGACATGTGACTCTCCCTACAGCTGTATTTGTTGTTTGCAGTTTCTGTGACTTGCAAACACAGAGGTTCTAATATTTCCTATTTGCCATGACACCCATCAGAAAACTTAAGTGTGGAGTGTGTTTGTAACTGTATACCCTGTATCACCGTACCAGTTCTTAATGCCAGAGGGTTTACATTTTTGCCTGAATATTGATGAACTGAATCCTCAGAGAACTGAACTCTATGCACACTGTTACATGCCTGATGTCAAAAAGACATGCATTTCACACCTTGTTCCCGCTCCATTGCCCAGGATCTGATGCTGTGTCAGGATCCAGAGAGGCAGGATCCACACTGGCTGTGTGCAGTGAGGGGTCTTCCTGAAAACCAGGATGGTTAGAACAAGAGACTTTAACTCATATATGCATCTTAGTGAAGCTGAGACGAATGTGTCTATTGCCCCTTAGGCAGATCCAGATAGTCAGTAAATGATAGTGGGACAAATTGCTCATCCCTAACAGGAAGATCATAATATTTCCCAACTACACACTACAGTAGTCTATATGGGTTAAAGATCAACTCATAGGAAACAAACCCATGAAACACTTAGAAGAATACCCAGAAGGATTTGTTTATGACATTGGCATAGAGGAGGATATCTTAAAAATCAGTTGGAAAAGGAAAACATCATAAAGGGAAACTTCAATAAAATTGGTTTCATCAAAATTTTGAATGTCTGTGATGATCACAGATGCTGAAAACAACTGCTATTTTTGAATAGTCTCAATGCTGTTCCAAATGTTTTGCCCATATTATCTCATTTAATTTTAATATTGCATGTATTAGCATTAGATAATAACATATTTAATGCTATTGTCTCCATTTTAAAGATGAGGTAGAAAGAATCAAATAATTTCCCCAGTGCCATGTGGTTAGTTTATAAGTGGCTGAATTAAGAGACCCTACCCTCATCCAGTCCCATCACTTCATGGCAAATAGATGGGGAAACAGTGGAAACAGTGTCAGACTTTATTTTTCTGGGCTCCAAAATCACTGCAGATGGTGACTGCAGCCATGAAATTAAAAGACGCTTACTCCTTGGAAGGAAAGTTATGACCAACCTAGATAGCATATTGAAAAGCAGAGACATTACTTTGCCAACAAAGGTTCGTCTAGTCAAGGCTATGGTTTTTCCTGTGGTCATGTATGGATGTGAGAGTTGGACTGTGAAGAAAGCTGAGCACCGCAGAATTGATGCTTTTGAACCGTGGTGTTGGAGAAGACTCTTGAGAGTCCCTTGGACTGCAAGGAGATCCAACCAGTCCATTCTAAAGGAGATCAACCCTGGGAGTTCTTTGGAAGGAATGATGCTAAAGCTGAAACTCCAGTACTTTGGTTACCTCATACGAAGAGTTGACTCATTGGAAAAGACTCTGATGCTGGGAGGGATTGGGGGCAGGAGGAGAAGGGGACAACAGAGGATGAAATGGCTGGATGGCATCACTGACTTGATGGATGTGAGTCTGAGTGAACTCCAGGAGTTGGTGATGGACAGGGAGGCCTGGCGTGCTGGGATTCATGGGGTCGCAAAGAGTCAGACACGACTGAGCAACTGAACTGACCCTCTTACCTAAATGTGTTATCCCATCTTACCTTCTTGCCATGTAATTTGTAATAAATGAAAAGACATGCCACAGATAAAGAGAAGATCCTTGCGATTCTTAAAATCGTGAAAGGGTCAGCATTCAGGATATATAAAGAACTCCTACATGCCAATTGGAAAAAGAGAAACGACTCAGTTGAAAATGAGCCACGGATAAGAATCTGCCTGCCAATGATGGTGTTGCAGAAGACGTAGGTTCGGTCTCTGGGTCAGGAAGATCCCTGGAGGAGGAAATGGCAACCCACTCCAGCATCATGCTGGGATAATCCCATGGCCAGAGGATCCTGGTGGGCTACAGTCCACGGGGTCTCAAAGAGTTGGACACAACTGAAGCAACAGCACAGCACAGCACAGCACATTTTCCTACAAGGGCTCCCCAAGTGGCGCTAGTGGTAAAGAACCCGCCTGCCAATGCAGGAGACATAACCGATGCGGTTCAATCCCTGGGTCAGGAGGATCCCCTGGAGGAGGGCGTGGCAACCCACTCCAGTATTCTTGACCAGAGAATCCTACGGACAGCAAAGCCTGGCAGGATATAGTCTATAGGGTTGCAAAGAGTCAGATATGACTGAAGTGACTTAGCAAGGCATGTACATAGTTGTACAAAATTACATAAGTTACAGGTGTACAATATAGTGATTAACAATTTTTAAAGGAGTTATACTGCATTGACAATTATTATAAAACATTGGCTGTATTCCCTCTGTTGTACACTTTATCCTTGTAGGTTGTTTTATACATAATAGCTTGTATCTCTTAATCCCCGACCCCTGTATTGCCCCCCCCTCCCCTCTCCCCACTGGTAACCACTAGTTCTTCTCTGTCTGTGACTTTGTTTCTTTTTTGTTACAGTCACTAGTTGTTGTATTTTTTAGAATCCACGTATAAGTGATATTCTAAGTATTTGTCTTTCTCATTTCGTATTACTTAGCTTAATACCCTCAAAGTTATCTACATTGCTGCAGTTGGCAAAATATAATTATTTCTTTTGAAGTCAATTTATGTTTTATTATTTTAAAACATCAGTATAAATATGTCTTGCAAAGAGATGCTAACAGCTTTTTTTTTTTTTTTTTTTGGTGATTTAGTGTTTTTTTAAAAAATTTATTCTGTGGATAAGGAAAATACCATCCTTAAAGCTTAAATATATATCCTGTTGTACAGAATTCAAGTGAAGACAGTGCACACTTATCTTCAGTTTCATATATTAATATGTATATACACATCAATAATTACAGATAGGAGCTTCCCTGGGGGTCCAGTGGTTAAGAATCTGCCTTCCAATTCAGGGAGCATAGGTTTGATCCCTGTTGGGGAACTAGGATCCCGCATGCCTCGGGGCAATGACTCTTCAATAACTGAGCCCTTAGGCTCTAGAGCCAGCCCACTGCAACTAGAGAAGCCAGCACACTACAACGAAGACCCAGCACAGCCAAAAAAATATAAAACATTTACAGCTATTGCACTGTGTGTATATACATCTTCATTATCTGTTCACCTGTTGATGGACACGTAGGTTGCTTCCACATCTTGGAAACTGTAAATAATGTTGCTGTGAGCATTGGTGTGGACTCCCCAGGTGGCTCAGTGGTAAAGCATCCACCTGCAGTTCAGGAGAGATAGATTCAATCCCTGGGTTGGGAAGGTCCCTTGGGGAAAGAAATGCCAACCCACTCCAGTATCCTTTTTTTTTTTCACTCCAGTATTCTTGCCTGGGAAATCCCATAGAAAGAGTACCCTGTCAAGTTATAAATAGTCCATGGTGTCTCGAAAGAATCAGACACCACTTAGCACTTAAACAGAAACAACCACGAGCATTGGGGTACAAGCATGTTTTTGAATTAGATTTTTTTTTTTGTATATATACCCAGAAGTAGAGTTGCTGGGTCATATGGCAGTTCTATATTTTTTTCGAGGAACATCCATAGCAATAGGATTCTGACTCTCATCTGATAGAGGTGATGACTCTTAGCCCACAGGCTTATTGTAAGAATCAAGGGAGGCTAGTTTTAAACAGTGATTTGGAAGCAGCAAAGTACTGAGCTAATACCAGTGGTTTCTCTTCTTCTGAAACAAGCCCATGGCCCGTTGGCCATGATGGATGCTTCAACCTGCTCCACCAGCTGCCGCATTGATATAGTCCACATTCAGCTGGATCGCAACTGTAGCTGACAGGCACAGGCCTTGAGGACAAGAAACGCATGCTAGCCTCTCTGTGTCCCCCACATTCATAAACCCATCATCTTGTACACGTGCACTGAATGCTTAGTAAAATGCTAGTGATTCATTTATGGCAGTCATTGTGGACCTCCCTGACGTAGGCTGAGCTCACCCAGTTTCCAAAGCTCCACTATCACTTGGACAGAATCCACTGTCGTGCATGAAAATTGCCATGAAATGTAACTCATGAAGCAGCGAACAACCCTAAAAAACAAACAAACAAACAAAAAAACCAAAAAATGCACTACTGTAACAGAATTCTAAATCCAATTAAATTTGATACTCCGCCAAGAGATCTGGTACTGATCTACTGAAAATTTAGTCTCAGAGTGCTTTAGAAACTAGGGGATGTTTTCCTTTTGATTATGAAAGAAAAAGAAAGGAATAAGAAAAGGAGAGAAAGAATTACTGAAGGGATGTTTTTTGTTTGTTTTCACCTTCTACACACAAGTTTTGCAAGCCTAATTTGGTGATAACCTTGAGTGATTTCTATCATTTTTTCAGGGTTACCATGAAAGTGAAAGTGTTAATTGCTCAGTTGTGTCTGATTCTTTGCAACCCCATGGACTGTAGTCCACCAGGCTCCTCTGTCTATGGGATTCTCCAGGCAAGAATACTGGAGTGGGTAGCCATTCCTTTCTCCAGGGGATCTTCCCAAACCAGGGATCGATCCCAGGTCTCCCATACTGCAGGCAGATTCTTTACCATCTGAGCCACCAGGGGAGCCATCATTTGTTCAGGGTTACCATGATACCCTTAAAAAAGGATCAAAACAAAATAGATGCTAATTAATACACAGAATTCTATTTTACATTCTGAGTGTCTTCTTCTTTAAAAATTAAGAGTTAATTTTTATTAAAGGAATGCATGCATCTAGCTTTAAAAAAATCAAATAACACTGAAGTGTTTATAATAAGAAACAACATTCCTCTGCAGGGTGTCATCACCCCTAGTCTTGCTCTCTAGAGGCAATCACTACTCTCTTAGCTATTTCTTTCAGCATTTATCTCCATATTTCTGAATAACATGTGTAGCAGAACAATAAATAGATTTTGGCTTTGGTCTCAGAATTGCAGCTATAACTTCAAAGCTGAAAATAATAAGTGCTAAGAACTCCCACAGTCTAAAGAGAATTGACAAGATGACAAGACTGATCTCTCAAGATCTTACTAATACATGACAGAAATAATAGGAATAGATAGATAACACTTGTCCCGAGTGCTACTGTCAACTCCTCAGATTCATTTACTTAACTATTATAGCAGCCCTGCGAAATCCCTCTATTTTATAGATGAGGTAACTAGTAATTCTTTTTTTTTTTCAGCATTCTTCTTCTTAAATTATTATTTTTTTTTTTGATGGTGTGACATGGGGGATATTAGTTCCCTGACCAGGGATCAAACCCGTGCCCCCTGCAGTGGAAGTGTGAGGTCTTAACCATTAGATAGCCGAGGAAGTCTGGGTAATTAGTAATTCTAAACTACAACAGAGGTAGGTTTCTATCGTAGGTAGTCCGGCTCTTTTGGGCCGCGGGTCCCAACTGACCATGACACGAAACTGTCTCTAAGTGACCTTTCTGCCATCACCCATTCCTTCCACTCCAGCTTGCATGGGAGAAACATCAGCAACTCTAGGATTTTGCCCTTAGCCAGGTGGTGCAGTGATGAAAAATCCGCCTGCCCACCTGCCAGTGCAGGAGATGCAGGCGACACGGTTCAATCCCTGAGTCAGGAAGATCCCCGGGAACAGGAAATGGTAACTCACTCCGTTATTCTTGCCTGGAAAATCCCAAGGACAGAGGAACTGGTGGGATACGGTCCATAGGGTCTCAAACATTTGGACATGACTGAGCTAGAGCTAAAGAGCTGTACATGGGGGAGAAATCAGTGTCTCCTCTCTTCATTTTCCCTTGCATCCTTCCACATTACAGCTGAAAGCCTAGCACCACCGATGGGGGTGCATTCCAAGTAAAGATTAGGGGTATCTATGAGAAGGTGAGCAGGGCGTCTCATCTCTCTAATGGATGTCTGTTTGCAGCCCATTGGCTGACCACCCTTTGTGTCTGTCTCAGCAGGGAGGAAGGAGCAAGAACAAGGCAGGAATAAGGGCGTGGAAAGGAGGCAGAATTCCTTGCAGAACAAAGAGGTGCTGGTGGAGCTAGCAAAGTCTCTGCCATCTTGGGGGTCCTCTGCAGGAAGGGAGAGTGGCAGCAGGAGGCCAGGGTGTGAGGCTGGGCCCTCAGAACACTCAGACAAATTCCACTTATACGAGGTGCCTAAAATAGTCCAATTCATAGAATCAGAAACTCTATTGGTAGATACCAGGGTCTGCAGGGTGAGAATGCCAGGTGGGGAGAGGGGATGGGGAGTTAGCATTGAATGGGGACAGAGTTTCAGTTGAGGAGGGTGAAAAATTTGGGAGATGCATAATGGTGCGAGTTGTACAATGATGTGAATGTACTTAGTGCCACTGAACTATACAGTTCAATATGGTTCAAATAGCATACTTTATATTATGTGACTTTTACTACAATAAAAAAAAGAAAGCATTAAAAACTTCCTTGGTGGGCTGGTGGTTAAGATTCTTCCTTCCAATGCAAGGGGTGTGAATTTGATCCCTGATCAGAGAACTAAGGTCCCACGTGCCACAGGGAGAGGTCAAAGTTTAAAAAAAAAAAAAATTTGAAAAAAATTTCCCTGTGAGTGCATCATCACCAGGATTCAGGTAAACTGGCCACCATCTAAGACCAGCCAGGGTTAACTAGGAGGCAACAGCAGCAGTGTCAGGTAAGCAGAAAGGTGTTTACACCTTCACTCTCCTCTCCACTTTCTCACCAATGTGGAAGCTGATGAAATTGCTGACATGTCTCCTCCAGGCTTTGAGTTCCCAGCTAAGGCTCAGCTGGAGATGGGAGGGGCAGGTGTTCAACAGGGTCTAAGGTTGCAGTTTTAAAATAAACAAAGCGAGACTGGGTATTTCACACCTTTCTTAAAATGACCAGCAAGCTATGGGATCTGGATGAGAAGTTATTAGGTGAAAGGCAAATGAAATTCAGTATATACAGCGGAAGGTAGAAATCATATGAGAAACTAAAATGATCTCATGTTTATACCCTCAGCTCAGACTGAGAGCATGCAGTTCTCTGAGTAGCAGACAGTTGCATTGACTGAATACATGCGTTTTTTCACTGCTTCTTGTTGATTTATCAGTTTAAGTATTTTCTATTGTGTTGTTTGTGTAGGTAAATGATGAATTAGCTCCTTTTCATGCTTCCTTTCTACACACAAACCTTTTCTTCCCTGTCATATCAACTCGGCTGTATGTTTAGAAAACCAGCCATAAAATTTATGTTATGGTAGCTGTCTAAATATTGTTCACTTGTGGGCCATACTTTTACTTTGATTACATTTCCTTTCTCAGGAATGAATGGGGGATAAATAATTATTTTTCATTTACTTTGCTTTCTATGTATATGTCTTTGTATTTTACCAACAGACCTGTCACTTTCCTATACATGGTTATTTTCTCCCCAAATGCTCACACATATGAAATCTTCTTTCATTTCCACACCCCCGCCCCCCTGCCCCCCGCAGAGTAATCTCTCCTGAAAGTCCAATCTACCATTCCTGTTCTCTGAATCTGCAGCATGGCTGTTATCCTGAGACTTCCCTTGGTCAAGTTCTTCCATTGGATTTAGTTTTCTTAGATCCTGTCTTTATTTTTTCCTTTCTTGGCTGTCTGAATTCCACCCTCCCCCTTCTCTTTTCTTTCTTTCTTCACTGCATGTCTAAAAATGTCTTTATTATAGTTTCTTCTTTTTTGCTTGTGTAGCTGGATAAAATATTCTAGATTTTAATTAATTTGGATCCCCCTCCAAAAACAGAGTTTGTGACAAAAGACTTTTCATGTTCCTGTTGATCATCTCTATGTCTTCTTTGGAAAAATGTCTGTTCGGGTTCTCTGCCCATTTTTTAGTACGATGTTTTCTGAAACTGAGTTGGATGAGTTCTTTTTATACATTGGATATTAAACACTTATCAGATATATCATTTGCAAATATCTTCTCCCATTTAACAGATTGCTTTTGTGTTTTGTTGGTGGTTTCCTTTGCTGTGCAAAGGCTTTTCGGTTTGATGTAGTCACATTTGTTTATTTTTGCATTTGTTGCCTTTGCCCAAGGTAACACATCCCCCCAAATATTACTAAGACTGATGTCAAAGAGTTTACTGCCTTCAGTTTTCTTCTCCTGAGAAGACCTTGTGGTTACAGGTCTTATATTTGTCTTTAATACATTTTGAATTTATTTTTGTATAGTGTAAGAAAGTGGTCCAGTTTCATTCTTTTGGACACAGCTGTCCAATTTTCCCACCACTGTTTATTGAAGAGATTGCCTTTTTCCTGTTGTATATTCTTGCCTCCTTTGTCATAGATTAATTGGCCTTATGAGAATGGGTTTATTTCTGGATTCTTTATTCTGTTCCATTGATTTTATGTATCTATTTTTTGTGCCAGTACCCTACTATTTTGCCTATTATAGGCTTGTAGTATAGTTTCAAATCTGGGAGAGTGATAGCTCCATAAAAAAGAATAAAATTTTGCCATCGTGACAACATGGATGAACCTAAAGAGCATTAGGTTACATGAAATGAGTCAGAGAATGACAAATGACAAACGCCATATGACATCATTCATATGTGAAATCTAAAAGACGAAACACATGAAAAACACAGAACAGAAGTAGACTCATGGATACAAAGTCATTGAACAAAAGGGTGGTTGCAAAAGGGAGGAAGGCGGGGGCACAGATGAAGTAGGTGGAGAGGATTAAGAGTTACAGACTTCCAGCTATCAGAAAATAGGTCCAGGGGATGTAATGTACACGCAGAAAATATAGTCAGTAATATTGTAACAATTTTGTATGGTGACAGATGGTAACTGGACTTATGCTGGTGATTATTTTATAATGTCTGCTGCTGCTGCTGCTGCTGCTGCTGCTGGGTCACTTCAGTCGTGTCCGACTCTGTGCGACCCCAGAGACGGCAGCCCACCAGGCTCCCCCATCCCTGGGTAACGTCTAAAGATCTCATATCACTGTGTTGTACACCTGAAACTAATTTCATTGTATTTCAAGTAAATTTTAAAAAATGATATGATAATACCAGTTATGTTTTCTTTTTAAAAATGAGCTTGTGTTTTGGAACAGTAGAAGTACTGCAGACGTGGGACCCCCTAACATATGAACAACAGAGACCACCCTCTAAACAAGCCTACTGACCCCCCCACCCCCAATCAGTAATTTCCGATCTGAAATCCTGATCAACCGCTAGAGTGTAGGTAGCACACTCTTTCCCCTTCCATTTTTTTGGAAAAATTATTTTATTGAAGTATAATTGATTTATAATGCTGTGTTAATTTCTGCTGTACAGCAAAGTGATTCAGTTGTACATATATATACGGTCCTTTTCATGTTCTTTTCCATTATGGTTTATCAGAGGATAGTAAATATATTTTCTTGTGGTATCCAGTGGGCCCTCGTTGCTTATCCATCCTATATGTAATGGTTTGCATCTGCACATCCCAGACTCCCAATCCATCCCTCCCTCACCCCGCTTCCTCCTTGGCAACCACAAGTCTGTTGTCTATTCCTCTTCAGTTTAAACTGACATCTTCTTGTTTAATCACTAAGTCATGTCTGACTCTGCAACCCCATGGACTGTGGCCCGCCAGGCTCCTCTGTCCATGGGATTTCCCAGGCAAGAATACTGGAGAGGGTTGCTGTTTCCTTCTCCATAAACTGACTTGGGGGTAATGCTACTTAGCAAGCAGGAGAAGCTCCCATCCCTGCCCTCCTCACCGTGTATGTGTCGCTCCTAATGGGGAAATGATCAGCTCCTGCCTTGCCCGTCTCTCTCGATTAGAATCACCAGCGCCCTCCACACTGGCGACCAGGCTCAGCGTGCTCCTGAGCCAGGGCCGACCCAGGCAGAAGCTGACCAGCGACCACAGCCCTGCCTGGAGGAGCAGGACCCGGGATGACACCTGCTGCCTGTTTCTACCCGTCCTCTGGTATCACCTGACCTTGTCCAGCTCTGTTGGTTTATTCAAATTAAGCCAGGGTTCTGCCTTTCTGCATGTTAACCTCCAGTCCACAATGGGGGTTGGGAAGATCCCTTGGAAGGGGACAAAGCAACTCACTCTGGTATTCTTGCCTGGAAAAACTCCCATGGACAGCAGAGCCTGGCAGACTACTGTCCGTGGGGTTTCAAAGAGTCAGACACGACTAAACACACACCCATGCCGCCCATGGAAGAAGTTTAGATATGCGCCGATGTGCTAGGCCTTTTGCAAAGCAGGATATAACCCAGGATGGGAGCAAGCATCAGGCTGAGGGCTGGGGGTGAGGGGCTCCACAATGTCACATTCAGCACAGAACCTAGAGAAACCCAAGAATTCTAAATTCTGACTTGAATTTTTAGGTTATCACGAAGGCCTGTTTATCAAGGGAGAAATACACATCAGAACATATTTTATTTAGTGGTCTGTTAGCTTGACTTACAACCTGTTACTCTTTCTCTGCGTGGCATGCAGCCCTCTGTTTATTCTCTTACCCTGGACCCAACTGAAATCAGAAGTGGGTCTGGGCTCAAGCCTCATCCCATCTGGTCCCAGCGGCTTCCCAACCACAACCTCGTGTTCTTGAGACGCCATATGTTTCCTACTCAGGTGGAGCCAAAGTGTTACATAAATAGCCCTGCAGCCTCGCAGGAGGTAGAGAGAAGCAGAGTATGTTCAGAGGAATGAGAATACGCTGATAAAAATAACAGGGGCTTTAGAAACGAGCCAACCTAAATCCCAGCTCAACTAGCAAGAAATTTGACTTCCTCAAGCCCGAATTCCTCATTTGAAGTAAGAGGGAAGGATTCTATACCTTAAGTTTGATGAGGCGTAAACAAATGTATCCCCGTTGGCTCAGATGGTAAAGAATCTGCCTGCAATGTAGGAGACCCATGTTCGATCCCTGGGTTGGGAAGATCCCCTGGAGAAAGAAATGGCAACCCTCCAGTATTCTTGCCTGGAGAACCCCATGGACAGAGGAGCCTGGCGGGCTGTAGTCTATAGAGTTGCAAAGAGTCAGACATGACTGAGTGACTACCACTTGCACTGTTTTTTTTTTTCCCAAACAAATGCCTCAGTCCAGGGCCTTTCACAGTGCCTGGCTTCTAATCCACACACGGTAAGCAAGCCCTTCTCTCCTGCTAATTCTGGAAGGTTTCATTCTCTTAGAATGGGATGTACCAATAGTCATCTGTGTCCTTCCCCACACGATGTGTAGAAAGACTTTTGCCACCAGCACGTGACAACTATTGCAAGAGCTATCCTTTCTTAGACTGTTGAGTCCATTCCAGGATCCTTCATTCTGCCACCTCCCAGTCTCCAGCTTTGGGCTCCGGTCTTTTCAGCCATGTGGGCTGCTTCCATCTTGCTCCCCCACTGTTTGGAATGATTATCCTGGATTTTGTGTTTGTTCTTTGCCATGAGATTTCCCCATAGCCATTCTGGAATGTATATTCTAATGTGTCCACATTGACCTCCCTCATTCCCGGGCTCTGGCTCTCATGGCAGGTACGGGTGTGGGCACCATCCACGGTTCAATTAGGGCCGTGAATGTGGCTAATATGTCCCATCAACTCAGGAAATAGAAGGCAGATGGCGGGGTAATTGCCGAAACCCAGAAGCCTGGGAGAGATGGGTAAAGCCCTTTGTAGTGCTCAGAAGAGGAAGTAAGGAACTCCAGGCTTAGCAACCTGCCAGGCAGGCTAACCTGTAACTCTTCCAAGTCTTCATTATAAGATGGTTTGCTCTACGTTTCTTGGCAAAGTTGAATTTTAAAAAATTCCACCTTGTGTTACTTCAACTAAAAGAGAATATATTTTAACCTATAAATAGAGCTCTATAACCAAACACTCAGAGGAAACCAGATGGATATTTGAAGAGGCTATATAAAGAGGTGAACATTTGGCAGGGAGGGGATCAAGAATGATTAGAATTTCTATGACCTCCATTGGGAAACTCCCTCTTAGACTATGACCTGGCAAATGGTACCCCATTGACCCAGCTGCTCAAGGGAGAAGGCTGGATCCATCCCTGCCTTTGTCTTTCCTGAGCCTTCCACAATCATTAAATCCTGTACTTCTGTCTCCTTGATACTTCTTAACTCCATCCATATCTCTTTGTCTCCATCACCACCATCTTTTTTTAAAAAATGATTATCATGACTCTTATTTATTTTAATTTTTGGCCATTTCATGAGCCACGCCATTAGTTCCCAGACCAAGGATTGAACCCACACTCCCTGCAGTTGGAAGCATGGAGTCTTAATCACTGGACTGCCAATGAAGTCCCCATCACCATCATCTTTTGACAGGCAACCCCAATTGGGTCCTAATTCTCCTACTACCTCCAGTCCAGAGAGAACCACTCATGGTTTCAAGGTGCAAGGAAAGAGTGTGCATGGTGCTTTCCAGTGACTTGGTCGAAAAGATTGATCCAAGGGCTGGAGAGAAGACAAATGAACTGTTTTCAGAGCACAGTGGTCAGAGAATAGCCAGGCACCCCAGTTGTTCCCAGTGGTTTGTGAGGAGAGTGAGGGATGTGTTTCAAGTATGAGTTAGGAAGAACTTAACAGGCTCTGAAGTGGCTGGACTTTCTGGAAGTTTTGTCAAATCACTCTTGAGAACCAGTGCCCAATGGCTCAGACAGTAAAGAGTCTGCCTGAAATGCAGGAGACTTGGGTTTGATCCCTGGGTTGGGAAGATCCTTGGAAAAGGGAATGCCTACCCACTCCAATATTCTTGCCTGGAGAATCCCATGGGCAGGGGAGTCTGGAGGTCTATCATACATGGGATCACAAAGAGTTGGACATGACTGAGTGGCCAAAACTTTAGTTCAGGTTTTTCCATAACATCTTCCTGAAAAACCCAAAAGAATGTTTTGCCCAGCCCAATAGTTAAGGCACCCTCTTGACCTGTGAAACAGGTTTTGAGACCTTGAATGGAGATAGTTTATCCCGGAAATGATGGCAGGGAACTGGAGTGAGGACTAGAGAAAGGTAGAAAACCAAGACCAGGAGGAGTTCCAGGGTTGCCTTCCACAGAAGACGTTACTCGATTCGGTATCCACGGGCAGTAAAAGCTTGTACCTGTGTAAATAAATACTTTACCCAGTTTGGTACCAGTTTCCTGCCTGTACTCTGACTTTTACAGACTGGATTGGACAGGGCATTTAGGGAGTGGTGGCCATCAGGTTTGGGAGTCTAAAATCTAGAGCAGGAGATAGTATTATCTGCTAGGGCAAAGGGGCCCAAGGAACCAGGCAGAGATTGCATGTTCTGGGACCCAGTGGGTTGGAGTTCAGAATCAGAATCCAGACCTTTTATTTTTCTTTGATTGCTGTATTTTATTTTCTTTTTTAACTTAAGTATAGTTGATGTGCAATATTTTCAAACTTTCAGGCATATAACATAATGATTCACATTTTTTAAAAGTTATCTTCCATTTATAGTTATAAAATAGTAGCTGTATTCTCTGTATTGTTAAATATATTCTTATAGCTTATTTATTTTATATATATTGTAGTTCATACCTCTTAACCCCTACCCCTAGCTTGCCCCTCTTGCTACTGGTAACCCCTAGTTTGTTCCCTATATCTGTGAGTCTGCTCCTTTTTTGTTATGTTTACTAGTTTGTTTTATTTTTTAGATTACACACATTAGTGATGTGGTATTTCCCTTTCTCTTTCTGACTTACTTAGGATGATTATCTCTAGGTCAATCCAGGTTGCTGCAGATAACAAAATTTCATTCTTTTTATGGCCAAATAGTATTCTATTATGTCCACGTCCATGGACATGAGCTTGGGCAAACTCCAGGAGACAGTAAGGGACAAGGAGGCCTGGCATGCTGCTGTCCATGGGGTCACAAAGAGTTGGACATGACTTAGCTAAACAAGTATGTATTCTATTATATATGTATACACACACACACACACACACACATATATATATATATTCATCTTCTTTATCCACATAATCCAGACAGACCTTTTAAGGCCACTTAGGCAATATGCCTCCGAATTGTTCTTGAGAGAAGGAGGAGAGGCATTTATGCCTTCATGGTCAAGCATAGCCCCAAGCTGTTAATCCTCTTCATTTCTGGTTTTCCATGGATGGAAGGCGAGGGATGCCTGCAAATACCCCATGCTGTGGCCTCGACTGTAGCCCACCAGGCTCCTCTGTCCACGGGATTCTCCAGGCAAGAATACTGGAGTGGGTTGCCATTTCTTTTTCCAGGGGAAATCTTTCCAATCCAGGATTCGAACGTGGGTCTCCTGCATTGCAGGCACATGATTTACTGATTGAGGTATGAGGGAAGCCCTGCTGTGGCCTCAGGCTGCTCAAAACTGCTTGTTGATGTAGCTGCTAGAATCAGAGATGGGGCTGAGTGAGCCCCCAGTGGCGCCTAAGAGGGGTCCAGTGTTTCTAAGGGGTCCTGGTGGCCTCAGGCTCAGTGTGATACAGCATCCATGTGGGACTGAGTGCTGGCCGCCTTTCCATCACTCCTCTTTCATCTCTGCCCATCACGGTCTGTGCCCCAGAAGGCTGACCTGTTTGGACTCTGTCAATAGGGTTCCTCACCCTCCGGCTTCCAGTTGAGCTCAGCCCATGGGAGGACAGACGGTGGGCTCCAAGTTTATTCTCTCAGCTCCCTTCCTGCAAGGTTGCCCAGCTGTATGCCTCCATGAAACGCGTCAGCCAGTCTCTAGCCCTCCCTCTCTCTGGGCGGTGTTCAGCACTTCCCGCTCTGTCCATGCAGGCTTAGGCTGGTAGCAGCTTATGATTTTGTCACTGGCTCCTTTTATTCAACTTTCCTCCAGTGACCCAGTGTGAAGGCGCCAGCTAGATCCAGAGCCCCCATGGATCGGAGTGGGTTTCACAATCTGGATCAATCCCAGAGAAAAACTAAGAGTGATCCAGGAGACAGATGTGAACTCAGAGGAGAGCCAGCCAGCTTGACTGACCCCACTCAGTGGGGAGGATGAAAAGGTTGCCACCAGCTGGCAGATGAACACGAGGCTTAGTTCCCTCCAGAAATTCAGACCTGGGCCAGGGAGCAGCAGACGGTTCCAGACTCCACATTCTAGCAGGACAAACACCCCTGAGGAACTCCCAGGCTGGACCCCATGGCTCGGCATCCTGCCGGGTAGAGTTGAAGGAGCAGGTCCCTGCACCCAGCCAGGTGGTCTCGTGGTTTTCCTTACAACCAGGTACCCAGGAAACTGGCACAGATCACATGGAAACCATGGAAGAAAACGCACACACAATGAACAAGCATCCTTGCAGGTCAGAGGCTTCACCTGTGTTTTCACTGACTCATAACTATGCTTGAGGCTGTTTCTTTTTAAATATTTGTTTATTTATGGCTGTGCTGGGTCTTCGTTGCTGCAGTTGGGCGTTCTCTTTGTGGTGAGCGTGGGCTTGTCTTCATTGCTGTGAACAATCTTCCCATTAGGGTGGCTTCTTGTTGCAGCACGTGGGCCCTAGAGCTAGGGCTCAGTAGTTGTGGTGCACAGGCTTAGCTGCGGGATCATCCCAGACCAGGGATCGAACCTAGGTCCCCTACATTGAAAGGTGGATTCTTATCCGTTGGACCACCAGGGAAGTCTCCTTGAGGCTGATTAAAAAAAATTTTTTTTTTATGGCCGCACTGGTTCTTGTTGCTGTGATCAGGCTCTCTGTAGTTGTAGTGAGCGCGGGCTACTCTTCATTGCAGTGAGCAGGCTTCTCATCGTGGTGGCTTCTCCTGTTGCGGCATGTGAGCCCTAGGGTAAGGGCTCAGTGGGTGTGGTACATGGGCTTAGTTACTCCACAGCATGTGGGATCTTCCCGGACCAAGGATCGAACCCAGGTCCCCTGCATTGGCAGGTGGGTTCTTATCCACTGGACCACCGGGGAAGTCCCCTTGAGGCTGCTTTTGGCATCCCCATTTTATGGATCAGGACCACGAGGTTTAACAAGGTTCAATCAATTCCACTAAATCACACAAACAGGAACTTGGGTGGGAGGCTTCATCCTCACACTCTTTCCGCTGTATACACAAACCCACTCCTTCCAGACCTAGGAGGGCCTCGTGGCTGTCTGTGCAGATAACCCTGTGGAATGTTGTCCTCCACTCGCCTCCCCCACCCCACCCCATCCCGACAAGCCTCCACTAATGTTGATCCGAAGGGTAATTTTCTTGTCAACTGAATAATTAATGGGCTGCACACTACAGCGGCCCTCTGTTATTCTGCCTCTCGAAGATATATTTCAAAATGAATAGCTGTTTAACCAATCACTTGGCAGGCGTATTACCCTTAGGTGTTTCTGTCAATCAGCCTTTTCACACATCGAGCCTGAAGGAGGCAGAATCAATTTGGGTATCTGCTCTAGGAAAGTGAAGGCAGCCACGAATTAGACATTCTTGGGCTATCAGAACTTGTCGCCTGTTAACACTGAATGGTGGTGAGGATTGCCCTTGCAAGCTCCTTGGCCCAGCGCTCGGGTGCTCTGGCATTGTCTGCCACTTTTAATAAAGCTGGACGAGGTCTTTTGTAGTGGCTTTAAGATAATGTCTTGTACTGCAGGCGTGTCTATTCTTTCTCAGCCATCAGAGCATTTATTCTGCTGTTTCCCTTCACAGAGGCTTCAGGCAGCAGCTTTACAAGAGAATTTAAAAACTTCTGATAGCCCAGGAATGGGAAGGCTAAAGAGGGTGGGCGTTTATTCAGAAATAAAACTTTGATGCATCTGAGGGGTGCTTCAGAAGTGCCTTTCATGGGAAGAAGGTTTACCAGATGCTGGCTAATGTTATTGTTTAGTCGCTAAGTCATGTCCAACTCTTTGCGACCATATGGACTATAGCCCGCCAAGCTCCTCTGTCCATGGGATATCCCAGGCAAGAATACTGGAGTGGGCTGCCATTTCCTTCTCCAGGGGATCTTCCTAACCCAGGGATTGAACCCACGTCTCCTGCATTGGCACGCATGTTCTGAGCCATCTGAGAAGCCCAGCATCCCAGAGCAACAAGCAATTAAGGCTTCCTGGAAGAGGTGGCACTGTGAGCTGAGTCTCAGTGGAATGGGGAAGATATCAGGAGATTGGGGGATGGAAAAAGGCAAAGGAGAAAAGGAAAGATATACCCATTTGAATGCAGAGTTCCAAAGAATAGCAAGGAGAGATAAGAAAGCCTTCCTCAGTGATCAGTGCAAAGAAATAGAGGAAAACAATAGAATGGGCAAGACTAGAGATCTCTTCAAGAAAATTGGAGATACAAAGGGAACATTTCATGCAAAGCTGAGCACAATAAAGGACAGAAATTGTATGGACCTAACAGAGCAGAAGATATTAAGAAGAGGTGGCAAGAATACACAAAAGAACTGTACAGAAAAGATCTTCATGACCCAGATAATCACAATGGTATGACCACTCAGCTAGAGCCAGACATCTTGGAATGCAAAGTCAAGTGGGCCTTAGAAAGCATCACTATGACCAAAGCTAGTGGAGGTGATGGCATTCCAGTTGAGCTATTTCAAATCCTAAAAGACGATGCTGTGAAAGTGCTGCAGTCAATATGCCATCAAATCTGGAAAACTCAGCAGTGGCCACAGGACTAGAAAATGGTCATGATGCTTTTCATTTCAGTTCCAAAGAAAGACAATGCCAAAGAATGTTCAAACTACTGCACAATTGCACTCATCTCACATGCTAGCAAAAATAATGCTCAAAATTCTCCAAGCCAGGCTTCAACAGTTTGTGAACCATGAACTCCCAGATGTTTAAGCTGGTTTTAGAAAAGGCAGAGGAATCAGAGATCAAATTGCCAATATCCACTGGATCATCAAAAAAGCAAGAGCGTTCTGGAAGAACATCTACTTTGCTTTATTGACTATGCCAAAGACTTTGACTGTGCGGGTCACAACAAACTGTGGAAATTCTTAAAGAGATGGGACTACCAGACAACCTGACCTGCCTCCTGAGAAATCTGTATGCAGGTCAAGAAGCAACAGTTAGAACTGGACATGGAACAACAGACTGGTTCGAAATTGAGTAAGGAGTACATCAAGGCTGTGTATCGTCACTCTACTTATTTAACTTATATGTAGAGTACATTATGTGAAATGCTGGGCTGGATGAAGCACAAGCTGGAATCAAGATTGCCCAGAGAAATATCAATAACTTCAGATATGCAGATGACACCACCCTTATGGCAGAAAGTGAAGAAGAACTAAAGAGCCTCTTGATGAAAGTGAAAGAGGAGAGTGAAAAAGTTGGCTTAAAACTCAACATTCAGAAAACAAAGATCATGGCATCTGGTCCCATCACTTCATGGCAAATAGATGGGGAAACAGTGGAAACAGTGGGAGACTATTCTTTAGGGCTCCAAAATCACTGCAGATGGTGACTGCAGCCATGAGACTAAAAGATGCTTGCTCCTTGGAAGAAAAACTATGACCAACCTAGATAGTGTATTAAAAGGCAGAGACATTATTTTACCAATAAAGGTCCATCTAGTCAAAGCTATGGTTTTTCCAGTAGTCATGTATGGATGTGAGAGTTGGACTGTGAAGAAAACTGAGTGCCGAAGAATTGATGTTTTTGAACTGTGGTGTTGGAGAAGACTCTTGAGAGTCCCTTGGACTGCAAGGAGGTCCAACCAGTCCATCCTAAAGGAAATCAACCCTCAATATTCATTGGAAGGAGTGATGCTAAAGCTGAAACTCCAATACTTTGGCCACCTGTTGTGAAGAACTGACTCATTGGAAAAGACCCTGATGCTGGGAAAGATTGAAGGTGAGAGGAGAAGGGGACGACAGATGATGAGATGGTTGGATGGCATGGCCAACGCAATGGATGTGAGTTTGAGTAGGCTCCAGGGGTTGGTGATTGACAGGGAAGCCAGGCATGCTGCATTCCATGGGGTAGCAAATAGTCAGACACGACTGTGTGACTGAACTGAACTGACTGAAAAAGGATTTGGAAGACATGTAAATTCATGGAACCAACCATTCCAATGGATCCAGCCTCTGCCCAATAGTGGTTGAAGGGGCAAAAATAGTTGTAGAAACATTTCTGTTTTCAACAGTTGTTTGCCTGTCCTGAAGGTCACCTGCAGAGGTCCCCTCCCTCCTGATGGCCTCCTGCATCTCTCTGCCTGAGGGGCTTGACCCGTCATAAGACTGTGTTCATGTCTTGAGCTTGGGGGTCGGCTGGACTCATTGGGAGTTAGTCCCGTGGGAGTGACCTGCAGCCTATGAGTGACAGAAGTTGGTCAGTAAATACTTCAGTGTCCTCATCCCTCACTGGGAACGTATTGAGGTGGATCCACACGGTTTTCCAAAGGATCTTGGGGAGACTGGGTGCCAGTTGCCCACAGGAGGAAGACATTAATGGACAGCCCCATTTTGCCTGTGTGAGAGCAGAGCCTCTGGAAAGATGAGCGGCCTTTCTTCCACACTCCTTCACACAGAGTGCGTGAGTCTCACCTCACTTCTCTTGGCCCGCTTCCACATCAGATGATGCTGACAAAAGCCAGCTTCACACAGGTGATGACAACACCTTGTCTTGTCTGAACCACGAATCACTCTTTCCATTTCAGATTTTCTCAGAGTCCATGTCTGAGGGATCTCCTCACTGCAACCCCACCCTCCCAGGATCAAACACACACAGATTCCAAATGTGAGGGAATTATTTTCCAATAGCCAACCTTGTCAATGGGAGACTTTTTAAAAAATCAGTGTTGATACATTCAGACCTAGTTTCTTTCTTTCTTTTTTTAAATTTAAATGTAGCTGATTGACAATGTCTATTTCAGGTGTACAGCACAGAGAGTCAGTTATACCCATGTGTGTATATATATGTATTATTTTTCAGATTCTGTTCCCATTGGTTATTATGGAGTATTGAGAGTTCCCTGTGCTAAACAGCACGTCCCTGTTGATTATCTATTTTATATATGTGCTCATGTGCTCAGTTGTGTCTGACCCTTTGTGACCCCATGGACTGTAGCCTGCCAGGCTCCTCTGTCCATGAAATTTTCCAGAGAAGAATACTAGAGTGGGTTGCCATTTCCTCCTCCAGGGGATCTTCTCGTCCTGGGGATCAAACCCGTGTTTCCTGGGTTTCCTGCATTGGTAGGTGGATTCTTTACCCATATGCCACCCATGAAGCCAATAGTTTATATATAGTAACATGTATATGTTAACCTCAACTGTGGGGTTAAGTCCTGGTTAAGGTCATTTGGAGCCAGTCTTACTCTACTGCTAAGAAGGCTTCTCGAAGCTTCCACAGGATGATGGCTCACAGTAAATAAGGTGAGGTTGCTAGCATTGTTTTGATAGAGGAATGAATTAGTGGTCAAAAGGTCAAGAGAGGTGGAATGTTAGAGTAATTTATTACAGGAAACCAGAAAATTCAGCTCCTAACTCGAAATGCTCTCCCATCTCACACCCTTCTCCCCACCTCCCCCAGTAGAATCTAGAAATGTATTTTACACCTTTCTAAAACAGTCAGAAATGTGCTGGGTGAGGGGAGCACCAAATCCTTTGAGAGGTTAATTGGTAGCTGTTTTCTATAGGGTGGAGACGCTGCCATGTGCTGAGCTCCCTGTTATCAGTGTGGATAATAGGACCCCAGTGTTGCAAAGGCCGCGTAGTGGCATTTAACTGACAAGGCAAAGCAGAAATAATTAATATAATGGGTAGCAAAGCTTGGATGGCAGCCAATGGACCCTGAACTTAAAGGAATTTATGGCAATGACCATGGGGACATGGCAATGACATTCTTGGGGACAAAGACATTGGAAGTTGTGGGTCAACCCTCTGCAATCAGCTGAAAGACCTTGAGAGCAAAAACAGGCTTCCCCCAAAAGAAGAAGAAATTCGACTTTAAGACAGCAGCATCAACTCCTACCTAAGTTTCCAGGGTGTTGGCCTGCTCTGTGGTTTTCAGACTTGCCCACCCCCAAATTGCATGAGCCAATTCATTAAAATAACTCTCTCAACAGACTGATAGATTATGTCTCTGGAGACCCTGGATTGACACAACTTCCTTCTCTGACTTTAAAACCCCATGCCTGTTCCCTGGATACCACTTCCCCAAATAAACTGTTCATAACAAGTTCTTTCCCAGGCTTTATTCTACTGAGAAAACCCAGCCTAAGACAGCAGGTCTTTGAAAAGATGGCCACTTTTACATCGTTTCAGTAAAATTTTGTGATAAGCCAATTGTTGTCTGACAGTAAGGACTTGTTATTCGTAGAGAAGTTCAAAATATTGAAACGAAACTTGATTAATGCATATGTTCTTGAAGCTTTATTGGGAAATTTAAAATGCAAATGAAAGATGTCAAAGTCATGAGTTGGGAACTGAGTCACCAACATTTGTAACCATGGAAAGCTATTCATCTTCAAGGTTGTTTGGATTCTCAGTTATATGGAGACTGATAGGAAGGATTTACATCAGGGAATTTGTCCAACATCCCTCTACCCTCTCTCCCCAACAGAATCTAGAATCTGGTCACTTTTCATCATCTGCAAAGCTACTACCTGGTACCATCCATCATCATTTCTTACCTGGGCTATCACAGACTCCTAACCTGTCTCCCTGTTTCGATTCTTACTCCTCTTTCATCTACTCTCTTTCCAGAAGTTGGAGGAATCCTGGTAAAACTCAAACTCAGATCATGCCATTCCTCTGCTCACAATTACTCCAGACTTCCTATTTTGTGCGGGAAAAAAGCCAACATACAAGAGCTTTCAGGGCCCAGTGTGATCTGGCCTCAGTGTCTCTCCTGATCTCATCTGTTGTTCTTTCCTTCATTCACTCCAGAGCCTATGGTTTCCTCACTCTTCCTCAAGTATACTTGACACGCTCCTGCTTGAGACCTTGCTGTTTACCCCTCCTGGAATTTTCCTCCCCTCCACATCTCCCTAGGGCTTCCCTAGTAGCTCAGTTGGTAAAGAATCCGCCTGCAATGTAGGAGACCTGGGTTCAATCCCTGGGTTGGGAAGATCCCCTGGAGAAGGGAATGGCTACCTACTCCAGTATTCTGGGCTGGAGAATTCCATGGCCTGTATAATCCACGGGGTCCCAAAGAGTCAGACACGACCGAGTGACTTTCACTTTCCATGTCTCCTGGGCTCACTCCACATGGCCGCCCCATTTACAGCTACAAGGGCCACATTGTGGCATAGACACATGCTGGAGATCGGCTAGCCAATCCTCTAACTGTCAAGTTGGGAAAATTGAGAAACACAGGTTGAACGGCTTCCCAGGTGGCACAGTGGTGAAGAATCTGCCTGCCAATGCAAGAGATGCAAGAGACTCAGGTTCAATCCCTGGGTCAGGATGATCCCCTGGAGTAGGAAATGGCAACCCACTCCAGTATTCTTGCCTGGAGAATCCCATGGTCAGAGGAGCCTGGCAGGCTACAGTCCATGGGGTCACAAAGAGTCAGACATGACTGAGTGACTGAGCACGCAGGCACGCAGGTTGAACGAGTTCCCGGATCTCACATAAGACAGAAGGTTGGCAAAAAAAGCCATGTTTCACAGACTCTCCATTCTGAGAGATGTTTCTCAGAATAATTTTGTTTCGAGAAAGAGGATTTGGCAACGGATCATTCAGAGAACATTTTCATCCGTGTTTCTAGGCGTAACATGGGGTGGATCTACTAGAATGGTGATGCCTAGAATGATGGATGGGTGTTTAACCCCACACTGTGTGGAAGAGGAGCTGGAAAGCTCAGCACTCCCCCCACCCCCATCAAGCCCTGCTAACAGGGGGCTCCGTGGTGGTAAACCCCATGGGAGACGACGAGGGGGAGGGGCAGAGCAGGCTTGTATTTTGTGACTACGTCACAGTCAACATTCCCTGGCAGGTGCAGAAAATGACTCACTCCCCCCTACTCCTCTGAAAATGTCCCTTCATGTTTCATAAACAACAGCTTTGCTGTGCCATTGTCTCCCTTAGTTATTTTCATAATTCATAATTATCTTAGTTCTTAAAATGTAGACGTACATTTAAAAGCATGATCCAATCGTGCTTGATTACTGCCACATTGTGTTCAAAGTAATTACCATTCATTTGGCTTTTGAGGCTGTTGAATGAATTTTCCACATGAGATTCCTTAATTTGTACATATTTTATTGCTATAAAATAGGTATTGGCAAGCTGCCTAAACTCTAGCGAAGGCCTTTAATTCCTATCACTATGTGAGAAAACAAATTGAGTGCAAACTGAGAGGCTTAAGATAGAACACTTGAAATGGATTCTTCTCTTTTTTTTTTGTCTAAACCAAGTTTCCCCAGGTGTGAGACACAGGTAAGATTAAGGTAGCTTCGTTTGGGCTGAGAGCTCAGGATTATTTTAGCATTTGTATAATAATTATAATGTTCCCTCTGTGATGGCAAAACCTCTCTTCCCCGATCCATTATTCCTTGGGGAAATGGATATTTGGAGAGAGAAGGTTATTGCTATTTTTCATGCATAGTAAGAGAAATCACATGGGCTTCCTTGGTGGCTTAGCCGATAAAGAATCCGCCTACGGTGCAGGAGACCTGGGTTCAATCCTTGGGTCAGGAAGATCCCCTGGAGAAGTGAATGGCATCCCAGTCCAGTATTCTTGCCTGGAGAATTCCATAGACAGAGGAGCCTGGCGGGCAGCAGTCTATGGGGTCGCAAAGAGTCAGATAGGACTGAGCGACTGAAAAAAAAGAGAGAGAGAAATCACATACTCACAAAACAGAGGCAGGAAATTCTGGGTCAAGGTAGAGACCTGGGCTACATGTTTAAACCAGGGTGGGCTCTGCCAAACTCTGTAGCCTTCAGAAGTTGTTCTACTTCTTTGGACCCAGTTGACTCACTTGTTAAATTAAAGTGTTGAGATAAGTGATTTCTAAATTTAATACGTAATTTGTTTTTCTGAGGTTATCAGGGTATCTTGGATTTATGTAAGATCTTTTTACTGAAGCCTTCTATAGGGTTTTAAAAATCACATGTACCCTGTTCTGCCCACTAGTAAGTGAGATGAGAGATAAAGTTGTAGAAAGCATTCAAGTGTTGGGTAGATGGCCTTCAAGGTCTCTCCAGGTTTCTCATAATCCCTAGATTCCTTGATTCCTTGTGGGCAGTGGAAGTCTTCCTGGTTTGTTCAGTTGGGTTTCCCACTACCCTCCAACCCAAATCCTTCCCACCAGCTCTGAGGCTCCCAGAAGAAAAAAAAAAAAAAAGACAAAAACAAGCAAACAAAAAACCGCCCACACACGTGTCCATGCTTATGCATTTATTGTCCTTTAAATGCCTCCTGTTTTATTGACTATGCCAAAGCCTTTGATTGTGTGGATCACAATAAACTGTGGAAAATTCTGAAAGAGATGGGAATACCAGACCACCTGATCTGCCTCTTGAGAAATTTGTATGCAGGTCAGGAAGCAACAGTTAGAACTGGACATGGAACAACAGACTGGTTCCAAATAGGAAAGGAGTACGTCAAGGCTGTATATTGTCACCCTGCTTATTTAACTTCTATGCAGAGTACATCATGAGAAACGCTGGACTGGAGGAAACACAAGCTGGAATCAAGATTGCCGGGAGAAATATCAATAACCTCAGATATGCAGATGACACCACCCTTATGGCAGAAAGTGAAGAGGAACTCAAAAGCCTCTTGATGAAAGTGAAAGTGGAGAGTGAAAAAGTTGGCTTAAAGCTCAACATTCAGAAAATGAAGATCATGGCATCCGGTCCCATCACTTCATGGGAAATAGACGGGGAAACAGTGGACACAGTGTTAGACTTTATTTTTCTAGGCTCCAAAATCACTGCAGATGGTGACTGCAGCCATGAAATTAAAAGACGCTTACTCCTTGGAAGGAAAGTTATGACCAACCTAGATAGCATATTCAAAAGCAGAGACATTACTTTGCCAACAAAGGTTTGTCTAGTCAAGGCTATAGTTTTTCCTGTGGTCATGTATGGATGTGAGAGTTGGACTGTGAAGAAGGCTGAGTGCCAAAGAATTGATGCTTTTGAACTGTGGTGTTGGAGAAGACTCTTGAGAGTCCCTTGGACTGCAAGGAAATCCAACCAGTCCATTCTGAAGGAGATCAGCCCTGGGATTTCTTTGGAGGAAATGATGCTAAAGCTGAAACTCCAGTACTTTGGCCACCTCATGCGAAGAGTTGACTCATTGGAAAAGACTGTGATGCTGGGAGGGATTGGGGGCAGGAGGAGAAGGGGACGCCAGAGGATGAGATGGCTGGATGGCATCACTGACTCAATGGACGTGAGTCTGAGTGAACTCCGGGAGTTGGTGATGGACAGGGAGGCCTGGCGTGCTGCGATTCATGGGGTCTCAAAGAGTCGGACACGATTGAGTGACTGAACTGAACTGAACTGAAATGCCTCCCACTTTGCTCTGCTTTCACCCAGATTTAGAGCTATTGGCATTTACTTGTTTCCATAGCATCATATATTGGTTTTAGTGTTTAATACCTATTTCCCTTCTTTCTAAAACTAATTGTATCAATATATTCCTTGCAAAAAGAGTTGATGTTGTTTTCTTCCATCTTTGATTTCACCCACAGTGAGAAGTGTTGTTGTTTTATCATTCTGTTGTGTCCAACTCTTTGCGACTGCATGGACTGTAGCCCGCAAGGCTCCTCTGTCCGTGGGATTCTCCAGGTAATAATACTGGAGTGGGTTGCCATTTCCTCCTCCAGGGGCTCTTCCCGACCGAGGGATCGAACCCATGTCTTGTATGTCTCCTGCACTGGCAGGTGGGTTCTTTACCACTAGTGCCACCTGGGAAGCCCAGATTAAACCATGGGGAAAGTGAAAATGTTAGCCGCTCAGTTGAGAATACTGGATAGAATAGCCATTCCCTTCTCCAGGGGATCTTCCTGACCCGGGGATCAAATCAGGGTCTCCTGCATTGCAGGCAGATTCTTTACCCTTTGAACCACCAGGGAAGCCCTTGTAAGATTAGACCATAGCCTCTGACAAATCATATGCCTCCTCGGAGCAATGCTTATGCTATGGCCAGCAGTAGCCTTTCTGCATCTGAATTGCCAGTAGACCAAATGGACTGGAATCCTGGAGTGAGGGAAGTGGGAGAAGCAGATGCAAATTGGCAGGAATCTGCACTATTGCATTTTTTTAAACATTTTATTTTTTTTGGAAATAAATTTAGATGTACAGGAAGTTGCAAAGATAATTCAGAGAGGTCCCAGCTAGCCTTCACTTGGCTACTCCAATAATTCTATCTTAATAATTATAGTAATTATTAAGTAGCTATTTACTTAACTAGTAACTATTTACTTTAAAAATTACTAAAAAATTAAATAAAGATACTGCAGTACTGAAACCAAATGTTTGGGGCTTCCCTCCAGGTCCAATGGTTAACAATGCACCTTGCATTTCAGGGAATATGGGTTCGATCCCTGGTTGAGGAACTAAGATCCCACATGTCTTGGAGCCACTAAACGTGGGTGCCACAACTAGAAAATCCATGCCAAAATGAAGAGTCCTGCACACTGCAACTAAGACCCAATGCAGCCAAAACAAACAAATAAATAAATGTTTTAAAAACTGTATAAATATTGAAAAAAGGAACCAAGTTTGTGATGTTGGTATTATGTACCAGCTTCCCAGGCAATTGTCAGGCAGTATGGAATTTGAAAGTGAAAGTTGCTCAGTCGTGTCAGACTCTTTGTGACCCCATGAACTATACAGTCCATGGAATTCTCCAGGCCAGAATACTGGAATGGGTAGCCTTTCCCTTCTATAGGGGATCTTTCTAACCCAGAGATCGAACCCAGGTCTCCAGCATTGCAGGCAGATTCTTTACCAGCTGAGCCACAAGGGAAGCCCAGGAGCATGGATAATCAATGGGTGCTTCTGAGGGTCAATGTGACATTACCCAGCCATCCCTCTGAACAATGAAGAGAGAAGTGTGTCCTGGCTGCCTCAAGTGTCAGGAGCTTTCTATCCCCTGTCCAGCTCAGAGTCTATGTATGACTTGCATCTCATACCTCCACATGCACAACTGGACAGGTGTCTGAGGATCTGTGTCTCTGGCAAACTCCTAAATGATGCTAGTGCTTCGGGTTCATGACATATACTTCAGGGAAGGAGGTTCTAGAGCTGGATCACCGACTCTGAGATTCACTGACTGTATGACCCTAGGAATGCTGTCAAGCCCAAATTTCCTCATTTATATGATGAGGGTAGTTAAGAGGGTAATGCTTTGACAAGAATACTGTGAGAGTAGGTGACATCATACTATAGCATGCCTAGCATGGGTCTGGTCCCAGTCGTCACTCATTAAATCTTTTCTTTTTCCCCACCACCAAATGGAGATGACCTTCCCATGGGATCGTGACGAAACTCTGATCTGAATATGTCCAGAAAGAACAGGACTTTCGAGCTCCTTCCAGAACCTACTAAGAGATTAGACCTTGTCCATTCTGCAATGATTTTGGTTAGGCCATAGTCATTTTTGGCAACCCACTCCAGTATTCATGCCTGGAAAATCCCATGGACAGAGGAGCCTGGCAGGCTATGGTCCACAGGGCTGCAAAGTGTCGGGCATGACTGAAGCGACTAAGCACGCAGGCGTAGTCATTTTTGCTTTGGAGTCTGTTCTATCATCTACCCCTTGTCCAAACTGACCTTTAATGTATAACTGCTTGAAAAATGAGTGTTCTTAAGGGAATAATTCTCTAAAAAGGGCAACTTCACCTCGTCGCCCATCTTCTTGGAGACTAAGATCCCAGAATCTGGCTTGGAATCATCCTTCTGACCATGCATTTTCTACTGGGGAGAGAGGTCCTGAAACTCAATTCATTGTAAAACACACAGTGGTTACAAGCTACCACAGTCAATGATATTCCTTTTATTACCACTCAGATGAGAACAGAAAATGACATTGGAAGGCAGTGAACTCACCAGAAGGGCAGAGAAAGTCATTAAATTCAACATGCATCATATTTCATAATCAGAACCCTGCAGTCAGCACTGACACCACAGAATGAGCTTGTTGCCATCACAATAATATAAAACCCATTGCATCTGCTTCCTTTGGCTCTTTCTCTTTGGACCTTGCTGGGGCCAGGCCATTAATCACTGGAGACAGGGGATGGTGCAGACCACTGCACACTGGATTGCATAAATTGAAAATACATCAGTATTAGGGGGGAGCACTGACTTTAGTTTATCTCTGTTTGAGACAGTGGCTTCTGAAAGCCTGTGATGTTTGTACAGTTGAACCACCTCATTAGAGCAATTGCCCCAGCTTGGAGAAGGTGTGTGGCCCCTCAAGATTTCTGTGGAATGAATGAAGAAGCAGCCTTTTCTACAATCAGAGGAGCCCGCCCTGAGACTTTGCTGGGGAGCTGATGGATTCTCTTAACAGCATCTCAGATAGCACGTAGGATATGTGTACCCTCATGTGTCAGGGTGGGTCCCCAGAGGCAACATATGCTTGTATAGGATCGAGGCTGATCTTAGAATTTTATTTTGATTTTGTGTTCCATGCCAAAGTGTATGAGTTTGTTTTAATTTAAAATATGCTTATTTACATGTTTAATTTAAAATATGTAATGTTTTCCTTATATCCCTTAATATTGACAATCCAAGGATATGTGGCAAGAATCTCCTGAGTCTTTGGGCCCCTGACATACTTGTTTTCAAAGTTCTAGGAATGTGTACTTAAGAAGTGTGTGTCTATGGGATAAAATCCTGAAATTTGATTCAATGATATAAGAGCCTTCATGAACGAACTTCTAATCTCGTGTCTGAGCACACAAACCCAGCAACCCTCATTTCCAGCATGCTGAATATCTATGGTTTCCTCATTGTCTCTAGCCCTTCAAATGCAATGTACCAGTTTCTTCCTGCTACTATGGAACAGCTTCCACAGTAGCTATTTATCTATTGATAAACACCGGTTTATCTATGGTGAAAAGGTCACACCGGTTTTAAGTGGCAGAGTCAGGAATCAAAACTTAGAAATACTAGCCCACTTAATAGAACTTTCACTTATAATTCAAGAAGTGCTTGAATTACAGCACCATGGACGGACCTCAAAAACAACATACTAAGTGAAGAAAGCTGGGCAGAGAAAGACAACTATCATATGATATCGCTTCTATGTGGAATATTAAAAAAAGACATAGAGGAACTTAGTTACAAAACAGAAATAGACACAGTTCAGTTCAGTTCAGTCGCTCAGTCGTTACCGACTCTTTGCGACCCGGTGAACCGTAGCATGCCAGGCCTCCCTGTCCATCATCAACTCCCAGAGTTTACTCAAACTCATGTCCGTCATGTCAGTCCTGCCATCCAACCATCTCATCCTCTGTTGTCCCCTTCCCCTCCCGCCTTCAATCTTTCCCAGCATCAGGGTCTTTCCCAATGACTCAGTTCTTCCCATTGGATGGCCAAAGTATTGGAGCTTCAGCTTCAGCATCACTCCTTCCAATGAATATTCAGGGTTGATTTCCTTTAGGATTGACTGGTTGGATCTCCTTGCACTCCAAGGGACTCTCAAGAGTCTTTTCCAACACCACAATTCAAAAGCATCAATTCTTCAGTATTCAGCTTTCTTTATAGTCCAACTCTCACATCCGTACATGACTACTGGAAAAAGCAGAGCTTTGACTAGATGGACCTTTGTTGGCAAAGTAATCTCTCTGCTTTTTAATATGCTGTCTAGGTTTGTCATAGCTTTCCTTCCAAGGAGCAAACATCTTTTAGTCTCATGGCTGCAGTCACCATCTGCAGTGATTTTGGAGCCCAAGAAAATAAAGTCTCTCACTGTTTCCATTGTTTCCCCATCTATTTGCCATGAAGTGATGGGACCAGATGCCATGATCTTCATTTTCTGAATGTTGAGTTTTAAGCCAACTTTTTCACTCTCCTCTTTCACTTTCATCAAGAGGCTCTTTAGTTCTTCTTCGCTTTCTGCCATAAAGGTGGTGTCATCTGTGTATCTGAAGTTATTGATATTTCTCTGGGCAATCTTGATTCCAGCTTGTGCTTCATCCAGCCTGGCATTTCACATGATGTACTCTGCTTAGAAGTTAAATAAGCAGGGTGACAATATACAGCCTTGACATATTCCTTTCCTGATTTGGAACCAGTCTGTGGTTTCATGTCCAGTTCTAACTGTTGCTTCTTGGCCTGCGTACAGATTTCTCAGGAGGCAGGTCAGGTGATCTGGTATTCCCATCTCTTGAAGAATTTTCCACAGTTTGTTGTGATCCACACAGTCAAAGGCTTTGGCACAGTCAGTAAAGTAGAAGTACACATTTTTCTGGAACTCTCTTGCTTTTTTAATGATCCAGTGGATGTTGGCAATTTGATATCTTGTTCCTCTGCTTTTTCTAATCCATCTTGAACATCTGGAAGTTCATGGTTCATGTACTGTTGAAGCCTGGCTTGGAGAATTTTGAGCATTACTTTCTGGGCATATGAGATGAGTGCAATTGTGCATTAGTTTAAACATTTTTTGACATTGCCTTTCTTTGGGATTGGAATGAAAACTGACCTTTTCTAGTCCTGTGGCCACTGCTGAATTTTCCAGATTTTCTGGCATATTGAGTGCAGCACGTTCACAGCATCATCTTTTGGGATTTGAAATAGCTCAACTGGAATGCCATCACTTCTACTAGCTTTGGTTGTAGTGATGCTTCCTAAGGCCCATTTGACTTCACATTCCAGGATGTCTGGCTCTGGGTGAGTGATCACACCGTTGTGATTGTCTAGGTCATGAAGATCTTTTTTGTATAGTTCTTTCCACCTCTTCTTAATATCTTCTGCTTCTGTTAGGTCCATACCATTTCTGTCCTTTATTGTGCTCAGCTTTGCATGAAATATTCCCTTGGTATCTCTAATTTTCTTGAAGAGATCTCTAGTCTTTCCCATTCTATTGTTTTCCTCTATTTCTTTGCAGTGATCACTGAGGAAGGCTTTCTTATCTCTCCTTGCTATTCTTTGGAACTCTGCATTCAAATGGGTATATCTTTCCTTTTCTCCTTTGCCTTTCACTTCTTGTCTTTTCTCAGCTATTTGTAAGGCCTTCTCAGACAACCATTTTGCCTTTTTGCATTTCTTTTTCTTGGGGATGGTCTTAATTACTGCGTCCTGTACGATGTCATGGACCTCTATCCATAGTTCTTCAGGCACTCTATCAGATCTATTTTGTTGAATCTATTTGTCATTTCCACTGTATAATCATAAGGGATTTGATTTAGATCATACCTGAATGGTCTAGCAGTTTTCCCTACTTTCTTCAATTGAAGTCTGAATTTGGCAGTAAGGAGTTCATGATCTGAGCCACAGTCAGCTCCCAGTCTTGTTTTTGCTGACTGTATAGAGCTTCTCCATCTTTGGCTGCTAAAAATATAGACACACAGACATACAAAATAAAGTTGTGGTTACCCAAGGGGAAAGGGTGCTGAAAAGGAGTAAATTAGGAGGTTGAAATTAACATATACACACTATTATATATAAAATGTATAAAATAGATACAACAAGGACTACTGTGACACAGTATAGCACAGGGGACTGTACTCAATATATTGCAGAAACCCATAAGGAAAAAGAATCTTAAAAAATATAAAAATTAATCACTGTGCTGTACACCTAAAACAACTTGTAAATCAACTCTACTTTAATTATATATATATTTACATATATATATCTATCAAAAAGAATTTTAAAAGAAGTGCTTTAAATGTTCAGGAAGATACCAGACATGTTGCAGTTAATATACAAAACCAATCTGTGATGAAAAGTGCAATAACTAAATCAGATCATTATTGAAGCAGTAAATGACTGAACTGATGTGGCAGAAAATCAAATTAACCAAATAAGAGTCAGAATCAAGAGAAAGACACTATATACACAATTAACAGGAAATGAGTGAAAGTGATGGGCATAGGAGATAGAGCATAGAACTCCCATCTGTCATGAAAGGAATTATAAAAAGAGGAAAAGACAAAGCAAATGGGACAGAATTCACAATCAAGGATAGAAGTGAAGAACCCTCAAAACTTAAAAAAACAGTAAACCTGAAAAAATTAAATGGTTACCCAACTCCAGGTAAAATGAACAAACAGCATCACCAATATATAGCTTTCTAACTGTTAAATTCAAAAAAGTAATTTACCTTTTCTTAACTGGAAGACTTAGCACATAAGCACACACAACTGGAAGATATGCAGATGATGCCACTCTAATGGCAGAAAGTGAAGAGCCCTTTGATGAGGGTGAAAGAGGAGAGTAGAAAAGCTGCTTTGAAACTCAACATTAAAAAAACTAAGATCATGTTATCTGCTTCCATCACTTCATGGTAAATAGATGGGGAAAAAATGGAAGAAGTGAAAGATTTTATTTTCTTGGGCTCCAATATCACTGCAGACAGTAACTGCAGCCATGAAATTAAAAGATGTTTGCTCCTTGGAAGGAAAGCTATGACAAACCTAGACAGCATATTGAAAAGCAGAGACATCACTTTGACAACAAAGGTTCATATAGTCAAAGCTATGATTTTTCCAGTACTCATGTACAGAGTGAGAATTGGACCATCAAGAAGGCTGAGCACCAAGGAATTGCTGCTTTTGAACTATGGTGTTGGAGAAGACTCTTGAGAGTCCCTTGGACTGCAAGGGAATCAAACTAGTCAATCCTAAAGGAAATCAACCCTGAATACTCATTGGAAGGACTGATGCTGAAGCTGAAGCTCCAATACTTTGGCCACCTGATGCAAAGAGCCGACTCATTAGAAAAGATCAGTGCTGGGAAAGAATGAAGGAAAAAGGAGAAGGAGGCAGCAGAGGATGAGATGGTGAGATAACATCAGTGACTCAATGGACTTGAGTTTGAACAAACTCTGGGAGATGGAGGACAGAGGAACCTGGCATGCTGCAGGCCATGGGTTTTGCAAAGAGTCGGACATGACTCAGTGATTAAACAACAACAATTGTAGAGGGGGTGTGATCAGTGGGGTTCAGCGATGAACTGTTTCATTGTTTTAATCAACCATGAGCTGTCAAATTACCCATTCTTGCCTTTCAAGGGTTTCTCAGGCAGATCCAATAACTTCTTAGTCACTTCTGATTACTAAACATCTAGTCTTCTTGAATACTTTGATCTCAAACTTGATTTTACTATCATATTTAATTCTAAGCTCTACTCTCCGTGCTTAGAGGGCCTGAGTAGCCCAAAGTGGCGAGAGGATTGCAGAGCATGTCTGGCCATGACACCAGCCACTCCATTAATCTCCCTTCACATCCAGACCCTCTGGTTGGTTGGGAAAGGTGATCGGGATTGAGGAAGTCATTGCCATATTTCAGTGGTTTCTTGGGCCTCTTCTGATTTCAGCTGCTGATTGCCTCTGCTGGTGTATCCATTGGTGTTTTCATAGGTGGGACATGAGGTTTTCTTGAGGTGAAGTTCAACTTCACCCTAAGCCATCTTTCTCCATGGACGCCCAAACAGGCATCTTCTTTTGCCCTTCAGCCATCTGGGTACCCAACTGAGACAGGCTGGGACTTGGGACCCTCTGCTGCAGTGCCTGTACCTGGACAAGGTCCTCTCCTCTCCTCAAGCAACAAAGACACTTTGTGTTTTTGTGTTTGAAAAGCAGGGCCAGGGCTATGCATAAAGGCCAGGGTAGAGGAATATCCATAATTAATGAAGCTGAATTGCAAGGGGCTGGACTGAGAAAGTAGATATTAAACTTAGTATCTTCTTCTACAATAGGTCTAAGTACTTGAACATGACTATTTTTTTTGTATCCATAGGTACATTGATATGGGAATTACTGCCATAAATCCCACGGATCTTTGTCAAACATCTGGATTGCTGGTGGGGTGGGGTGTGTCAGGATATGTCAATGGTGGCGGTAAGGACAGCTGCACATTGAAGCTTCATGAAGATTAAGGTACTACTTTCCCCAAGTCAAGGGCTGTCCTTTTTCAAAAAAATTAATTAAGCTGCGATTCATGGGGTCGCAAAGAGTCGGACACGACTGAGCGACTGAACTGAACTAAACTGAAGTTGCACCAGCCTAAGGTGCAGCATGCGGGATCTTCAGTCTTCGTTGCCATGTGGAATCTTTTATGCAGCACATGAACTCTCAGTTGTGGGATCTAGTTCCCTGACCAGGGACTGAACCCAGGCCCCATGTATTGGGAGTACAAAGTGTTAGCTACCGGATCACCAGGGAAGTCCCAGGGCCTCTCCTTCTTTGCAGAAGTTGTGGAAAGTTTCAACCAAAATTCTATATCCACATGGTAGATTTAGCTGGTGAGTTTATCTTCCTTTCCTTGGCAAGAATACTGGAGTGGATTGCTATGCCCTCCTCCAGGGAATCTCCCTGACACAGGGCTGTAACCTGCATCTCCTGTGGCTCCTGCACTGTAGGCAGATTCTTCATTGTTGAGCTACCAGGGAAGCCCATTCTTTCCCCAAACCTATTTAAACTATATTAAAGACGTGCAATGTGCAAGAATGTTATGTATTTGTGTATTATATGTGTTGGGGAAGGGAGAATTTCTCCGTCTATCCCTCTTGAGTCCTTGTGACTGAAGTTATAATAAAGTTTACACAAGACAGATTAACAGGAAAAATGTGTGTGTGTATATGTGGGAGAGGTATAGGTTATTTTTTTAAAATCCCAATAATTTGTCAAATATTCTTTTCCTTCTCCATTAATTTGTATGATTTGTTGAATAATTATGTTATCTCTCCATAACATGGTTCCGTTTGTGAACTTTATCCTAGTTCACCCATCTGTTTGTCTATTCTTGAGACCTCACCTCTTAATTATTATAGCTTATATGATATGTTGATAAGTAGAAGGGAAATTCCCTTCTTGATTATTCTCCAATTTTGAAGAATAATGTATTTATCACTTAACATTAGCATTCATTCATTAAGTTTCCAAAGTTACCTTTTCTGAAAGTTCATTGAAATTGTGTGGAATTATTATCGGTGATATATACAAATAAAGTTTATCAGGACTTCAAAAAAGGACTAAGCTTGGAAATTGTTAAAGGGTAAGTTTTCCTAGTTACTGTTAGTAGGTGAAAACCATCCACATGTTACACTTCTTGGGGAATGATTTTCCAAGCAAGGGGAGGGGGAAGAGAGAGCTCTCTACTCCACGGTCAATTCCAGAAGTCGCTGGATTGACATCTGGAGGATTCTCAAGGGATCAGGGTCTGACCCGAGCTGCTGCATCCAGTCAAGCTGTCACTCATTTGTAAAAGCTGCACAAAGATGTACTTAGATCTACAAACTCTGGCATTTTTTCACCGAGAACCCTTTCTGCTGAAAGGCCTGGAGGGCATAATTCAGAACACCATTGACTAGGTAGGAGTGGGAACTCTTGAAAAGGAATATTATTTTTGAAAAGTAAAAGGAAAAAAAGTACATGTGACAGCGAGTAAAGCAACCAAGCCTTAGAGAATTCATTCAAAATACAGAGGGTGTGTGTCTGCTGTGGGGAGGGGTGGCAGCTAAAGACAGATGCACAAGCGTGCACAGAGAGGGAGGTGGGTTGCCAAGTCTAGATTCTTACTGTAATCATTATTAGACAAAGATCCAAAGACTATAAAGCAAGTCAATATTTCTTTCTCTGTTTTCTTTAGGAAGGTGTGCTCTGGTAAGGCTGATAAGAATGTGAAGCTCAAGTGGGAATCTGATGTATGACACACAGAGCTCAGCCTGGTGCTCTGTGATGACCTAGAGGAGCAGGACTGGGGGCCGGGGGTAAGAGGGAGGTCCAAGAGGGAGGGGACATATGTGTACATATAGCTGATTCACTTAGTACAGCAGAAACTAACATGACATGGTAAAACAATTATACTCCAATAAAGAAAAAATGTGAGGTTCATCATTACATTTCATTCTCTGTAAATTAGCGAATTGGTGTCTGGGCTTCCTATGTCAATCTCTGAATTTTGTTAATTTCTACACAGATATCTCCTCTTCAAAATGTTAATATAATAATTCCTGTTTAACCACAGATTTTGAAAGTGAAAGTGAAGTCTCTTAGTCGTGTCCAAATCTTTGCGACCCCATGGACTGTAGCTTACCAGGCTTCTCTGTCCATGGGATTCTCCAGGCAAGAATACTGGAGTGGGTTACCATTTCCTTCTCCAGGGGATCTTCCCGACCCAGGGATCGAACCCAGGTCTCCCGCATTGGAGGCAGACGCTTTAACCTCTGAGCCACCAGGGAAGCCCAATTTCAGAGTTTAGGACCATGTAAATTATGGCATGGAAGTTCATGATCAAATAAACTTGTCCTCATTAGAAAAATGAAGATATAGGAAAGGGGACCTCTGTGAAGCTTTGTAGTATTTTTCCATTACTAAAATATTAATAGTAAACATTATCAGTAAACAAGCATAGCATTAATAACATTTTACCAATATTTAGTGATAATGAGATGCTGTATTTATTAATGTCTGTGTTTTATCTCTCAAAGACTTTCAGGATGTTCTCTGTGTATTGTTTCACTCTGTGTGTGTGTGTGTGTGTGTGTGTGTGTGTGCGCGCGCATGTGCACACGCACACACATGCGTGCTCAATCATGTCTGACTCTTGCAACCCATTGGACTGTAGCCCGCCAGGCTCATCTGTCCATAGAATTTTCCAGGCAAGAATACTGGAGTGGATTGCCATTTCTTACTCCAATCATTTCACTGATTTGCCCCAAATTCATTTTTTTGCATCTGCATTTGGAAATAAGCCTTTTGATTACAACAGTATAGAGAACATAAAAAATCATTAGGTGAAGTATATTTACACCATTAAACACTTTTTCTGTTTGATAACAGATTAAGGCTGAGAAAGAATGACCCGTTATGGTTCTCTGGCTGTGGAGATAAGAGCAGTCACTGATAGATAACGAGAGTGACAGAAATTTCAACCACGAAAAGTCATTCTCCTATATGCTAAGCTCAATGCCACTCAGACATTATCTGCTTTAATCCTCAATAAGAAGCATGAAAGCCTTTCACAGTTCAGGAGACTGAGGCTCAGAGATGTTTAAGAATTTACCCAAGATCCCTAGAGGTATAACTTTAATTTTCTTAATTTTTGGATTCACTCAACACATTTCTTGAGCACGTACAAGGTACCACTTGGAATTCACCAGTCAACAACTACAACAGCATTTATACAGGAAGAGACATTGTAAGTGTCAACTAAAAAAGATGTAGAACTTGAGAGTTGTAAGTTAAGTTTTATTTGGGGCAAAATGAGGACTGCAGCCCAAGAGGCAGCATCTCAGATAGCTCTGAGAGCCTGCTCCAAAGCGGCAGTGGGAGAAAGTCAGTATGTAAGTTCTGGTGAAGAGGGAAGTTCAGTACCATGAAGCACTCATTTTACAAAAGACTTTTTGTTAGTCATGTGGATTTCATGTCATCATGAAGGGATTTAGTGCTTCTCTAGATATGGGGAGATGCAAGGATTAAGATAATAAAATCTGTTCCTAAAAACATCAAACTATCTAAAGACCTGTCCCATCAGATTCCCTGGAGCACAGAATGCGTCAACTCCACCCTGAACACCCTCGGGGGTTGTTGAAGGTCAACAGCTATAACAGTTGTTGGGGTTGAATCTCCATGGCAAATGTCAAATGCTTTTGTTGTTCAGTTGTTGGCAATGCTCTTGCTGCTGCTAAGTAGCTTCAGTCGTGTCTGATTCTGTGCAACCCCATAGATGGCAGCCCACCAGGCTCCCCCGTCCCTGGGATTCTCCAGGCAAGAACACTGGAATGGGTTGCCATTTCCTTCTCCAATGCATGAAAGTGAAAAGTGAAAGTGAAGTTGCTCAGTCCTGTCCGACTCTAGCGACTCCTTGGACTGCAGCGTACCAGGCTCCTCTGTCCATGGGATTTAAGTGCCAATTTGTAGTTGACATAAGGAATTGACTCACACAGTTATGGGGGTTGGGAGACCCCATGATCTGTGAGCTGAGACCCAGGAAAGCCGGTGGGATAATTCAGAGTCCGAAGGCCAGAGAAGCAGGACCACCAACGATGGACAGCTCATCAGAATCTTTAATGGATGATGCCAGCCCAGTCCCAGGCTAGACAGTCTTTTTGCAGTGACCCCCATGTTTACTATTTGTACCTTGGGAGGACCCTCTTACTCTCTAAAATTTGTGGTGATGGTGAATGACCCTAGAATATAATAGCTTCTGGAGAAAACACTGCACTGCTGTCTAGAGATTCGTCCAGATCTTTCCCTGCCCATGGAACTGCTTGTCTGCAGTGTCCCCTGGCTCTGTTTTCTCCTGTATAAAATGAAAAATTGTTGGGAGCCGGCATGAGGACCTCCACCCGTGGCAAAGGTCATGAAGAAGGAGGCTTGACATACGCAAAGGTGGGATCGAGCCTCAGGAGTCTCCCTGGAAATTCTCGAGCATCTACCCCCAAAACCAGAGTCTGCCTACTTTACTACTTTGTGCTCTCACCTACACCTCTGACTTTACGGGGAGCTGTCCCCCACCACTTCTTTCGGAGAAAGAGTTAACTTAGAGCTCCAGTTAATAATAATTTCTGGGCGTGATAGGAGTGTTTCAACCTACAAACTCCTCTGAAGGTTCTCTAGACTGCCTGACAGGCTTGTCCGGCCGCATGTGATTGCTCACAGCCTCCCAACCGTGAGAGGCATGAGATGCTTCTAAAAACAGGTTCTTTAGAGAAGTTAGAAACTATTAGCATAAGTATAGTAGGCTGATTAGAAATTGTATTGGTGAAGGGTTTTTCATTTGTTGAGCCAATGTTTACTGCTAAGTCTCCACATCCCCTGCCCTTATACACATTAATGAATATATAGAAGAAATAAGTATTAACCTTTGATATTAATCACATTAGACCTTAGGCTAAGTAAATTCTTTCCTTAATTAAAACCCACTACACCCTCACCCTATAGGAATGTAACTTTATCTGGTACCTTCGGAAGGTGGCGTCTGTTTCAAAAATAATCACCCCTGGAGAAATAAGTGTTCTGGTTGACTGACCGCTGTCACAAGGAGAGGGTCATAAATTGTCAGCAGGCCCCCCTGGCCAGAAGATGATGTAACACCCCTAAGACCTCTGTATACATTTGTATGAAGCACCTGACTTTAATAAAAGTCAGGACTGTTGACCCCATGTGACTTTTGTATAACATCTCAGTGTATAAAAACAGACCCTGGAAAAATAAAAAATGGGATCAGTTCCTTGAAAGACTGGTCTCCCCATGTTTTTCTCTCTCTCAGACTCTGGCTGAGTTTCCATCTGGAGCGCGGAGCCTGCCAAGCTTACTAATTTTGCCTGGGCTTCTAAGATCCGACCGGGGAGGCCTCAGTGTCTCCTCTCCTTCGGGAGAATGGAAGGATGCCTGCAGCCTACGTAAGTGGTGCAAACTTCTTGTCTTGAAGTTTTATTGGTTTCCCGCGTAAACCAAGCTACTCAGCCTCTTTTCTCCACTGAATTTTCCTGCTGAGCTATCCTCATTCTATTACTCTTTATATATCTAGTTAATATTTTATTAAAGCTATCGTATCCTGATCGCCGAAGCTGTCTCCCCTTCGAACTCCCTGGATCAGCTGGGGCTGGACCTCGGCAGGTGGGACCCGAGACAGGCGATTTGAAGATAGGTCCCCAACCCTATTGTTCCTCCAGTGTTGAGTTTTCAGGATGGCTAGGACCCCACCCAGGGTGCTGCAGACCCCCCTGTAGGATAGACAGGGTGGGTAGGAGTGGGCAAGTTTTAAAGCCTCTTGCTATAGTAAATGTGTTTCTTTCATCCTTGCTTCCACTAGTAATTTTGATCATTTTATCCCAAAACTCATGACCTGAAAAATGAGCACTATTATAACTCAGAGTTTACACTCAACAAGCGTGATTATTATTTTATGTGTCAAGTTGAATGGCCTCTGGGTGCCCAGAGCAAACACTGTTTCTGGGTGTGTCAGTGAAGGTGTTTCTGGATGAACTTGGTGAAATAGAGCACCCTCCCCAGTGCCCGTGGGCATCGTCCAGTCCACTGAGTTCCTGAATATAACACAGCAGTGTGCTGCATGCTAGGACCTCCCTGTAGCTCATATGGTAAAGAATATGCCTGCAATAAAGATCAGGGTTCGATCCCTGGGTCGGGAAGATCCTTTGAAGAAGGGAACGGCAATCCACTCTGGTATTCTTGCTTGGGGAATCCCATGGACAGAGAAGCCTGGCAGGCTACAGTCCATGGGGTTGCAAAGAGTTGGGCATGACTGAGCGACTAACGCATCCTGTGTGCTAGGTCACTTTAGTCGTGTTTGACTCTTTGCAACCCTTTGGACTGTAGCCCGCCAGCCTCCTCTGTCCATGGGATTCTCCAGGCAAGAATACTGTAGTGGGTTGTCATGCCCTCCTCCAGGGGATCTTCCCAACCCAAGGATTGAACCTGCGTCTCTTATGTCTCCTGCGTTGACAGGCGAGTTCTTTACTGGCACCACCTACGGAGGAGTTCACCACTTCCTATCTGATGGCTTTAAATGGGCTGTGGATCTTCTGACCCTAGTGCTCTGGTCCTTGATCTCTCAGATCCAGACTGGAATCTACATCCTTGAACCCCTTGCTTCTCAGACCTTAGAAAAAGAGACCCTAGAGATCTTGCTTCCTGTCTCCACTGTGTGAGGACACAGTGGGAAGATGGCTAGCTGTAAGCCAGAAGGAGAGACCTCACCAGAACCTGACCATGCTGGCACCTTGATCTTGGATCTCCAGTCGCCAGAACCGTGGGTAATACATTTCTGTTTTTTAAGCCACCTGGCCTGTGGTATGTTGTTATGGCAGCCTGAGCTGACAAGATGCAAGCTTCCTACATGGCTTCTCTTTTCACCTCAACTTGAGAACTGCTGAATTGTTGGGGTGAGAAGAGGGCGGGCAGAGAGAGGATGAGGTGCTGGAGGCAGCGTGTGGGTTAGAAGGTGTTGGAGGAGATCTGAGGCCAGGCATCTCCGGGGAACCAAGGGAGCAAGGGAAAGATCTAGGATCTTAGGCGATTTGACCGCAAGACCAATTTTATAGGGATGCCTAAAAAAGATGGGAAATTGAGAGATGCCCCCAGATTTCAGGCTTGTGTGTGACTGTCTCAGAAGATGGATCCATGTGACCAGGATGGTGTATTGGGCATGTATCACATGGACCCCAGTGGGCCTAGCATGCCCCCACTCTCCATGTATCTCCCTTTCACAAAATGCTCCCAAACTTTCCACTACCTCTCCGGCAAAACTTGAATATTAAACCAATTTTGTGCTTCATCTCAAGGCTCCACCACCATTCTTTATTAGAAGTCAGAAGAATCCAGTCATTTATTTTTTCTTTCATGTTAAGAGACCCTAATTAGCAGTAATCAGTCTATTTCATAGACTATTTGCAAAGATACTTTCCTGAACTCATGCATGGTGCTAAAAAAAAAAATTAAAAAATAAACAGCATAAATAAATAACAGGTGCTGGTCTGATTAAGGGCATTCTCCATAGGGTAGACTCCTAATCTTCAGTGCCAGCCCCTACAATCTAAATTTTCTTGTAGAGGTGGTAAAGGGAACCTGGAATCAGGTACATGGGGTTAGACTATGGAATGGACAAGAGACAGCGTGCTTTAGTGTCAACAGCAGGACAGCAAGGAATCCCTCACCAGCTGAGCAATTCCAGTTAAGTTAGTTAATCAATTGTAAACTCAGTTTTCTCATCTGTAAAATGGAGTTAAATAGCTGCCATGCATGGTTATTGTGAGGACTGGAAATAATACCAGGACTCAAGTGGGTTAGATGCTCGAATGGAAGCAATGGTCATTTTGTCCCTCTGTGGTGGGTCCAGTTGAGGCCAATTGGGGACGGAGCCAGTCACCTTTGGTACAACACAGATGCACTGCCCTCCCCTCCATGATGCCAATCCACCCACTGTGTGTCTCTGCCATTCTCTGGGAGATTAACCCAGAGGGTATGGCAAAAGCTCAGGGAGCAGCAATGGAAGCCTGCCCTGAGGCAGTGGCATGTGGGATGGGTTTGAGGAATTAGTAAGATGTGGTGGTTTGGGGGATTGACTAGGGAAGAACTGGAGAGGAAAGTGGGTTTCCCAGTTGGACCAGTGGTAAAGAATCCACCGGCCAATGCAGGAAATGGGGGTTCAAACCCTGGGCTGGGAAGATCCCCTGGAGAAGGAAATGGCACCCCACTCCAGTATTCTTGCCTGGGAAATCCCATGGACAGAAGAGCCTGATGGGTTACAATCCATGGACTTGCAAAAGAGTCAGACATGACTTAGTGACTAAATAATGACTGAATGGAATGAGAAAGGAGATGCCCAGTTTTTGGTTTGGCCCCCTGGGTGGGTGACTATGGCACCAGTGACCAGAAGATAGAATACGAGGGAAGTTAGGAGCCACATGCACAGTTGCGCAGGCTGTGCACTGCACAAAGTTGTTCAGTTGGGGGATAAGCGGGTGCTGATGTGCTCTCGGCATCTTGGAGTAATCCATACAAATGCACTATGTAGGCTAAAGCCCCGAGGAGAAGAATCAAATTAGGAGAGGTAATCCTCTGTCCCTTTAAACCAGATCGTGACTGGAGCATGAGATTAGCATTCATTGAAATCCCTTTTAAAAATATTATTAAAAAAAATAATTCCTAGACTTTATTTACCAGGCAGCCAGAGTGGTAGCTCTGAAATGTATATCAGGTCAGATTTCACTCCTAAAGATATGCCACAAGAGTGCCCCTTGGTTTATAAGAGAGTGTCCAGATCTCTTAAGACAAAGAGCCTTATGTGGTTCGGCATCTGCCTCCTTGCCAACCTCACCCCGACTCCATTCATAGCCTCACTGTCCCCCACTGGGTATGTTTACTTGCTTCTCTGTCCAGAATGGCCTGTCTCCTCCCCTATACTTCAAAACTCCTCTCAATCATTTCCTTTTTGAGGAAGCTTGTTTTTATATTTCTTTTCAAAATATATATCCTTGCATTCTAGTATCTTTGTTTTTTCACTCCTTTAAAAGCAAATGAAGAGAGCAAGTGATTAATTCTATAACTTCGTTTGAAAAATGTCATGCTGTTCATGAGAAAGGTGCTGTCCCAAATGTAAGTTACATGGTTGGGATGCACTTGAATGACACATACCTGCAATTCCACTGTTCGGAACATCGTGTTTCTTCAGCACGGGCACTGAGGCTTTGGTGAAGCGTTCTGCCCCACTGTTTATGAAAACACTTGCAGCGTGATTCGGTGCAGAGTCACCATGCAAGACACAGTTTAGCGAGAAAATGTAACATCCATTAGCACTTTCTCAGATTCTCAAGGTCTGAAATAAAGTTAATTGGATTCGTTCACAAATTCGAGAATCAGCCTAAAAAAGTGTGTTCTAAAGGGTTTTCTATGGGATGTTAGTTCTAAGAGATAAGTATCATGGGAAGAAGGGTTCTGTAACACAAACGTTGCTGTTGTTGTTCAGTCACTCAGTCGTGTCCGACTCTTTGTCACCCCATGGACTCCAGCATGCCAGGCTTCTCTGTCTTCCACTATGTCCCAGAGTTTGCTCAAGTTCATGTCCATTGAGTAACACAAATAAGTTGAGGAAATGCAGAGTTAAGCACAAGTAGATGATGTTTTTTTCCTCTTGCAAAAATCTCAGAGGCTTTGATAGACTCGTATGCATTGACTATCTCCTACAAAGGTCTAAGGCATAGGTCCCCAGCCCTTGGGCCATAGCGAGCGAGGGAAACTTTATCCACCACTCCCCATCTCCTCTGTGCTCGCATTACCCCTGAACCATCACTTGCATTATTGCTTGCACCATCCCCCTCAATGCTGGCATTACACCTGAACCTCCTCCAGCAGCCCCGCCCCCCCACTTTTCCCCACTCCATCCCCTCACCCTGCATCTGTGGAAAAAATTGTCTTGCACGAAACTAGTCCCTGATGCCAAAAAGGTTGGGGACCGCTAGTCTAAGATATTCAGTCTCTAGACTTATTTGCCCACAAATCCCTCCTCTCAGAGATGAATCTGCACTTCTTGTGGTCTCTGGAATACTTCTTGGGAAAAGGGCTTTGCAGGACTAAGTGTATTGCCCACCGAGATAGCAAGGATTGCTCCAAATACCTGTGGATAGAAACAAAGACTTAAGAAAAAAATAGGTTTCACGAGTGAGGAGGAAACACCCCACCCTCCTTTCATCACCCGTTGCCATAAATTCTTTCTCTCTTCTCAGAAAGCTACAGTGGCTGAGATCCTACTGGGTGGTTGGATATAATTTACCTGTACCTCACACCTGCCCCCGAGTCAAGATGCAAGCAGGAATCTTGTGTCGAGCGGCTCTTGCTCTCTGTTGCCAGTTTTGCTGGAGAGGTGAAGAGAGAAAGGGGGATGGAGGCTATGTAGATGCCTAGTGTGTAGAGTGTAGTTGGTGGATCAGGAGAGGGGATGTGGGTAGATGGCTGGCTGGACAGAGCCCACGGCATGTGACAAAACCACATCCAAAATGAGATTAAATACACAGGTTAACTGGAAAAGCCTGAAAACTCTAAGGTCAAAACTGGGAGTAAAATTTTAAAACAAAAGGAAGCATCTCTCCCTTTTAGAGTTGCCACAACCTTACATGAAAGGGTGGTGATCCCATGGTCTATACAGTCCATGGAATTCTCCAGGCCAGAATACTGGAATGGGTAGTCTTTCCCTTCTCCAGAGGATCTTCCCAACCCAGGGATCGAACCCAGGTCTCCCGCATTGCAGGCGGATTCTTTATTGGTTGAGCCACAAGAGAAGCCCCTGTATATATATATATACACGTGATATTGAAGTGAAAGTGTTACTCGCTCAGTCATGTCTAACTCTTTGTGACTCCATGGACTGTATGTAGCCCACTAGGCTCCTCTGTCCACAGAATTCTCCAGACAAGAATACTGGAGTGGATTGCCATTCCCTTCTCCGGGTGATCTTCCCAACCCAGGGATCAAATCCCAGTCTCCCACATTGCAGGCAGATTTCCTACCGTCTGAGTTACCAGGCATGTGTGTACACACACACACACACACACACACACACACACACCCATCTATCTGTCAATGAACCCATTTAGATGGGCTCCATGTCTTGGCTGTTGTAAATAGTGCTGCTATGAACATAGGGGTGCATGTGTCTTTTTGAATTAAAGTTTTGTTCAGATATATGTCCCAGGAGTGGAATTGTTGGATCATATGGCAACTCTAGTTCTAGTTATTTGAGGAACATCCGTACTGTTCTCCATAGTTAGTGTACCAATTTACATTCCCACCAACAGTGTACTTCTCTCCAGCATTTGTTATTTGTGGACTTTTTAATGATGGCCATTCTGACTGGTATGAGGTGGTACCTCATTGCAGTTTTGATTTGCATTTCTCTAATAATTTGCAATGTTGAACATCTTTTTGTGTGTCTATTGGCGGTCTGTATATCTTCTTTGGAGAAACGTTTATTTAGGTCTCCTGCCCATTTTTTGATCTGGTTGGTTGTTTTTCTGTTACTGAGTTGTATGAGCTGTTTGTATATGTTGAAAATTAAGCCCTTGTCAGTTGCATCATTTGCAAATATTTTCTCCCAGCCCCTAGATTGTCTTTTCATTTTGTTTATGATTTCTTTTGCTGTGCAAAGTCTTATACATTTAATTATGTCCCATTTGTTTATTTTCACTCTTATTTCTAGTGTCTTGGGAGATTGACCTAAGAAAACACTGATAGGATTTATGTCGAGGATGTTTTGCTTATATTTGCTCCTAGGAGTTTTATGGTGTAATGTTTTATATTTAAGTCTTTAAGTCACTTTGAGTTCATTTTTTGTGTATAGTGTGAGTGTGTAAACCAAACTTAATTGGTTTACATGACGTTGTCCAACTTTTCCAACACCACTTGCTGAAGAGACTATCTTTTCCCGTTGTATATTCTTGCCTCCTTTGTCAAAGATTAATTGACCATGGGTGTGTGGGTTTATTTCTGGGCTCTCTAATCTATTCCACTGATCCATATGTCTGTGGTTGTGCCAATACCATGCTGAAGAAGGACATTTTATAATCATAAAAATCTCAATTCATCAAGAATAGAACTCCAAAATATGAGAAACAGGAACCCCAAAATATAAGAGGGGACGACAGAGAACGAGATGGTTGGATGGCATCACTGACTCAGTGGACATGAGTTTGAGCAAGCTCCGGGAGATGGTGAAGGACAGAGAAGCCTGGTGGGCTGTAGTCCACGGGGTCACAAAGAGTGGGACACAACTGAGTGACGAACAATGACAACAAAAGAAGAGATAGATACTTCGACAATAAGATGGGAAATGTGAATACCCATTCACATCTGGGTGAATTCTCTCCAATAATGGAGAGAATAGATAGAAGAGCAACAAAGAAATAGAAAACTTGAACAAATTTTTGTAAACTTGGAATAGTAATGGTTTCTTAAATATGACAGCAAAAACAACCAAAGAAAACAAATAAACTGGACTTCATTGAAAGTAAATATCATCGAAATTAAAACACTTGTGCTTTAAAGAATACCACCAAGAAAGTAAAAAAGACAACCACAGAATTGGGAACAATAATTGCAAATTATATATCTGATAAAGGATTTGTGTTCAGAATACCTAAAGAACTCTTGCAACTTCATAATAAAGACAAACACCCCATATAAAACATGAGCACAGGACTTGAAAAGATATTTCTGCAAAGAAGATATACATTGCCAATAAGCATGTGAAAAGATGCTCAGCATCACTTGTCATTAGAGAAGAGCAAATCAAACCCACAATGAGATGGCTATACTAATAATTTAAAAAAAGAGAGAAAATAACATGGGTTGAGCAGGATGTGGAGAAATTGGAACCCTTGCACATTGCTGGTGGGATTGTAAAATGGTGCAGCTGCTGTAGAAAACAGCTTGGCAGTTTCTCAAAAAGCTAAACACAGAATTACCATATGACCCAGCAACTCCACTTCTGGGTATATACCCAAGAGAAATGAAAACATATGTCCACACAAAAACTTGTTCACAAATGTTCATCGCAGCATTATTCAAAATCACTTAAAAGTGGAAACAGCCCAACTGCCCATCAACTGATTAACTGATAAACAAAATGTGGTCTGTCCTTAGAGTGGAATAATTCAGCCAATAAAAGAATGAAGTCCTGACACACGCTATAACATGGGTGAACCATGAAAACATTATGCAAAGTGAAAGAAGCCAGACACAAAAGACCACTTATTGCATAATTCCATTTACATGAAATGTTCAAAATAGGCAAATCCACAGAGGCATGAAGGAGATTAGTGGTTCTCAGGGGCTGGAGGAGTATGGAATAGAGCAATTGCTAATGAGCACGGGGTTCCTTTCAGAGTGATGACATTGATCTAAAATGATACGGAGGAGATGGTTGCACTGCTCTGTTAACATACTAAAAAAACCATTGAACTGTACACTTTGAAAGGGTGAATGTGATGGTGTGTGAGTTATATCTTAATAAAATTATTGTAAAGAAACTCCACTCTAATGGCAGAAAGTGAAGAGGAGCTAAAGAGCCTCTTGATTAAGGTGAAAGAGGAAAGTGAAGAAGCTGGCTTAAAACTCATCATTCAAAAAACTAAGATCATGGCATCTGGTCCCCTCACTTCATGGCAAATAGATGGGGGGAAATGGAAACAGTGGCAGATTTTATTTTCTTGGGGTCTAAAATCACTGCTGATGGTGATTGAAGCCATGAAATTAAGACGCTTGCTCCTTGGAAGAAAAGATATGGCAAACCTAGACAGCATATTAAAAAGCAGAGACATCACTTGGCTGACAAAGGTGTGTATGGTCAAGACCATACAGTAGTCATGTGCGGATGTGAGAAAGTGAAAGTCACTCAGTTGGGTGCAACTCTTTGTGACCCCATGGACTATACAGTTCATGGAATTCTCCAGGCCAGAATACTGGAGTGGATAGCCATTCCCTACTCCAGGAGATCATCCCAACCCAGGGATCGAACCCAGGTCTCCCACATTGCAGGTGGATTCTTTACCAGCTCAGTCACAAGGGAAGCCACAGATGTGAGAGTTGGACCATAAAGAAGGCTGAGCACGGAAGAACTGATGCTTTTGAACTGTGGTGTTGGAGAAGACTCTTGAGAATCCCTTGAGTCAAATCAGTCAATTGTAAAGGAAATCAGCTCTGAATATTCATTGGAAGGACTGACGCTGAAGCTGAAGCTCCAATACTCTGGCCACCTGATACGAAGAACTGACTCATTGGAAAAGACCCTGATGCTGGGCAAGACTGAAGGCAGGAGGAGAAGGGGATGACATAGGATGAGATGGTTGGATGGCATCATTGACTCAATGGACATGAGTTTGAGCAAGATCCGGGAGATGGTGAAGGACTGGGAAGCCTGATGTGCTGCAGTCCTTGGGGGTCTCAAAGAGTTGGACACAAGTGAGCGACTGAACAATGATAGTGGGAGATGAGGTTGAGGGGATAGCATGGGGTGGGGAGGAGGGGGAGGGTCATGTAGGACATTTAAGGGCTAACTACATCTTTACTCCTGGTGAGAACCCTTGGTGGGTTTACAGCCCAGAAGTAACTTGATCTGACTTATGTTTGAATGGGACCCTTGTGACTGCAGAGGAAAACAGGCTGGAGAGAGGCAAGGGGAGAAGTAGGGAGGCCAGACTGGAGACTGTTGCAACATCTCAGCTCAGAGAAGTTAACTTACCACAAATATGCAGACAGAAACTCTGGCAGCCCGTCTCCGAAGATGGCCCCAGTGAACACACCTTCTGTGAGTCAGGCTCTTGTTCATTTCCTCTCGGGTGAAATGACACTTGCCTGTGGCCAATAGGAGGCCGTAGAATATTATGCTATTGATATGCTATCAGTATGCCATCTGAGCTCAACTTTCATATCTGCGATTGGCGGAGCTCTGAACCACCATGTTGAAGTCCAGCTACAGTAAGTCCCCAACATATGAATGAGTTCTGTTCAGAGAGCGCTTTTTTTAAGTCCAATTTGTTCAAAGTCTGATTAAGTTAGCCTAAGTACCCAGCTAACACAATTGGCTATATGGTACTGTAATGTAATAGATTTATAGTACTTTTCCCACAAACAAAACTTTTCACATAGTAAAAAACACACACACACACACACACACAAAAATAAAACATTTAAAATCTTACAGCATAGTATCTAGAAAGTGTGGTAGTACAGGTATACAATGGCTGGCATCTAGGGGCTGCCATTGAGTGAACAGACAAGAAGAGTTACTGGCTGGAGGAAAGAGAGGAGGTGGGAGATGGTAGAGCTGAAGGGTGGTCAGTGATAGGAGATGGAGAGCAAGCTGCAACTTCACTGATGCCTGGCTTTATGGCCTGGGTTCTGGTACCTTGTTGGATTCAGTTCTGCCTATCCTCTTGAAAAAATGATCCAGCGATGTCTGGGTAGTAGGTCTTTTTTCTTTCTCATCATAGATGACACGGCAGCACTGGATTGCATTCTGAAGGGCCGATGGAACCTTCATGTAAGTGTTCTGTGTTTGGATCTTGTGTCTCAGAAACTGACAGTGTCTCCTCAAATGAAGAAAATCCCCTCGCCATTTCCTGTAGCATGAATCTCTTTGGTTTTTCCGTTACTTCTCCCTCTTGTCTCTCTGTCCTTTCTCTGGGTCTCTGATTCCATCAGGTCTTCATTAGTAAGCTACGTGTTCATGTCTATGAAAGTTTGCAACTTACAGGTTCACGTGTAGGGGACTTATGCTATTCTTAGTCGCTCAGTCGTGTCTGACTCTTTGAGACTCCATGGACTGTAGCCCACCAGGCTCCTCTGTCCATGGGATTTCCCAGGCAAGAATACTGGAGTGAGTTGCCATTTCCTCCCCTAGGGGATCTTCCCAGCCCAGGGATCAAACCCAAGTCTTCTGTGTCTCCTGCATTGCAGGCAGATTCTTTACCCACTGAGCCATCCAGGAAGCCCATAGGCGACTTCGTGTACTTGATAAAAACTTGGAACATTAGGCAAGGCCCCGTGAAAAGGAGGTTCTATCCCAGCTGGGCCTCCAGATTCAGCGACCATTCGACTGCAATCACCTGAGAGACCATAGGCCTTCCCAGGTGGCGCAGTTGGTAAAGAATCTGCCTGCCAATGCAGGAGATGCAACAGATGCAGGTTCGATCCCTGGGGTCAGGAAGATCCCCTGGAGGAGGAAATAGCAGCTCACTTCCGTATTCTTGCCTGGAAAATTCCATGGACAGAGCAGCCTGGCGGGCTACACCCCCTGGGGTCACAAAGAACTGGACAAGACTGAGAGCATACAGACAGACAGAAAGTGAAGTTGCTCAGTGGTGTCCGACTCTGCAACCCCATGGACCGTAGCCCACCAGGCTCCTCTGTCCATGGGACTTGCCAGGCAAGAGTACTGAAGTGGATTGCCATTTCCTTCTCCAGGGGATCTTCTCGACTCAGGGATCGAACGCAGGTCTCCCGCATTGTAGACAGACGATTTACCCTCTGAGCCACCAGGGAAGTACAGACAGACAGGAGAGACCATAAGCCAGACCAGCAGAAGAACCTCCCAGTTAATCCACATGATTGAAAGATAATTAGTGATTGCTGTTGCTTTAAGTCACTGCGTTTGGGGCTGGTTTGTTTGCCACCACAGGCAACTGAAACAGAAATATAAACACATAACATCCAATAATTGACTTTAGTGATATTGCTAAGAAACTGGCCTAGCAGGTATCACATACAGTCACCTAGAGGGCCCTGTATTTTCTGAGAGGAGAAGTGAGATTTGCAGTGCTTTTACTGGGCAATTTTCCCGAATCTGTGACTCCAGAATGACTATAAACATTATTTGCCCCTTATGTATTGTTTAAAAAACTGGTTCTACTAAAATGATTTATGGGCAAACTTCCTTTTTCATCTTGTATACCATATTTCCTGCCTTATGCTTGGTGTTCATTAAACAGATGCTCTTTTCTATATAAAGGGTGAAATGAACTAGGCTTGAAAGCCATTTTAAGGGGGCTCATTATGCCTTGATTTGTTGTTTCGAAACCACAGACACATGGCTACTGAGTTTATAACTCTGAAAAATGAACCAATGGACTCCCAGGAAAAATGGTACCTTGAATACATGCATATTATTTTATTCCATTTGTAAAAAATTAATTCTTATTGACATACAGTTGCTTTACAGTGTTGTGTAAAGCAAAGTGTTTCAGCTATACATAGCTGCTAAGTCACTTCAGTCATGTTGGACTCTGTGCGACCCCATAGACGGCAGCCCACCAGGCTCTCCCATCCCTGGGATTCTCCAGGCAAGAACACTGGAGTGGGTTGCCATTTCCTTCTCCAATGCATGGAAGTGAAAAGTGTGAAGCCGTTCAGTTGTGTCCGACTCTTAGCGACCCCATGGACTGCAGCCTACCAGGCTCCTCCATCCATGGGATTTTCCAGGCAAGAGTACTGGAGTGGGGTGCCATTGCCTTCTCCGATACACACACACACACACACACACACACAAATACATATATATATATACACACATATATAATACATATATATATATACATATATAATGCATATATATATACATATTATATAATACATAATACATTTTATATATATATAGCTGACTTCCCTGGTGGCTCAAACGGTAAAGCGTCTGTCTACAGTGTGGGAGACCTGGGTTCGATCCCTGGGTTGGGAAGATCCCCTGGAGAAGGAAATGGCAATCCACTCCAGGACTATTGCCTGGAAAATCCCATGGACAGAGGACCCTGGTAGGCTACAGCCCATGGGGTTGCAAAAAGTCGGACACGACTGAGCAACTTCACTTATATATATATATATATATATATATACATATACACATATATGTATATATACCCTCCTGTTTGGATTTCCTTCCCATTTAGGAGCACCATAGAGCACCATGAGCCCATTTGGGAGCACCATAGAGCTCCCTGAGCCATACGGTAGGTTCTCATTAGCTATATATTTTGTACATAGTTATCAATAGTGTATATATGTCAATCCCAGTCTCCCAGTTCATCCCCCCTCTCCCTGCTTGGTGTCCATACATTTGCTCTCTACGTCTGTGTCTCTATATTTGCTTTGCAGATAAGGTCATCTATACCATTTTTCTAGATTTCACATATACGTGTTAATGTATGATATTCGTTTTTCTCTTTCTGTCTTACTTCACTCCATACGACAGCCTCCAGGTCCGTTCACGTCTATACAGATGACCCAGTTCTGTTCCTTGCTGTGGCTGAGTAATATTCCATTGAATATATGTACCACATTTTGAAACTCTACTTAAACTACATATTATAGGGTGAATTGTGTCCCCTGCCCCCAGGGGAGAGTCATATGTTGAAGTCATAATTCCTTGGTACATTAGAATGTAATCATATTTGGAGATAAGATCCTTAAAGATGTGATTAAGTTAAAATGAAGCCATCGGTAGTAGGTTCGGATCCAATCTGACTGATGTCCTTAGAAGAACAGAAAATTTGTACTCAGGGAAAGATGTCAGGGATATGCACAGATAGTGAAAAGACCAAATCTCAATTGTTTTCACCAAATACACACAAATGGTAGCTATGTAGGTGATCAATGTGTTAATTAGGGGTAACATTTCCCAGTTGCACACAATGTGTGTGTGTGTGCTCAGTCAAGTCCAACTCTTTGTGACCCTATGGATTGTAGCCTGCCAGGCTTCTCTGTCCATGGGATTTCCCAGGCAATTACAATTTCCTCCTCCAGGGGATCTTCCTGACCCAGGGATCAAACCTGTGTCTTTTGCGTCTCTGGCATTGCCAGGCAGATTCCTTACCACTGTGCCGCCTGGAATACCCCTATAATGTCCCTACGTATTAATAAATTAGTAATTCAGTGCTTGGATTTCTCACAAGTGGACATATCCAAAGTTTCTTAAATGTCATTTAAAATGTTGTCCCCCCAGTTCTCACAGCTTCTGATTTTAAATTGGATTTTAATTAAGTCTGAATTCAAGGTAATTTAGAGCTTACAGTAATTCATTTCCATTCTCTTGATCCACTCTTCTTTTCATATCCTCGCATAATCTCCCTGCACATAAACTTGCTCTTAACCTAGAGTAGATGGGACAAAGTACTGCATTGAAAAGCCAGCTCTTCTTTATATTACTTTATCTTGCCTGAGCGGAGTACATCTGTTCGCCCAGTCTGTCGGCCAGCCGGTCGGCACCAACCCTGGAGAAGAAGGAAGAGAAATCCCAACGTCTAATTCCAACATTAGTATAACAGATAAATTTTCTGATATCTTTATAATAATTAAATTGCAGGTTTTTCTCTTGGAAGTCATTGAGAGTGTTCAAGTGAATTGATAGCAAGTTAAAAAGAAAGTCATTCAGTGGATACAATGCAGCATTGTTTTGAGTTAGAAGTGAAGACATCTGCTGATAAGCAAGAATCTTTGGGAGGTCATTTTATCCATTCTTCTACTGGAGAACGTTGACCGTGGCAAGCAAATCAAAATGTGGGTCCCATAACTGCCTCTCTTTCGGGTCCCTAGCTGTTATTTGCGTTGGCTTTGTACATTGAAATAGACTGTTTGTTCAGCAACGCTAGTAGGAATGACATGCCACTAACCAGTTATTGTATCCCTGATTTATAACATATAAAGGGAGCTGGCTTAGAAGATTCTTTAAAGAATTTTTGCCCCCAAAGCATACGAATATACAGATTCCTTTAGCACCTTGGCAGTGTTGATCAAGTAACAACTACAGAGGCAAATCAAATGCCCCATGAAAGGCGAAATGGCTTGATTTCCCTGAAACTGGGCGCTTTCTGGGACATACCCCAGAGAGATTCAAATTCCTCTCCTGAGATACAGCAGGCACAGTAGGCAGGATGTCTGTCCCCTGAAAGATGTCTACATTCTGTTGCCGAGAACTTGTGACAAGGTTAGGCCGCATGGCAAAGGTTGCAAATGGAATAAAGGTTGTCAAGCCAGCAGACTTTGAGATGCGGAGATGATCTTGGTTTATCGGGTAGGTCCAGTGTAATTACAAGGATCCTTACATGTGGGAAAAGGGAAGCAGAGAGAGAGGAAACCAAAGAGGTAGAAATATGAGAAGGATTTGGCTTGATGGTACTTGAGTTGAAGACCCAGGAAGGGCTCACAAGCCAGGAATGCAACATCCTCTGGAAGCTGGAAACCAGAAAGAATACAACCCTGGGGACTCCTTGATTTTAGCCCAGTGAGACCCAGAGATTGAACTCATGTCTCTTACATCACCTGCTACCTCAGTGCAGGAGATGTAGGATATGTGAGTTTGATCCCTGGTTCAGGAAGATCCCCTGGAGGAGGGCATGGCAACCCACTCCAGTATTGTTGCCTGGAGAATCCCACGGATGGAGGAGCCTGGTGGGCTACGGTTCATGGGATCACAAAGAATCAGACATGACTGAAGCAACTTAGCACACAGCACAGAGACCCCTTCTAGATTTCTGACTCAAGGATGGTAAAATAATCCACGTGTGTTGTTTTAAGCCACTAAGCTGGTGATGATTTGTTACTGCAGCCGTAGGAAGCTCATCAGCAGGAAAGCTGAATTCTGCCTCTTCTTGAAATTTTCCCAAGGAATTTAAGAAGGAGCATCTTAAGAAATGCTGCTGTGGGTGGATATCATAGGAAATGCTTCTTGATAGAGCCCTGCCTCCCTTTCCTGTTCCATCTTCACCCCAGGCTTCCACTTACTGCCTGTGCTTAGGGATCCTGAAACCACTGTATTTCTTCCATCTTCTGTGCATCTTTGGGGGTTTGAAAGGATCACCCTTCCTTTTGTGGCACCACCGTCCTTAGCACATGTTTATTAACATGCTTAACCTGCAATAGCCAAATGACTTCCTTCTTGTCTTTCTTTCTCACTCTGTTAGGAAAGAGGACTTGTTCATTTACCTTTTGAGAGCCAGTGGCCACCACAAAGCAATTATTTTTTTATACTTGACACATTGTATTGAGTACCAATGATATACCAAACACAGAGCAAGTATTCAGTGAATGTTTACTGTAGGTAAATAAGTAAAATATCTGAGCATTTTAGGTCAAACTGTGATTGACTTTATTCTTTATTCCGTTCAGTGTTCCTTACTTAAGGACTCAGGGCAAGTTAGCCTGTGAAAATCTGGGCGCCTCCCCACTGACCAGTACTGTGATCTTGGGCAGCTTATACCATCCAGTTCTCAGTTTGCCTATATGCAAAATGGGGATAATAATAATTTGTGGCACAAAGATTTTTGTGAGAACTAAATAAAATAATACAAAAGTACTAGAAGAGTATATATACATAGGGGTTATATTTATTATTATACTGGTTTATAGTTAGTATCATAATACCTTGTGCTTTCCTTTTGGCCTTAATTGCTGGGAAACTTGAATGTCACACATGATCATTTCTTGTAATTTTTCTCAGACTGCATGTTTGTGCTCACGATTTGTTTAAATCCTCCCCCATTTGTTAACAAAGGTCTTCCCACTGCTGGGCATACACACTGAGGAAACCAGAATTGAAAGAGACACGTGTACCCCAATGTTCATCGCAGCACTGTTTATAATAGCCAGGACATGGAAGCAACCTAGATGTCTATCAGCAGATGAATGGATAAGAAAGCTGTGGTACATATACACGATGGAATATTACTCAGCCATTAAAAAGAATACATTTGAATCAGTTCTAATGAGGTGAATGAAACTGGAACCTATTATGCAGAGTGAAGTAAGCCAGAAAGAAAAACACCAATATAGTATACTAACACATATATACAGAATTTAGAAAGATGGTAATGATAACCCTGTATATGAGACAGCAAAAGAGACACAAATGTATAGAACAGTCTTTTGGACTCTGTGGGAGAGGGAGAGGGTGGGATGGTTTGGGAGAATGGCATTGAAACGTGTATATTATCACATGTGAAATGAATTGCCAGTCCAGGTTCAATGCATGATACAGGGTGCTCGGGGCTGGTGCACTGGGATGACCCAGAGGGATGGGATGGGGAGGGAGGTGGGAGGGGGGTTCAGGATAGGGAACACATGTACACCTGTGGTGGATTCATGTCAATGTATGGCAAAACCAATACAATATTGTAAAGTAAAATAAATAAATAAAACTGAAAAAAAGGAAAGGTCTTTTGTGTTTTATTTGTATTAAAACGTTTAAGTTACTTCAAATATTTTCTGTATCTATGCAGAGTATAAATAATTAACCTGAAAAATATCTACAACACTGGCGTGTTGGTAGCTATTTGTTTAGTTGGGGCCTAGTGGAGGTAACATGAAAGAAGGCTATTGAAATTGCTATGGTGACAAACCTCCTTTTGAAAATGCCCCAAATGCAATTAACATTTTTATCAAGTTCATGAATCACAGAACACAGTGTTTGTATTCATTTGCCAGGATTGTTGTAACAAAATACCACAAATGGGCTTAAGGTGAAGTCGCTCAGTCATGTCCGACTCTTTGCAACCCCACGGACTGTAGCCTGCCAGGCTCTTTCATCCATAGGATTTTCCGGGCAAGAGTACTGGAGTGGGTTGCCATTTCCTTCTCCAGAGGATCTTCTCGACCCAGGGATTGAACCCAGGTCTCCCACATTGTAGGCAGACGCTTTACCGTCTGAGCCACCAGGGAAGTCTATCAAATGGGCTTGGACAACAGAAATTTGTGGTCTCATGGTTTTGGAGGCCAGAAGTCTTGAGATCAAAGTGTCCACAGGGCTGGGTCCTTTCGAGTCTGTGAGGGAGTTGGGTCAGTGCTTCTTTCCTGGCCTCTGGTGGTTGGCTGGTGTTTTGGGCATGCCTTAGCGTAGAAGCACCACACCAGTCTCAGCCTTCCTGTTCACATAGTGTTCTCCATTTGTGAGTCTGTCTCTATGCTTAAATTCTCCCTTTTTATAAGGACGCCAGTCATTCTGAGTTAGGACTCATCCTAATGAGCTCTTCTTGGCTTGAGTATCTCTGCAGGGACCCTATGTCCAAATAAGCTGTTTGAGGTATTGGAATTTAGGACACCAATATACCCTTTTTGGGCTTCCCTGCTGGCTCAGGAGACATAACAGTCTCGGGGTTCGATCCTTGGGTCAGGAAGATTCCCTGGAGGAGGGCATGACAATCCAGTATTCTTGTCTGGAAAACCCCATGGCCAGAGGAGTCTGGATGGCTGCAGTCCATGGGGTTGCCTAGAGTTGGACATGACTAAAGTGACTTAGCACATATGCATGCATATCTTTTTTAGGGAGGATGGAATTCAACCCCAAATAGTGTTCTTGGATTAGAAATATTGACAAAGCTTGAATATTTGGCTCCTGGTAAGTTAGCTTTGTTCATTTTCTTTTGATTCCTCATATATTTAAAAAAATTTTTATGTGGCCACTCCGGATATTAGTTGCAGCATGCGGGATCTAGTTCCCTGACCAAGCATAGAGCCTGGGGACGCCCCCTGCATTGGGAGCTTGGAGTCTTAACCACTGGACCACAGGCAAGTCCCATCTTTGTTCTTATTTCTAGTGTAGAAAGAGGGTTGATCTTTTCACCCCTCAACTCTTTAACAAGAGCCTGCTTTGGCCTCAAATTCCTCTAGCACAACTACCAAGTTATGGATGAGATGGCCTCTGAGTATCTTTCTTGCCCCGACATACAGTGTCTCTATGAACAGATTGGATAGTGACTCACATTTATGAAACACCCTACAGTTTACTCAGCACTCTCAGGGGTCTTTGGCTCCTATGAGAACCACATGAGGTAGCTATTATTCTCCTCTCTATCTTAGAGGTACAGAGAAATGTCACATGCCCAGGTTCACACTGCTGGTAACTGCCATCTCCTGAGATTTGGTGCTGGGCTCATTCTTCTATTACTCAGCTTCAAATTTTATGAATAGAGCCATACAGTGTTTCAGGAAATGAGTATCTGTATCTTATAATAATAATTAATGCCATGATTTAAATTTTCTTCAGAATGCCAGAAAATGGCATTTGACCCACTGGCTTGACACACAAGAACACTTAAAAAAATAAGCCCTTTTTGTGATCTTAATAGTGGGTTGGCAAAAATTGAAATATCACACACTACCACCTTCCAGACATTGTACAAAAGTGAATCATTTAGGGTTATCAGCAATTATCTCCACTATGAATATCATTCCTTAGAGAAAAGAGATTTATTAGGGCCAGTGGATTCAAATGTTCGGTTAATTTATTTTCAAGGCTTGAGGAACTAACTGGTGTATTTCTACTTAATAAAAAATAAAAGGTAGGAAAAGCTCATGCAATTGTGAGTGTCTGAGAAGAGTACTGAGAGTTAAAGGGGAATGCCAACCCAGTTTTTGATTCTATGAAATCTGCTCTTGTTGATTTTACTGGATGCTTTTAAGAATAAAAGTAGGCAAACTGCTACTTTTATTGAAGGCAGGATGGCAGAGGATGAGATGGTTGGATGGCATCACCGACTCAATGGACATGAGTGTGAGCAAACTCTGGAAGATGGTGAAGGTCAGGGGAGCCTGGCATTCTACTGTCCATGGGATCCCAAAGAGTCCATGGGGTCCAACTTCCAAAAAGTTGGACATGACTGAATGACTGAACAGCAAGAAGGCAAACTGCTTTTAGTCCACTGAATGCTGGGTAAGCCAGGCCATTGCATTTTCATTCTAAAATTAACCATGGTGTCCATCATCAAATTCCTAGCCCCTACCAGATGCAATACGGGCTTCCCCAGTGGCTCATGGTAAAGAATCTGCCTGCCCATGCAGGAGACACAGGTCTGACCTCTGGGTTGGGAAGATCCCTTGAAGAAGGAAATGGCAACCCACTCCAGTTTTCTTGCCTGGAGAATCCCATGGACAGAGGAGCCTGGCGGGCTACAGTCCATGGGATCCCAAAAAGACTGGATACAACCTAGGGACTAAAGAGCAACAGCAACGAGATGCAAGGTCCATTCCACATACAATGTGAGGTGTAAACGTGGGTGGTGAAGGGCCTTGAGTCAAGGGGTTTGGTTAGCAGTCATGGCGGAGCCAAGCCCCCACCATGGCATGGGGCACGGGAGCCGTCCACTCAACGTATGGTAGGGCTTTCAAGAAGGGGGAGCTTCCTGGGTGCTTTCAGGGTGCTAGTGGATATCTCCTCTCATGGCGTGCCAATTGAGAGCTTCTTTTTTTTTCAATAATTTTTTTAAAAAAGACCTTTTAGTCTTATATTGGTGTATATAGCCAGTTAACAAAGTTGTGACAGTTGCGGGTGGACTGCAAAGGGACTCAGTCATACATATACATGTATCCATTCTTCTCCAAACTCCCCTCCCATCTAGGCTAACACTAAGCAGAGTTCCCTGCGCTATAAAATAGGTCCTTGATGGTTATCCGTTTTTAAGTTTAGCAGTGTGAACATGTCCATCCCAAACTCCCTAACTATCCTTACCCTCACCTTTCCCCCTGGTAACCATAAGTTCATTCTCTAAATCTATGAGTCGGTTTCTGTTCTGTACGTAAGTTCATTTGTATCATTTATTTTTAGAATCTGTATGTAAGGGCTATTATATGACATTTCTCTTTCTTTGTCTGACTTACTTCACTCAGTATGACTCTTAAAGGATAGTGGGATTTTAGGAAGATGAGCTATGTCAAGGAGAGGTAACTAATTTGTTGTTCAGTGGCTAAGTCATGTCCAGCTCTTTTGAGACCCCATGGACTGCAGCACACCAGGCTTCCCTGTCCTCCGTTATCTCCGGAGTTTGCTCAGATTTATGTCCATTGAGTGCATGATGCTATCTAACCATCTCATCCTCTAATAACTAATATTCACTGAGCTTCAACTATCCATCAGGCATTGTGCTAAGGATTTGGTATATTAGAAAAACGTATCTCAGATAAGTCTGAAGTCAGGGCTTGGGGCAGGAGGCTATGTCTTGGAAACTGGCTTCTGCTTCACTCATCCTCACGATAATTCCTCGGGAATGGGTTGCTATGTATCTGTTACCTGCATGTGGTGGGTGGGCAGGCCAATCTGTGTGTGCTACTGCTACTGCTAAGTCACTTCAGTCGTGTCCGACTCTGTGTGACCCCACAGACGGCAGCCCACCAGGCTCCCCCGTCCCTGGGATTCTCCAGGCAAGAACACTGGAGTGGGTTGCCATTTCCTTCTCCAATGCATGAAAGTGAAAAGTGAAAGTGAAGTCACTTAGTCGTGTCCGACCCTCAGCGACCCCATGGACTGCAGCCTTCCAGGCTCCTCCATCCATGGGGTTTTCCAGGCAAGAGTACTGGAGTGGGGTGCCATTGCTGCCAATAGATGATGCGGAGGGAAGGAATCCAAAGGCATAGGGAATTCTTCCCATGTGGGAATCCTCACTCTGCAAAAATAACCCTACCTACCATTGCTGGCCAATAGTCAGAGACCAGAGGGAATGTCTCTGTGATGAATAAAGCTCGGAACCGGCACATGGCAGAGACCCCTGCAGCTTCTCAAAGGGGGATGTTGAGGAAGAGACGTGTGTGCACGCGCACTAAGGTGCTTCAGTCGTATCCGCCTCTTTGTGACCCTATGGACTATAGCCCACCAGGCTCCTCTGTCCATGGGATTTTCCAGGCCAGAATACTAGAGTGGGTGACCATGCCCTCCTCAACGGGATCTTCCTGACCCAAGGATTTAACTCACATCTCTTCTGCCTCCTTGCTTTGGCAGGGGGGTTCTTTACCACCAGGATCACCTGGGAAGCCCCAAGGAAGGGACGGTAGTAGCTGTTTTATCTTTGGAACATGCAAGTCTGAGGGAATGACCAGGCTGAGAGGTGGTTAGAAAACAGAGCTGGGGGACGTCCCTGGCAGTCCAGTGGTTAACATACTAAGCTTCCACTGCAGGAGGTACAAGTTCAATCCCTGTTCAGAGAACTAAGATTCTGCATGCCTTATGTGGCCAAAAAGCAGGGAAAAAACAAAAAAACAAAAAAAAATAACTGGAATTATGAGACATTCAACAAGGTGGCTAAAAAGCTATCCTAAAGAAGAAAAAGGACAGTCCAATAGAGAAGCTGATAATGCAGTGAATTTTATCCTGCCTTTTACATGATGGCTTCTGATGGCATAAATTTCTTGTCCTTTCTTTGGTGACATCAGTCTGTGATTCTTCATGCTGGTGTGGTGGGTCTCACCGAGGGGCCCCTGGACCAATAGCCTCTGAATCATGTAAGGAACTTGTAAGAAATGTAGCTTCTGAGCCAGCACCCAGACCTAAGGCACTGGATATTTTGGGGATGGGACCCAGGCATCTCTGCTGTAACAAGTTCTCCAGGTGTTCTCAGGGATTCTCCCTTGCAACATCTACAAGTCCAGGAGGTGTTGAGTGTGGAGATCTTGGCATGTTAAGCTCTTCTCTTCACCTCTGAACAAACTCAGTAGCAGTTATGCCTAAGATATAAGTACTATCATTTCAACTTGGTGTTGTTTGGAATGAAAATGTCTCTTCCTGTGTCCTTGGGAATATGGAAATACACTATGTGCAATTACCACCACTATGTACAAGACACGGGCACAATCACTCAGTGTGCATTGGGTCGGTGTGGCACCACAAAGCGGGGTCGCGCGTGTGTGCTAAGTCACTTCGGTCGGTGTGGTACCACCGACTCAATGGACTTGAGTTTGAGCATGCTTCGGGAGATGGTGAAGGACAGGGAAGCCTGGCATGCTGCAGTCCAGGGGGTTGCAAAGACTCGGACACGACTGAGTGACTGAACAACAACAACATGTGCAATTAGAAGAAGTATCAGTTTATAAAAGTATAAGTCACAGTAAACGTCGCTTTTTATTTTTTTTGAGACAGGGAGGCGCTTTGGGAAATTGTGTGCATGTTAATTGCGGCCTGCGGCTTCCGGTGACATGTTTTATTTTGCAGGCCTGTACGTCTTTTATTAGAAACAGGATCTTTTTGTTACTGTTTGCTGCCCCGGGAGTTTTAAAAGAACTGATTTTCTGTCAGAAGAGATTGGAATCAATTGCAGTCTCCCCTTCTCGATAGTGCTAAAACATTTATTTAAGAGTTTAGCTGCTCGCCTGGCCTTATCTGTATTCCGAACCGCTTGTCCAGTGAAATAAAATTCATTCATGCCTTTACTCTCTGTGTTATTGACAAAGCACACACTTTATGTGACTCAAAGCCAGGATCCTGTCTTCTGGGAAAACTTCTCTCTAAACTTGTCCGAAAGAATTATTTTATTACACTTTTTTTCCGTGCCAGTTCCAGAACACTTGAGTGAAGACTTCTAGGGGCAGAGGGGGAACAGGAGAAGGGCCTCCATGGATGATTGGAAAAGGCCAATAAGGGAAAATGAGAGATTCCTTTTCCTGACCTGGGTTCTTTATTGAAATATCAGGGATAAACAAACCGTTTTCTGGGGGGTAATGATGTCTGTGTATTGCCCCTTCTAGCATTTGTAGATATGATGGCATTTTGAATACATCGATATAAAAGGATAGAGTTAATAGAGACGCAGATGTAGAGAATGAACTTGTGGACCTGGGGCAAGGGGAGGGTGGGACGAATTGGGAGATTAGGTTTGACATAAATATACTACCATGTATAAAACAGATAGCTGGTGGGAATCAGCTGTATAGCACAGGAGCTCAGCCTGGTGCACTGTGATGACCTAGAGGGTTGGGATGGGAGGTGGGAGGGAGGCTTAACAAGGAGGGGATAAATGAATACTTATGGCTGATACATGCTGTTGTGCAGCAGAAACCAACGCATTATAAAACAATTATCTTCCAATTAAAAAAACCAACATTTACTAACATTTTCAGCTAAAAAATTAAAAGGATAGAGCTTTCTTTCTTAAAGATATTTGTTCATCAGATGATAATGTATTCTTAGCTTCATTTATTGCATAGTTACTGTGTGTTGAGAACTTCAGAGTGTTTCTAATCTGAAAAGGTCCATATAGTGAAAGCTGTGGTTTTTCCAGTAGTCGTGTAGAGATGTGAGAATTAGCCCATCACAATATTATAAAGTATTTACTCTCTAATTAAAAATAAAAATTAAAAAAAGGCTGAGCACAGAAGAATTGATGCTTTTGAATTGTGGTGGTGGGGAAGACTCTTTAGAATCTTTTGGACTGCAAGGAGATCAAACCAGTCAATCCTAAAGGAAATCAACCCTGAATATCCATTGGAAAGACTGATGCTGAAACTGAAGTTGAAGCTCCAATACTTTGGACACCTGATGTGAAGAGCCGACTCATTGGTAAAGACCCTGATTCTAAAAAAAAAAACAAACAAAAAAAACAGACCCTGATTCTGGGAATGATTGAGGGCAAGAGGAGAAGGGGACGACAGAGGATGAGATGGTTGGATGGCATCACTGACTCAATGGACATGAGTTTGAGCAAGCTCCGGGAGTTGGTGATGGACAGGGGAGCCTGGTGTGCTGCAGTCCATGGGGTCAGGAAGAATCAGACATAACTTAGAGACTGAACAACTCCAACCTAAGAAGCCACCTCCCAAAGCAAATATTCCCATTTTACAAGTTAGAAAACCAATGGAGGCTCATGGTAAGAAGGGGTGCAGGGTTTGACCCTGACTCTACCTGGCTGTAAGTAGGCTTTTTCTAATGTACCACCCTGGGGAAAGAGCATCTCCATGCTATAAAGGAAAGCTGGTCCCTTCTCTTCACAGACACCTGGAAAATGGATTTCCTTAGTCACCTTGAGGAGAGATCACAGCACAAACTCCAGGTGGGGAGTAAGGACTCGAAGCTCCTGTTTGAAGTCCCTGGCTCATCAGGGTGACGTCCTTAATGTTGGGCAGAAAGAAAGTTAGGATCTTAAAACTCTTTGTTAGAAGACAAACCAAAAAGTAATTGGTTCTTAAAAATGGAATTGAATCATGTGCTTGAAAGCAAACCCCTGGCTAAAAATATTTTTTTGTATTTTGGATAAAAAAATCCTGCCCCTGTTCAAGTATTTTTTGAACCAGCAAAGAGGACCTGATGTACTGGTCAGTGTGGGTACTGATGAGTGTGAATGTGTTTGCTGTGGGATGAATGCTTCTCTCCCTACTCCAAATTCTTAAGTTGAAGCTCTAACCTTCAACGTGATGTATTAGGAGGTGGGGACGGTAAAGCATCTGTCTACAATGTGGGAGACCTGGATTCGATCCCTGGGTCAGGAAGATCCCCTGGAGAAGGACATGACAATCCACTCCAGGACTATTGCCTGGAAAATCCCATGGACAGAGGAGCCTGGTAGGCTACAGTCCATGGGGTCGAAAAGAGTCAGACACAACTGAGCGACTTCACTTCATATCTTAAGGGTGGGGCACTTAAGAATGGGACTAATACCCTCATAATAAGAGATGTGAGAGGGATGGTTTCTGTCTATCATGTGAAGACACAGCTTGAAGGCTGCCATCCATCAACCAAGAAGAAGTTCTTTATCAAGACACCCAATCTGCCGGCACCTTGATCTTGAAATTCTCAGCTTCCAGAACCGTGAGAAGTAAATGTTACTTAATGGTTTATGGTATTAATAATACTGGTTATGGTATTTTCTACAGCAGCACATAAAGAAGGCTGAGGGCTAAAGAATTGATGCTTTTGAACCATGCTGCTGGAGAAGACTCTTGAGAGTCCCTGGGGCTGCAAGGAGATCCAACCAGTCCATCCTAAAGGAAATCAACCCTGAATATTTGTTGGAGGGACTGACACTGAAGCTGAAACACCAATACTTTGACCACCTGACATGAAGACCCCACTCATTGGAACAGATCCTGATCCTGGGAAATATTGAAGGCAGGAGGAGAAGCGGGGTGACAGAGGATGAGATGGTCAGATGGCATCGCCAACTCAGTGGACATGAGTTTGAGCAAACTCCAGGAGATGGTGAAGGACAGGGAAGCCTGATGTGCTGCAGTCCATGGGGTTGCAGAGTCGGACATGACTCAGTGACTGAACAACAGCAGCAGCCCAAACTAAGACAGTGCTCACAAGACAAAGGATTTAGAATGAGAGGTGCCCAGCACATTGCGGATATCAATGCCTTAGTTTCTGAAGAGCATTCCAACAGAAGCACTTTGTAAATGGAGCAGGCTGCTAAACATAGCTACAGAAAATTATCAGCATCTGTCAGATAATTAAGTGCTGTTTAGAAATTATGTTAGGCTAGTGGCATCTAGCTAAGAGATCTGAAAAGGAGAGGTAGAATTAATCTTCCCACAATTGAAGGAGAAACCAGGTGTGTCTCCGCCTGCAAGAACATACTGTCCACCCAGTAAAGGATGTGGAGATGACCCTGCCAGAGCTTGGGGCCCACAGCTTATGCTGAGTCACTTACTTCTCTCTGACATCCAGAGAGCTGTCTCCTTGATGCTGACCTTCACCCATATCCTGGGCCTTCTCTTCGCCTAGCATCTCTAGCTGACACCAGGACTTTTTGTCCTCAGCTCCCCAAGTCTAGGACTGCTCGTCAGGCTTTCTTATTGGGGCCACTCTTCCTTGAATGTCAAGAATGGTAATTTTCCACCTTTTGATCTCCTCCTTCTTACAGTATCTTTGCAGGTAGTCCTTGCTGGTCATGACCCAGGCCTGACCCAGATCCACCCATGCCTTGGGGAGGTCCATCGGTTTCTTTGGGGCTAGGAATTCAGGAGGGTTCTTCACCCTTACCTGAATCTTTGGGGACTCTTACCTCTGGAAATGATACAGTGTTGAGAGTCTACTGGACTGATAAGTGAGAAAGGGGAAGCCAAGCAGATCCCTAAAACTAAGGGTGGGCCAATCTTAAAGGAGAGGACCCAGAATAAGATAAGCAGAGGAGGGCTGGCTGAGAGTGAAAGTAGGGCAGGTCTGGAATTTGCCTGGAATAAGAAATGCTTTCTCCCAGCTGTGACACAGCAACTGCCTGGGTTTAGAGAAGCAGGTGTGAGCTCAGTCATGCCAGGTATGGGGCTTATGATCTCAAGCTACACCTTGTACAGCTACAAGTGTGTGATGGGTTTAAAAAGACAAACAAACCAGAATCAAAACCAGGAAACTGGACAGGAAAATGTTATACCACTCTTTCCCTCTGGCAATTCTTTCCTGTTAGTGGAGGCACTGAAGACAGACCCCTTTAGCCGGCTGCTCAGAAGTAAGTGGCTGGAGGCGTTTTGATGTCAAAACAACCCAAGGAGGCAAGAGAGAACTTTTGAATCCCAGCTAAGGCAAGGCAGGTGATTTTAAAATGAATGTGCTGGGACTTCCCTGGTGGTTAAGAATCTACCTTGCAATACAGGGAACGTGGGTTTGATCCCTGGTCAGGGAACCAAGATCCCATATGTGGCAGAGCAGCTAAGCCCACATACTGCAACTATTGAGTCCATGCCCCCAGAGCCCGTGTGCCACAAGTAGAGAGTCCGTGAGCCGCAGTGAGAGATCCCGCATGGCACGATGACAATCCCACATGCTGCAACCAAGAGCCCATGCTGCCAAGTAAATATTAAAAAAAACTCAGAATAAAATGAAAATGCCAATCAGTGGCTATGTTTAAAGTTATGTTTTAGGTAAGTGTAGAAAAGCTAAAAGTGAGAAAAGAACCAAATTGAAACTTAGATTTGGTTTAAAGGCTCTTCTAAAGGAAAAATTTATATAACACAAAATTATACATAGAAAAGCTTTCTTAAAATTAGAAAACTGTTCTTAAGCAACAGAGCCACACACAGTTTAAGCCTGGTTTTGTTGTTGTTGTTTTACTCTCTAAGTCATGTCCGACTCTTTTATGACCCCATGGACTGTGGCCCGCCAGGCTCCTCTGTTCATGAGATTTCCCAGACAAGAATACTGGAGTGGATAGCCATTTCCTTCTTCAGGGGATCTTCCCCACCTAGGGCTTGAACCCATGTCTCCTTTTGCCACTTACTAAATGGGTGATTTTAGATAAGTCCTTCTTCTCTGTAAGTTGTGTTTCATTTTCCCAGGAAAATATAAACTGTGTGTATTCTGGATAACAAAGATGAAATGATAAAAGATAAGGAAACAGCTGGTTCAGCCTGTCGCTTAGAGTAAGTATAGGATTTTCTGATGGCAGGCTTTCAAATGAAGCTGTTTACACCTGATCTTCTGTTAGGCCAAAGGATTGGGAGTGCATGGGGCAGTAAATATGCAGGAAAACTGACTTTTGCCAAATTTTTGCTTATCCTTTTGTTGCATCAGAGGCCAAATGATGAAGAGGGAGTGTCCTCATTGACCTACATACTGTATGTGGCACTTCCGTCAAAGCTGGGCGACTCCCTCCCTCTATATTAGCAAATATGTTGTACAGTAAATAAACTGTAAAAGCTTTAAGAAACTATCAGGTGTGAAAATGGCTGGATTGATTATAAGAAGTTCATTTAAATCAATGGCCAAGAACGTCTTGCTGTGAAACTTCAAGGCATTTCTTAGTAGGAGCATGTACTGAAATTGTCAAAGGTCCTTGAAGGTGGAAGGCTGGGTCTCAGTGCTTCAGAAATGCTGTTGCTCTTACCTTCAGAAACACTGTGGAGTTAAACTACCTTTTGGAGAGGAGCATGTCAAGGATAGCATGGAGTCTAGGGATGGAGTGAGCTCCTTGGAGGGAAGCTCAAAGTGTAATATGGGTACAGCTGGACCATGGGGAAAGGGTCTGATTCCAGGGCTGGGCCAGGGGAACTCGCAGCATCTTATTGTGCAAGAAAATAAGAGAGCTCTGGGGATGTACAAAAGAGCACAGGTCCTGGGACTTCCCTGCTCCAGTGATTAAGAATCTGCCTTGCAATGCAGAGGATGCTGGTCAGGGAACTAAGATCCCATATGCCGCAGAGCACCTAAGCCTGTGCGCCACAACTAGAGAGTCCGTGCACCACAGCTATGACCCAACACAGCCCAGTGAACAAATAAATACATAAAAAAAATAACAGGTGACAACCCGAGAGAATTTCCACTGGCCTAATCTGGGACAATCTTAACATCAAATTGAGTAGTGTCAGAAGCGACTTCACTTTCACTTTTCCCTTCCATGCATTGGAGAAGGAAATGGCAACCCACTCCAGTGTTCTTGCCTGGAGAATCCCAGGGATGGGAGAGCCTGGTGGGCTGCCGTCTATGCGGTCACACAGAGTTGGACACGACTGAAGCGACTTAGCAGCAGCAGCAGTCTGGGACAATCTTAACATCAAATTGAGTAGCGTCAGAATTCAGGAATCCATTATGACAATAAATAAACAAAATAATCAAGAAGATAAAGCTCTTTCTTACAGTAAGATGCCAACTAACATGTATAGAAGGAGCAAAGTAGAAAATCATCAGGCTAATAACTGATTTAGTTAAGAATTAATGATGAATACTACAACTCAGAGGAATGAGATATTTGCATAGGCTCATAGTAGCCTTTTGTGAATTATATGTTAATTAAGTAAGAAAAATATTTAACTTTATAGGAAGTGGGGAAACCTGATGGGTTTCCCCTTAAACCAAATGCTCAAAGTTAACATCATTGATAAAGGGAGAAACAGACCTCATCACTGGGATTAGGAAACATAAATCTTCTAGGGAAACAAGTCTTCTGTTTTAAAGGACGCATATTTGCCCAAGGTCACATAGCTAAAATGTAGGAATATAAGATTTGAATTCCGATATGAATTGAAATGACTCAGCTGGTAAAGAATCTGCCTGCAATGCAGGAGATCTCAGTTCAATTCCTGTGTTGGGAAGATCCCCTGGAGAAGGGATAGGCTACCCACTCCAGTATTCATGGGCTTCCCTGGTGGCTCAGATGGTAAAGAATCTGCCTGCAATGTAGGACACCTGGGTTTGGTCCTGGGTTGGGAAGATCCCCTGGAGGAGGGCATGGCAACCCACTCCAGTATTCCTGCCTGGAGAATTCCATGGACAGAGGAGCCTGGCAGGCTACAGTCCATAGGGTCTCAGAGTGGGACACGACTGAGCCACTAAGCACAGCTGAGTTTAAAGCTGTCGTTATACGTTCCACATCTTGGGTCGAGAGGGTGTTACTGGTCCATGACTGGTGCCAGATCTTCAGAGAGGAGGTAGTTGGGCGGGGCAGACAACCAAACAAGAAGAGATTAGATAAAAGTCACTGAAATGCCTGGGGGAGGAGGGAGCAGCCACATGGCCTGAAAGCTGGCATGAGAAATGGTCTCCAGGATATGGAGACACACTCTTCTACTATACAGTAAGTCACCAACAAGGACCCTGCAAGTTGCAAACTTTCAAAGATGCAAATGTGTGTTTGCATGTCTAATTACACAAGTTATTAATAGTTCACGTGTCTGGTGATGAGAGGATGAGATGGTTGGATGGCATCACTGACTCGATGGGCATGAGTTTGAGCAAGCTCCGGGATTTGGTGATGGACAGGGAAGCCCGGCATGCTGCCTTTGCATCCATGGGGTTGCAAAGAGTCAGACACGACTGAGTGACTGAGCTGAACTGTCTGGTGTACATTGTCAAGTGTGTGCGTCTGCTACAAGTGGTTGTGCTTTTGTGTACTTTACTGTACAGTACTGTATGGAGTAGTGCAGTATCTTTGTTTCAAGCCCAGGATGTCTGCAACAAAACATAAAAGCCATTTCCCTGGTGTCTCTGATGGTAAAGAATCCGCCTGCAATGCAGGAGACCTGGCTTTGATCCATAGGTAGAGAAGATGCCCTGCAGAAGGGAATGGCTACCCATTCCAGTATTCTTGCCTGGAAAATTCCATGGACAGACGAGCTTGGTGGGCTACAGTCCATGGGGTTGAAAAGAATCAGGCATGACTAAGCGACTAACATGCATACTGTAAGATTAAATTTCTTTCTATATCTTTAGGGTTTCTTTTTTATGTATTATTTGTGTGAAAAGTATTATAAACCCATTACAGTTCAGTATTATACAGCCTTTGTGTTCATTGGGTACCTAGGCTAACTTTGTTGGACTTATGAACACATTTGACTTATGAATGTGCTCTCAGAATGGAATTCATTCACATATAGGGGACTTACTATATTTGTTTCCAGATGATGTTCTGATTTGGAAGGAAAGGCAAAATGAACATCCAGAGAATTCCTTGCCTATCATATGATGTACCGAGTTGTAATGAGGCTACACCCGAAGTTGTACTAAGCAATAAATTGGATACAGCAAAAAGGATGGATAGTTAATTATATGGTCAATTGCTCATCCATATTTACATAGCAATAGCACAAGATTCTTTTCACCTTGCTAAACAAATCCATTTGGATAAATCAATATAATTTCCCAGTATAGTTCCTAATACCCACTCAAGGGAAAAAAAAGTACAGATAATCAGGCAAATCTAATACTCTTCTCAAAATAATTGGACAGTACTGTACCCAAGAATAGCCCTTAAGGAAAAAGCCTAGTTAATAAGTATTTGACAGCAATCAGAGGGGGTTATATTAATATCCCTAATAGAACATGATTTCTGCTACAGAGAGAGGTCTTTTTGACTAAACTTTTTTTTTACATGTTTTAGTTGCAATTTAAGTCATTCTTTTCACTTAGGATAAGCTCAGCTAAAATGCCTAGAAAAAAAAAAAGACATACTCTCTATGGCCTAAGCCAACAACTTTACAATTTATTCAAATACTTGGAGTCTGTATACATTGTTTTTTCCAACTACAGACACCTCATTTATTCCAGGTGGCCATGGAAAGAGATATTCTGCATGGCTGAAACAGTCTGAATTAAAACAAATTTTTTGAGTATAAATCTTTCTAAATTTGGTACAAATTTCCCTTATATTCTTCCAGGGAGTTTGCCAATCATGACTCAGCTTCCCTCCTTCCTTCCGTCCCTCCTGCCTTCTTCCCTCTTTCTTTCTCTTTCCTGCTTTCTTCTTCAGCCCCTAATATTTTAACAGGCCATCTAAGTGAAAGAGACTTGTTCTGGAGGTGGGGTTGCAGCCCACGGTGGCTGTCAGAATCAAGCCAAGGCCTGGGTACAAACAGAGAAACCCTGGAAGGAGGTCATGGACAGATGGGGACCACGGGACAGCACTGTAAGGAAGGAGGAAAGGATGGGCAAGTGGCTCATGCTGGAGGGGGGCCGTTACCCGACTGTGTTCACACACAGAACCCAGGCAGCCCCCGGCACCCGAGGGCCTTCATTTCTGCTGTTCCCCCAAAGGAAGGGGTATTTCACATCCTTTCCTTCACCCTTCATCCTTCGTCCTTCATCCAGGACGGTCATGAGTCCATAGGGACAGGTAGGAAGCTGATCAGGAGCTAAAAGAGAGAGACACACATTCAAAGCTGAATGGGTGTCACAGAGACCCTATTCTTGAGGCTCAGACCTTATGGGTAGTGTCTCTGCATTCCAGAATTCATGTCTGTTTTACCTTTCCCATCTACCTGGCTTTGGGACACTTGGAAAACTCATTTGGAATTTTCCTGAATGGGCTTCACAATGCAGACTCTTGCCACCTCCCCCTTCCCTGAGGACCAACATTTATCCTTATCACCCAGTCTGTTCTACTTCTCAGTACCAATTCCCCACCCAGACCCCAAACCTGTCCTGGTTCCTTCAGTACTGACTTATTCCTTCTGTCTCCAACATGCTGCCTCCAGTTTTTACTGACTAATGGGAGAAGGTAAGAAGTTTTGAACTGGATACATGATTGAAGTTTTAAATAAGACTCAGTTAAACTTTACACGTCTGAAGATGTCCAGAAAGCAATAGAATTGGCCTGGTATATTGATAGTCTTCGTGGAAAGGAGAGTTTGAGTAAGCCCCGGGAATTGGTGATGGATAGGGAAGCCTGAGCGACTGAACTGAACTGAATTGATTGATAGTCGTAGAAAGAGGGTCAGTGATTATTAGGTACGAAAATAATGTTATAGAAGAGAATAAAGCCATTCTCTTCTTGTAATTTCTTGCAGTTCAGAAATCTCATAAATGGGCCTGGGTTGGGTCTCTGTCCTACTTGTTCATATTGGTCACTGGCTTGATTATAAATAAAACCCATTTGAAATCATAAAAACTTGCTGTATCCTTCAGCAAATTCCCAGGCGTCTACTTAGTACCATGGGATGAGCAAGGACCAGGGACTTCCCTGGTGGTCTAGTGGCTCAGACGCCTCGCTCTGAATGAAGGGGGCCCGGGTTCAATTCCTAGTTAGGGAAATAGATCCTGGATGCCACAAGTAAGAGCCAGCATCAGTCCAATAAATAAATTTGTTGTTATTCAGTCGCTCAGTTGTGTCTGACTCTTTGTGACCCCATGGACTGCAGCACACCAGGCTTCCCTGTCCTTCACTACCTCCCAGAGTTTGCTCAAACTCATGTCCTTTGAGTTGATGATGCCGTCCAACCATCTCATCCTCTGTCACTCCCTTCTCTTCCTTCTCTCAATCTTTCCCAGCATCAGGGTCTTTCCCAATGAGTCAGCCACATCAGGTGGCCAAAGTATTGGAGTTTCAGCTTCAGCATCAGTCCTTTCAATGAATATTCAGGGTTGATTTCCTCTAGGACTGACTGGCTTGATATCCTTGCAGCCCCAGGGACTCTCAAGAGTCTTCTCCAGGACCACAATTAGAAAGTACTGATTCTTCAGTGCTCAGCCTTCTTTATGGTCCAACTCTCACATCCGTACATTACTACTGGAAAAACCATAACTTTGACTAGATGGATATTTGTCAGCTAAGGGATGTCTCTTCCTTTTAGTATGCTAAATAAATAATATTTTTTTTAATTATGTTTTTGAAAAAAGAAGGTGGAGAGGACATGGGATAGTTAGTTGATACCCAACTCGTGGACTTTTATCAACTACATAGAAAGGAGAAGACACATGTGAGAGATGGCCCAGTCTCTAAGGAAGGAGAGGCTATCCTGAGCATCGGTGAGCCCACGGGCGCCCCGCCAATGCCATTTACTTAAGTGAGCTCTCATCACTGACTCCATGGCAAAGCTACTTTAGCTGCCCTTCTCACTGCCCCTTAGGAAGGCAGTCGACCGACACCTGCATGAGCAGGAACAATGCCTCTTCGTGTCTGTGGAGTTGTTCAGCCCAGCTCTGTGGCTCAGTGTGGATGCCATGCTCTATGACAGCCCGGGACACACATAAGAAGCCCCCAAGTAGACAGTGTTGGTGGAGCAGCCGTGAGTCGCCCCAGGGCTGGTGTTGGGAGGGCGCTGAGTAGAATCAGCTAACCTCCGAGTTGGAATGACATTGGCCATCATCTGCATTGGCCTTTCCCATCTGCTCCTGCTTCAACACTGCACTCATGGCAATGTGTTCACCCACCATCCTCTCTGTTTTCCTTTACACTTTTGTTCATATCTGGAATGCCTTCCTTTCCTTTCATCCACGCCCTCACCTCATCTCCTGTGAAACATCCTTGGAAACCTCAGTGTTTAGTAACTTAGCACTTACTACAGCCCCTGTGCAGGTGGGGATCAATTACCCATCCCCTTTCCGCCATATCCACCTTGTCATCTTGGACTCTCACATAAATCTCTTGACAATTACCTTATGTATGTGTAGTTTCTTCCTGAACTTTGTCCTCCAAGAAACCTAGCATTTACTTCAATTTCTCTCTTTTCCTGCCCTTCATGGGGCCACGTTCAGTTGTTTCAAAATATATGAATTCATCCATTTCTTTCCATCTCCACTGTAATCCAAGCCACTAAAATCTCATTTAGAGCCCAGTCTCCCTGCTGATCTGCCTGCCTCTACCATCTGGTCTCCTCCAGCAGCCCGAGGGTAATCTCTTTAATACACAAAGCAGAGCAGATTGATTAGAGCCTCGCCTTCGTCTCCAGCTTCACTTCATTTCCTCTCCTCTTGCCCACGATGCTGTGTGTGTGTGCGTGTGCGTGTGTGTGTGTGTGCGCACATGTGCCCATGTACTCAGTCATGTCTGACTCTTTGCAACCCCCACAGACTGTGTAGCCCACCAGGTTCCTCTGTCCATGGTACATTCCAGGCAAGAATATTGGGGTGGGTAGCCATTTCCTTCTCCAGGGGATCTTCCCCACCTAGGGATTAAACATGCGTCTCTTGCATCTCCTGCATTGCAAGGAGATTCTTTATTGCCGGGCCAGGTGGCTATACCAGTCTTGTTTAGATCCTCAAACAGGCCAGCCTTTTCTGCCCTCTGGGCTCCTGTATGAGTAGTCCCTCTGTCTGGAACAGTCTCCCCCAACCTTCCTCCCCGCCTTCCCTGCCTTCCACCTGGCAGGTCTCCAGACCTTCCCTGTGTTTATCTGTTTATCTTCCTTGGCTTTATCTAAAGCAGCCTTCCACTCTCACCCTACCTTAGTATTTTTCCTTAGCCCTCTGTGTTTTATTATCACTTACCAGAATTTCCCATTATTGATTAGGAGCTCAACTCCTAAGTAGAGCAGGCACTCAACAAACATTTTCTGAGTGAGCAAATGAGTTGGATAATAATGTCCTGAAGGTCAGAAATTGTGTCCAAAGCTTTCTTGACCCCATCACCTGCCCAGCACACTGGAAGTATTCTGCAGATGCTGCTTTGTTGGATTTATAGTAACATAATTAAACAAAGCAACGTGAATTCTTCTTTTTGTGAATATCCCCTGATTGCCTCCTTCCTATAAAGATTAAGTGATTTTACCTCAAAAGCTCTGTATTCCGAATGCCTCCAAACTGCCATGTCAAGGGATCCACTTCATTTCCTTATTTTCTTTCTACCTTTTGATATCATGTCCAAGCATTGCTGAGAGAGATCCTTCCTGTTCATGGTCTCTCTCTATAGAGAAGTTTCATTAAATATTCTGGAAGGAATATTCATTGAATATTCCTGGAAGGGAAAGTCGAATCTTCAGAGAAATAGACCTGCCAGTTGTTTTCTAGGGCAGGTACTAAAGGACAAAGAAGAATTAAAGAACATAACTTCTGAAAAAGACTCATTGTTCGGTTAAGGTCTTCATTTGACAGAGAAAGAGACTGGGGGTCAGGATGGATGTGGTCTGAGACTGTAGTCAAAGGTGTCTGTTCTGATGCTCTGCCTAAACTTAGTTTCCCTGTCCATTCACCAGGACCAGGAAGCCGACCCTCAGTTGATGGCCATGGGCTTGCATTTTTATGCTTTGCTTTTGTTCAAGTTCAGTTTTGCATTCTTTGGTCTTTTTTTTCCCTCCTAGTTCTCCATTCATCTGCTCAACTTGTCAAAGTTGGACATCTCTGGTTTTCATTATCGGTATTCCCTCTAGGTGGATGACATGCCCACACCTGTTCGTTTTCTCGCCCCAAGGAACGTTGAAGAGCCCCTCTGTAAGACAGCTGCCAGGGCTAGGAACCTGCCCTCCCCAGGGCTGCCCGTTGTTAACCTGTTCCCTCTAAGCTCCACACCTGCCCCTCAAAACTCTTTTCTGTGATGGTGGGCTAGGACCTTGCAAGCTGCTCTTGGTCTCCACTGCTGGGTGGCTGCTAGGTGCTGCCATCCCCTGGAGAAGGGATTGGCTACCTACTCTTTATTCTTGCCTCGGGAGTTCCATGGACAGAGGAGTCTGGTGGGCTACAGTCCATGGGGTCGCAAAGAGCCAGACACGACTGAGCGACTAACACATGAGGAGCTCAGGAGGAAGAATGAGAGGCTGGAGGAGGAAGGAGGGATCAGCCACTTCGCACTTGTGATCGCTCTGCTTTCTTTCTTCCTGTTTTTGGGAGGGTTAACCTTGGAGTAGGCAATGGCATGCCACTCCAGTACTCTTGCCTGGAAAATCCCATGGACGGAGGAGCCTGGTGGGCTGCAGTCCATGGGGTCACTGAGGGTCGGACACGACTGAGCGACTTCACTTTCACTTTTCACTTTCATGCATTGGAGAAGGAAATGGCAACCCACTCCAGTGTTCTTGCCTGGAGAATCCCAGGGACGGGGGAGCCTGCTGGGCTGCCGTCTATGGGGTCGCACAGAGTCGGACACGACTGAAGCGACTTAGCAGCAACCTCGGAGTGCTTCTTCCCCTGGTGGCAGCTGAATCTAGTCTGCAGTTTTCCCAGCGCTCACGGAACCAGCGTCATCACTCCTATGTCTCCACCCCACCCAGGTACCAGCACAGGTTGAGTCGCATCTTTCCTCAGGGGTCTGAAACTTACCTCTGTGGTGCCCCTCCCCGAAGCTTCTGCGTGTGAATAATTCCAACCTCTTCCTAGCGTTCCCAGCCTGAGGTGGTGGCAGTACTTATTTATGTGCATTACCATGTATGTAATATTCTCCTTGCCATTTTGGACTCCAGTATCCTTGCCTGGAGAATCCCATGGACAGAGGAGCCTGGCAGGTTGCAGTCCATAGGGTTGCATGGAGTCAGTCACAACTGAAATGACTAAGCATCCATGCACACACAGTAAATCCATCGTGTTCAGCTCTTTCTGTTCAAGTGACTGGAGTGGCTTTTTCTTCTGACCAGACCTTGACTGATGTACCAACAGATCCCACTTGGGCAGCTGGACCTGAGATGAGGCTGAAGGTGTTTATTTGTTCCATGTGTACCTTGGAGGGTGGGATGAGTGTGACAATAAGCTTATGTACCTGACCTGGAAGTGGACTCAGAAGACCTCTGTGTCATTCACAGTATCAACTTACACAAAGGCACCACGTAAGAGTTGCAAGTTAAGTTTTATTTGGGGGCAAGATGAGGACTGCAACCTGGGAGACAGCACCTCAGATAGCTCCGATAAACTGATCTGGAGATGCAGAGGGGAGGGTCAGTATATATGTGATATTGGTGAAGAGGGAGTGCATGCAATCAAGTGCATAATTTTGCAGAAGGCTTCTGCTAGTCATAAGGAGCAGACATCACCATGAAGGAATGTAGTGCTTTTCTAGATATGAGGATATGCAAGAATTGGGCTCATAAAATCAGCTCCTGAAAATATCTAATTATCTGAGGACCTGTCCTGCCAAGTTTTCCCCTGGGCACAGAACGCCTCCTTCCTGCTCTCCACCCTGCACTCCCTTCGGGGTGTTGAAGGTCAGCAGCTGCAGCAGCACATGATTTAACCCTTGTAGAGGTGGACAGCAAACGCCCCAGGCAGGTGCGAATTTGTAGTTGATGCCAGCAAGTTCTCATCTTCTTGCAAACAGCTCTTCAGGGCCGAGGTTAAGCTGAGTGGTACTTGGCCCCATCATGGGACAGGGAAACCTCTAAGACAGAAACATCATCTCACTGAGAGTCGGCAGTTTTCTCTACCTTGAAGGCATGAACAATGCTCAGTATATCTCTATCTATAATTTATCTACCTACCTACCTGCCTATCTATCTATCTGTGCTTCCCGGGTGGCTCAGTGGTAAAGAATCTGCCTGCCAATGCAGGGTCAATCCCTGGGTCAGTAAGATCCCCTGCAGAAGGAAATGGCAATCTAGTCCAGTGTTCTTGCCTAGAAAAATCCCATGGACAGAGGAGTCTGGTGGGCTACAATCCATGGGATCAAGAAAGAGTTGGACATGACCTAGTGACTAAACAACTATCTATCATCCATCTGTCCATCCATCTTATTTATCATCTACCTACTTATCTACCTATTTACCTGTGCTCTCTATATCCTTTATGTTCCCACTTCTCTAACCTAACATTTGTTTTAAATGAAACATTAAGCATAAACAAAGCCTAGGAAGCACTTAGCTAGCATGATATACACTAATTCCATGCCTTTTCCAGGAAGGGTTTCTAATACGTTTCTAGGTTGCTGCTAAGTCACTTCAGTCGTGTCCAACTCTGTGGACCCCATAGACGGCAGCCCAGCAGGCTCCCCCGTCCCTGGGATTCTCCAGGCAAGAACACTGGAGTGGGTTGCCATTTCCTTCTCCAATGTATGAAAGTGAAAAGTGAAAGTGAAGTCGCTCAGTCGTGTCCAACCCTCAGCGACCCCATGGACTGCAACCTACCAGGCTCCTCCGTCCATGGGATTGTCCAAACAAGAGTACTCGAGTGGGGTGCCATTCAGATCAGATCAGATCAGTCGCTCAGTCGTGTCTGACCCTTTGGGACCCCATGAATCACAGCACACCAGGCCTCCCTGTCCATCACCAACTCCTGGAGTTCACTCAGACTCACATCCATCGAGTCAGTGATGCCATCCAGCCATCTCATCCTCTGTCGTCCCCTTCTCCTCCTGCCCCCAATCCCTTCCAGCAGGGTGCCATTAGTACTCATCAAATGCATTGCTTTAGGACAACAGTTGTTTAGAGGTTAAAATGTCATAAAAAAGCATTCCTATGGGTAGGAAAACCTCCGTATTTCTTTGAGAATATTCAATCAGAATTAATATAAGGAAAGAAAACTCCATGACAGCCATGGAGTTGAGCACTGTGGCATACAGGGCATTGAAGAGTGGCCTGCTCAGCTCTGTGGGGACTAGACGATGAGTGGGAACCCCTATAGGAGAAGGCAATGGCACCCCACTCCAGTACTCTTGCTTTGAAAATTCCATGGACGGAGGAGCCTGGTAGGCTGCAGTCCATGGGGTCGCTAAGAGTCAGACACGACTGAGCAACTTCACTTTCACATTTCACTTTCATGCATTTGAGAAGGAAATGGCAACCCACTCCAGTGTTCTTGCCTGGAGAATCCCAGGGATGGCTGAGCCTGGCGGGCTGCCGTCTATCGGGTCGCACAGAGTTGGACACGACTGAAGCGACTTAGCAGCAGGGAACCCCTATAATGGCTGATGCTTGGAGTATGTCCTATGAAAGCAGCTTCAGACAAGATGGGGAGAAGGGACATCACAGTGGGGAAATGGTCCCTCACATTTAAGAGCAGTTAGTGAAGCGACTTAGCAGCAGCAGCAGCAGCATTGAGTAGAGGGCATTGAGTAGAGATCCCTGTGCTATACAATAGGTTCTCGTTAGTTATCTATTTTATACACAGTATCAACAGTGTATATACATCCAAAAAAGAAGGGATATATGTACAGGTGAAGCTGATTCACTTGGCTGTATGGTAGGAATGATCACAACATTGTAAGCAAACATATCCCAGTAAAAACTAATTTAAAAAATTGAAGCAATATACAACCACTGCAGCAATTAAAGGTGTTTAAGGTTAAAAAAAGCAGTTAGTAAACCATGTTTGTATTCCAACTCAGAGGCATATTTGACCATATGGTTTGCAAAGGGAGTTCCAAACTCCTAATTTATCCCTCTTCCCTCGTTCCCCTTTGGTAATCATGCTAGTTTTCTGTCTACGAGTATATTTCTGGTTTGTAAATGAGTTCATTTGTGTCCTATTTTAGACTCCAGAGGTAAGTGATATGGCGCTCACCTTTCTCTTTCTGACTTAGTAGGCTCATCTCTAGATCCGCCCATGTTGCCGCAAATGGCACCGTTCCATTCCTTTTTAAGGTTGAGCAGTATTCCACGGTACATACGTGCCTCATCTTCTTCATCCATTCGCCTGTGCATGGACATCTAGGTTGCCTTCACGTCTTGGCTGTTGTAAACAGTGCTTCAGTGAACACTGGGGTGCGTATGTCTTCAAATTAGAGTTTTCATCTTTTCCAGATATATGCTCAGGGGTGGGGTTGTAGGATCATATAGTAACTCTCTTTTTACTTTTTGAAGTAACCTCCACACTGCTCTCCATAGCGGCTGCATCAGTTTACATTCCCACCAATGGTGTAGGAGGTAGAACCTCTTTCTACATGGTGGTGGGCAGAGCAGCCCTGCTTATAATCCAGCTGCCCCACCTCCACAGCCTGTTGGGATAGGAACTGCCAACATGTCCACTTTACGTTAGCAAAGTAAGACCAAGTGGCAGTCGTGGGACTGGATCTGGATCCCAGGGGCAAAACCCTCCCCTTTTTTTTTTTTTAAAAAAAATTATGTCTGTATTTATTTATTATTTTTGGCTGTGCTGGGTCTTCGTCGCTGTGTCGGCTTTTCTCTAGTTGTGGCGAGCAGGGGATATTCTCTAGGGCTTCTCATTGCGGTGGCTTCTCCTGTTGCAGGGCACGGGCTTTAGAGTGTAGGCTTCAGCAGTCGCGGCTCCCAGGCTCTAGAGCACAGGCTCAGTAGTTTCGGCACAGGAGGGACTTAGTTGCGCCAAGGCGTGTGCGATCTTCTAGGATCAGGGATTGAACCCGTGTCTCCTGCATTGGCAGGTGGATTCTTTACCATTGAGCCACCAGGGAAGCCCCCGAGCCCTCCCTTTTGCTAGCAGCTGTGCTGTCACTCCGGGTGGTTCATGGGTCATGGAAGGCGTCCACCAGGTGGGTGGTCTGGGACTAGGCCCTGCGGCACACGTAGCACGCGGACAGGTATTAAGCGCAGGGCCGCTCCACTTCCTGCCAGAGGTGTTCACAGGTGGGCACACGGGGGACCTATTTCAGACGGCAATGAATTCCAATTTGTCATTAACCAAAACAGTTCAAAAAACATTTGGCAAAAGACTGCGGGCTCCGGCACTATTTATGAGAACGGTTTAATGGGAGATCGTGCAGCTGCAGCAGATGGATGTCGACGGGGCCTCTCCTGAGCGTTCCACTCTGTTTTCTTTTGTCTTTGAATAAATTCGGAGGGTGCCACGTGCGAGCCTGGATGGATGGTTTTGAACTACAGCTAATTAAAAGCAGGCACCTCCCTGAGGGTTAGCTGTGAAGAAGTAAAATCACAGGGTGCATACCTCGCTGATTTGGGCTGTTCCCTTCTGGAATAGAAGGGCTTTTGGCCAGGGTGCAATTGCAGCTGGGGCGCCCTTGGTGCACCGTGATGGAAAGTCCACGATGGAAATGAGATGCACAGTATCTTGTCCCTCCATCTCCACGTGGCTCTGCCAAAGAACCCTGCTTCACTCGGCTGTGCAGGTCAAGGGTTGAGGTGGCTCCTCTCCTGGCCGTGACCCTTCACATCCTCGGAGAAAGGTTGGTCAATGCCCACAGGATACTTCCTGGAATCAGAGATGCTTGTTCTCCAGGGCACATGTCTGCAGCTGATTTCCACGTGGGTAGCCCTGGACCTCCAGAGAGATACAGCCTTTAGGACCTAAGAAAGGCCTCTGGAAACTGGAATGTCTCGGAGAACTGCATCTTTTTCTCTGGTGGATGAAGCCAGCCTGCTCCTCAACCACCTTACTTTTGCATATGAAAGGCCTGGTAATTACTACTTTCATCCTTAAAGCGTGCAAGTGACATGCAAAATTAGCACTTGAGAGGATCCACTTTTAGACCTTGTTGTAAAGCAAAACTTATTATTTGAAGATAAATCAATTTCTGTTGCCTGTATTTGCAGTTTTCCCCAGATGGCTAATTACCAAAGATAAATGTGTATAAACACAAGGCTTATCCCTCTCCATCCATCTTCCCTGCCTGCCTGTTTATCCAGAGGTTAATAATCACAATCCTGTAGTGAATTGCCATAGTAATGGCTTTGATGGGCCCGACAAGTTTATGACCTTTTATTTCAAACAGAGGGACATGCGTTTCAAGAAAGGAAGGTCATTTTGGAGATGAATGTGCAGATAACTAGCCTCTCTGAAACTGAGCCAAAGGAAAAAGAAAATAGAAAACAAAGTATAAAGAGGTGGGGGGGGGACCCACACACAAGTGCACAAAGCAAATGCCATAAATGTCACGGAAATCGGTTTACAGCAAAATTCAATAAGGTTCCTGCAAGCATTAATTTTCATATTTTCTGTTTATGCACAGTTAGAATTATTCCTAGGCTTTGATTTATGAGAAAGTAAGACTGGTCATGATCAGTCAAATCCTCAGCAAATCTAGTTAAGGGCTGGAACTTCCATTCAGATAGGACCAACTACCTCTCTGGTCGAAAGGGCAGGGGGCCAGTGATTTGTCTCTATGGAGTGGCTTAGGTTGAGGGTCAGATTGTATTCTATCCTGCCTCCCCTGTCTGTTTTTCTCTTCCTTCCTTCCTTATTTCTTCTCCCCCTTCCTTCCTTCCTTCCTTCTTTCCTTCTTCCATCCCTCTCTATCATAATACACACTCATTATTTCTGGACTGCAGGGAGATCAAACCAGTCAGTCTTAAAGGAAATCAACCCTGAATATTTATTGGAAGGACTGATGCTGATGCTGAAGCTGAAACTCCAATACTTTGGGCACTTGATGTGAAAGAGCCGACTCATCGGAAAAGACCCTGGTGGTGGGAAAGACTGAAGGCAAAAGGGGGCGGCAGAGGATGAGATGGTTGGATGGCATCACTGACTCAATGGACATGAATTGGAGCAAACTCCAGAAGATAGTGAAGGACAGGGGTGTCTGGCGGGCTGCGGTCCATGGGGTTGCAAAGTTGGACACCACTTAACAACTGAACAACAACACGTGACAATGAACTAACACAGAGAAATAAAATCTGCCCCTTCCCCCATCTCCCAGTTTTTGGAAAAGATTCATGCTAAGAGTTGACTAAAAAAATACAGCTCTGATATGTGCCATTTACAAATGTTAACTCATTTTTCCCTCATAAAACTATGGAGTTACTATAATTATTCCTATTTTATAGGTGAGAAAACAAGAACCCAGAGAGAAAAATAACACACCAAGCACCATAAGGGCAGTCCGTCAGGCTGCCATAACAAAATATCATAGGCTGGTTGGTTTATAAACAACAGCAATGTAAAAAGAAATTATTTATTTTATTTATTTGTTTTTGAATGTGCTGGGTCTTTACTGCTGTGTGAAGTCTTCTCTAGTAGCAGCAGGCGGGGCCTGTTCTCTAGCTGTAGTGCTCGGGCTTCTCACCGCAGTAGCTTCTCTCGTTGCAGAGCAGGGGCTCCAGGTGTGCTCGGGCTTCAGTGGTTGCAATTTGTGGGGTATAGAGTGCAGGCTCAGTATTTGTGGCTCAGGGGCTTCACTATTCTCAGCATATAGAATCTTCTCAGATCAGGGATCGAACCCGTGTCCCTTGCATTGGCAGGCAGTCTTATCTGCTCTATCATCAGGGAAGTCTGTAAACAACAGAAATTTGATTCGTGTCATTCTGGAGGCTAGAAGTCCAAGATCAAGGTGCTGGCAGTGAGGACCCACTTCCTGGTTCACAGAGGGCAGTCTTCTCATCAGCAGAAGTCAGGGAGCTCTCTGGGGTCTCTTGCATAAGGGAAGTGAACCCAGTTATGAGCGGTCAGCCCTCACGACCTAATCACCTCCCAAAGGTCATACCTCCTTCACACTGTGAGTTCAGGTTTTGACATACGAATTTTGTGGGCAACACAACATTCAAACCATAGCAGGGAGGAAATCAGATGTCCATTTTTCCTTGCTTAAAGAGAAGGTCATCTGGAGATAGTCTCGATTTCCAGGAAATTTGGTTTTGCATTATTCAGCACCTGATAATTAGGACCTAGGGGGAAAAAAAAAGACCCCTTTCCCTATTTGATAAAGATTTGTGTAACTTACTGCTCATTATATTTGGACATCCATGAGGTCTTGAGTTGCAGCATGTGGGATCTAGTGCCCTGACCAGGGATTGAACCCAGGCCCCCTGCATTGGGAGCATGGAGTCTTAGCCACTGGACCACCAGGGAAGTCCCCAGAACACAGTCTTAAGGTGGCACAGTTGTTTAGAGCTTAGTATATCATGTCTTGGATATAAGATACCGAAGTCATCTGGAAGAAGAATGCCGGGTAAGATCCTTGGAGAGAAACATTAAGGCATCGCTGGCCCCTACATTCTGGTTCCCTTGCTCATATCATTCTTTAGTATAGGGTAGGGCTTCTCCGGTGACAGGAGTACAACACAGGGATAGGACATTTTTTCTACTTCTCTATTTTTTTAGTAGTATTGTTTTTTATATGTTGGCCCAATTTATTTATTTACTTTTTGGCCGTGTGGCATGTGGATCTTTGTTCCCCAACAAGAGATCGAACCTGTATTCTCTGCACTGGAGGCTTGGAGTCCCAACCAGTGGATGACCAGGAAAGTTCCCTCCAGTTCCCCATTGTTAGCATCACAACCCTTAGTGCCTAAAACAACACTTGTTTTGCTCATGAATCTACTACATATAAGGGCTTCCCTGGTAGGTCAGCTGGTAAAGAATCTGCCTGCAATGCGGGAGACCTGGGTTTGATCCCTGGGTTGGGAAGACCCCCTGGAGAAGGGAAAGGCTACCCACTCCAGTATTCTGGCCTGGAGAATTACGTGGACTGCATAGTCCATGGGGTCATAACTGAGCAACTTTCACTTTCACTACCGCATATGTGAGGGCTTGGCAGGGACAGCTCATTTCTGCTCCACTTGGCATCTTCCTGGGGTGACTGAGAGGTTGAAGATTGGGAGGATCCGCCCCCCCACCCCCCACCAAAAGCTCGCTTACTCACCTGCTGATGGCTGTTGACGGTGTCAGCTGGGACCTTCCCTAGGCTGTGGGCTGAACACCTATATCCAGCCTCTAGATAAAGGCGTCCACAAAACATGGTGGCTTGATTTCAACAATAAATGTCCCAAGAGAGAGTCAGCTGGAAATGGTATTGGTGTGGTTTTTTTATTTTTTGGCTGCAGTGGGCCTTAGTTCGGCATATGGGCCCTTAGTTGCAGCATGTGGGATCTAGCTCCTTGACCAGGGATCGAACCCAGGTTCCCTGCATTGAGAGTGCAGAGTCTTAACCACTGGACCACCAGGGAAGTCCCAGTATTGGCTTTTTGAATCTAGCCTGGGTGGTCACATGGTATCTGCTCTGCCGCAGTTGATGTGTTAGACACACACAGCCTGTGTTCAGGGAGAAGAAAGTCTGAGGCGTATCAAAGACTTTGCAAACGTATTTTTAAATCATCACAAGCTTTATCTGTAGAAGCTTGGTGAACACTTTTTTCTTCTGATCTGATTCAGGCTGAAGACATTGCACTGCCTGTTCCCATGCTTCTATATAGCACCAGAGTAAAGGGAATGATGCCTGAGACAGCGGCAGCTGGGCTGGTCATTGCCATCAATAGGTGACCCTGCAGTACTAGAAATGAAGCGAAAGTGTTAGCTGTTTAGTCGTGTCTGACTCTTTTCAACCTCATGGACTGTAGCCCGCTAGGCTCCTTTGTCCATGGGATTTCCCATTCAAGAATACTGGAGGGGGTTGCCATTTCCTTCTCCAGGGGATCTTCCTGACCAGGGATCAGACCTGGGTCTCCTGCATTGCAGGCAGATTCTTTCCTGTCTGAGCAACCAGGGTGGCCCAAAGTACTATGGAGGCTCCAAATATTAAAGGGGAGTTTTGGCACCCATGGTGTCCCCAGGTGGCATAGGGGTGAAGTATCTGCCTGCCAATGCAGAAGACATGGGTTTGTTCCCTGGGTCAGGAAGATTCCCTGGAGTAGGAAATGGTAAGCGGCTCCAGTATGCTTGCCTGGAGAATCCCATGGACAGAAGAGTCTGGCTGGCTACAGTCCATGAGGTCGCAAAGAGTCAGACACAACTGAGCGCACACGCTGGTACCTGTACAGTCATTCTTGGCTTTCCGTCTTTCCCAAGCATGGGTGCAGAGGGGGATTCAGCTCTTCCAGCCTGCCCTCCCAGCTGGTTCTGGGAACAAACCACAGCCTCTTCCTGATTGGGTGGTTCTGCAGCCAATCATTGTGAGACTCTGAGAAGGCATAAGTAACACAGGCAGGGAAGTCACAGAGGTCTGGAATCTCAGAGCACCAGCTGGACTTGCTTTTCTCCCTGGTTGTGAAGAGCTACATCTGCTTGTGCTGCTCCTCCCCACTTTCCTCTGGATGGTTCTACTTCCAACCATATGTCAGCAAGGCTTGAAGTGGGCACTTTGATGCCTTTAGAAAATTTAGCTCAGATCTCCCCTGGGAAGGCAGACCTGTGCCCAACCCAGCAGTGATCCCCAGGGGCATTTCTGTCCCCTACTAAAGCGCCATTCTCTCTCCCTTAACATCTTCTCAGGGTCTAAGAGCTTCTGGTTAAGAAGCACCAACCCCTGGAATAGGACCCACCTTAGACCCTCAGCAGCTAAGGGAATTAGTTGTCAAGCAATTGATGGTGAGGCCTGGGACCATAATCACAGTGGGTTTGTAGGGGGAACCAGCCTCCGAAAAGCACCTGGACAGAGCTGGTGGGGCAGCCAGGGCTCCATCGACCTGTGGCCCGGGACCACCACCCTTCTGAGGAGGTTCTCGTTGATTTGTGGCATCAAAGACAGAGGCCATGATTGGCTATGATGCCACAGTTCTTATCAGCGTGGGGTCCCAGGTAGGGACATCCTGCCCTGTGGGTGCCCAAAGGCCATGGGTTCCTGAGCAGGCAGAGTGGCTCTGAGACCTTTGGTGGGATCTCAGGCTATTGTGGCCCCCAAATTCATGCCTGTCCCTTCTGGCCTTGGGACCAGCCACCCACAGTACCACAGAGCTGCAGTCTCCCCACCTCCACCAGACTGCTCCAAGCCCCCCTGGTGAGAGTGAGCCTCACCCATCCCCTCTTAGAAACTAATCTTGGCTCAAATTTGTTTGCTTGGAGCCCAAGCCACTACCTGGCTCCTTTCTCTCCATTCATTCCAGAGTTTTAAACCCTTTTATTCCCCCCGGCTGCTGCCGGGCATCTGATATCAAACCTTCAGTCCCAAGTCTTACAACTTTCAGTATTGTCAATGTCTTTCTCTCTCTCTCTTTTTTTTTTTTTGGCTATGCCAAGTGGGATCTTAGTTGTGGGATTTTAGTTCCCTGACCAGGGATTGAACCCATGCCTCCTGCAGTGGGAGCACAGAATCCTAACCACTGGTCTGCCAAGCAAGTCCCAGTATTGTCAGTGTCTTAAAACTCCTTCGCCAGCCTCCACTCACTTGATCATTGCTCCGTGGATACCTGTCTCAGCTGAGTCAAACCTGAATTCAGTTCTCTGCCCCGGTTTACTGTACAATGGGGGAAATGACAGTAGCTACTTGATAAAATCATATTTTGAGCTAAATGACTTAATTCACATAAAGTACCTAAAATAGTATCTGACATACAGAATGGGCTTAATAAGTGTTAGATAATATTATGGCAATTTTTGATTATGTTGTTGGCTATCTCCAGATTCCAGCTTTACATTGCCAGCTCTCCATAGTCCAAGCCCACCATCCAGGTGAATTCCCTCTGTAGCTGCTCTGTCTTTAGTTCCTTTCCTTCTCTGGGTGTGCATCTCTGGGTAGGTGCCTGCAGGTGTCAAAGCTGTGTTGGCTCAAATTTCAACTGAATGGAAACCCAGTGTCCCCCATGCCACCACCTCTGGCTCCTCCCAGTCTCTAGGAGCTGGGGATGCTCCTGGAAGGGCAGCCCTGAGCTCATGTGAGGATGATGTACTACGTGAGATGGTGGAAGTGACATTGCTAATGAGGGAAATCAAGTGCTCCACCCAGAGCCGGAATCTCAGGGAGGAAATGAGAGTGAAGCCTGTGAATATACGGTCCTGACTGGAGCCCCGTCAGAGATCCGTTGCGGCCGGAAAATTGAGCAGTGATTATTACAGAGAGTCAGAATGATAGCTTCAGTCATGACGCTTCAGGAACTCCATAAAGAGCGACCCAAACAATTTTGACATTAAGTGTTTAGAGAAAGAAGGATGGTTTGTAAAGGAGGGTCTTGTTATTTCCTGAAAAGCTACTATGAAGATGTCAGGCGTATGGAAATAACAGATGGGAAAGGCGTGCTGAGGTCATTACTCTGATCTCTGAGTGCTGTTATTGACAAGCACAGCCCACATTGCTGGGCAAATAGATGCGCCTGGGAGGAGGAGGGAGGTACCTAAAGAAAGAAAAGCAGAAACCAGATATTTCAGAACATCGGGGGGTGGAGAGATACTGCATTAGGACTGCGGCGTGCTTCAAAGCAAGATAAAGGAAAAAAGAAAAGTTGGGGTGAGAATGTGAGCAAGGAAATGCTCATCAAAAGTTAATCAACTACTGTTTTCATCGATGGTAACATAGTAGTTCTTTTTAATTAATTTTTGTTTATTTGTTTATGTATTTTTGGCTGCACTAGATCTTTGTTGCTACGTGCCAGCTTTCTCTAGTGGCGGTGCGTGGGCTTCTCATTGAGGTGGCTTCTTTTGTTGCAGAGCATGAGCTCTAGGCATGCGGGCTTCAGGAGCTGTGATATACGGGCTTAGCTGCCCTACTACATTCGGAATCTTCCAGGACCAGGGATCGGACCTGTATCCCCTGCATTGGCAGGTGGTTCTAAACCATGGAACCACCACCAGGGAAGTCCTAACATAGTAGTTCTTGATGTTGGGGGAACACTTTGAGAACTGTGGCCTTTCTTTATTTAAAAAATGCCTTTATTCATGCACAATCAATTTTTGGTAAACAGTGTGAGAATTATCACTGGGCTTCCCAGTAGTGACTCAAACAATAGTTTCTTCTTTAATAGAAAGAGATACGGAGATGACCAACATTCAGACCCTGGACTTCTCTACCCAGCAGATTTCTAAGGATGTCATGGATGCAGGCCCTTATGGTCTTGCGGACATGTCTCAGTCTCAGACTCTGAGTTGAGTTTTTTCTTGATAAGATGTGCTGGTGGGGTTAGAGGCTTCCTTGAATCCTTTTGCTTGAGCACTTGACTCAAATCAGGCTAAATGTCCTCTTTAGTTCTTGCCTGAGCTCCATGGATCAATGAGGGTAGTGTTAGAGTTGGGGGGAGGAGAATTTTTTCTTGGGACAAGACTGTTCCACAAATTGCATGATGTTTTATACCTTGGCCTCCAAGTGCTAACCACCAATAGGAATCACTTCCCGGTCATGGTGGCCACCTTCCACCCCCTTTAAAATGCAGTTTAAGAGCCTGCAGGGTATATAACTGGAAAAGCTGTTTCAGAGATTGGAATTTAGAGATAAACAGTCAGTGGGTGGAAGGCATGGGGTCTGGGCACATTTATCCATTCAGAGCTTCTAATAGGAAACTGTGATACTACATGAGTCTCCCAGGTTTGGGCACTTTTAGGCGAGTTTAGGCACTGTTTTGGCACAGTCTCTGAAAAGTAAGCTAAGAAAATCTACATGAAGGGTGTTGCTGTGTATTAATATTTTAAACATTTATTTAAATATTTGGCTGCATCCGGTCTTAGTTGCAGCATGCAGGGTCTTTTGTTGCAGGGCAAGGACTCTGACTGTGGTGTGTGGGCTCAGCAGCTGCGATGCATGGGCTGCAGAGTGCCCAGGTTTCAGTAGTCGTGGCATGTGGGCTCTCCAGTTGTGGCGCACGGGCTCCAGAAAACGCGGGCTCAGTATTTGCAGCATGACAGGCTCAGTAGTTGTAACGAGCAGGGCTTAGTTGCTCCACGGCATGTGGGATCTTCGTTCCCCAACCAGGGATCGAACCTGTGTCCCCTGCATTGCAAGGCAGATTCTTAACCACTGGACCACCAGGGAAGTCCCAATGGGTATTCTTATTGACTTAAGTGGCAGAACCTGGACCCAGTTCCCTTGTTCTTGGTTCAGTGTTCTTTGAAGAACACTGTCAGTATCTGTCAGTCCTTGGTTCCGTGGCCAGGGAAGTAAAGAAATTATATTCAGGAATCCCTTAACCAAAAGGGCAGGTGACCTTATGATTTAAACATTCTAAGAGAGAAATTTCAGTTCATTGCTCATTTGTCCTTCACCAGGACTGGGGTGTCCTGGAGCAATGCTAAATGAATGTTCAGCGCTGTCTACAAGATGACACACGTACGCTGAAAGGTAGGCATTAAAGGCTTTTGACAGCATTAGAAGAGGGTCACACAGCCTCCCAAGAGTGATAAGAGCAGGAACAAATGTGAACCAAAGATCAAACGCCAGCCTGCTACACAAGAAAAGGCTGGGACGGGACCCGGAGCAACCTCAGAGGGGAAGCGGATGAAGATCAGTGCTCTGAAAAGGAGCATGACTGATCTCCAGGATAAACAGATGGACCGATCACAGCCTCATTTTGATGCTACTTTGAGATGACGGCCACTAGGGTTTTGGTTTCTCTTCTAGAAGCAGTTCGTAGCTTTGCCAGTATATAAATAGAGAGTCCTGAGACTTCCAGCGTGGAGGGACATAAAAGACTTGCTAGCCCAGCTTCATGACTTTATCAGAAAAAACCCAAAGCTCAGAGAGGTCAATTAATTTGCCTAAGGTGACACAGGTAAGTTAGTAACAGAACAGGCTGGGAAGTCAGATCTCTTTCACTCAATTGTTTGTTCTATAGACACTGAACACTTCCCATATGCTGTCCCTGGGCTTGAATCCAGTGGACTATGGAGTTGGGTGGGGGCACACTGCTTGTTTTCTTGAGGTTCTCAATCAACTGGGCCAGAGAGACCCATGAACAGATAATGAGAGGACAGTAAGTGTAGTATCAAAGCATTTCCACGATGCTAAATGTTAGGTATAAAATGCGGAGAGCCACTGGCTACTCCTGGGGTTTTTAAGAACTGGTGGAGGTCTTGTCCTATATGCTGGCATCTACACAAGATCGACCCTGGACGAGAGCGGCATCTTTAATCACTCGTGTGTTTTCAAATTGATGGTCGCAGGCAGCTGAAACCTTAGCCAGGGTGATCAGCAGGAACATGCAGATGGGATTCCCCACATGGCCTGGGCTTCCTCGCAGCGCGGTGGCTGGGTTCCCAGGGTGAGCATGGAGTCAGGTGGAAGCCATAGTGCCTTCATCACCTCGTCTTTGATGAGTGGTGTCACTCTCCCTGCATTTTGCTCGTCAGAGCAGTCACAAGGGCTCATCTGATTAAGGTGAGGAGAGACAGACTCCATTTCCAGAGGCGGGGTGACCCAATTCTGAAACAGTATTTGGGACCAAATATATTGCTGTGGCAAATTTTGAAAAAAATCTTCTGTTACAGTATTATACTTTAATAAAAAGTTTTTTTTTTTTTTTTTTAAAAACAACAACAACAACAACAAATTTAGGTACAATAAAATTGGGAGAAAAAAATGCCCAGCTAGTTTGAGAGAAATGGTGTTGTTGTTCAGTCGCTCCATCCTGTCTGACTCTTTGTGACCCCATGGACTGCAGCACATCAGGCCTCCCTGTCCCTCACCATCTCCCGGAGTTTGCCCAAGTTCATGTTCATTGCATCAGTGATGCCATCCAGGCATCTCATCCTCTGAGGCCCTCTTCTCCTTCTGCCCTCAATCTTTCCCAGCATCAAGGACAATGAGTCATCTCTTCGCACCAGATGACCAAAATACTTGACCAGCATCAGTCCTTCCAGTGAGTTTTCAGGGTTGATCTCCCTTAAGTTTGACTGGTTTGATCGCCTTGCTGTATAAGCCAAGGTAAATAACAAACCAGGTCACCATCAAGAGGCCTAAAGGCATATCCCATATCTTAACCCACTCTCGATTTTCTAAAGAATTTTTCTATCATTGTGAAAATATTTGACTTGCAACCATCTAATGTAGGCGAAAAAGAATAAACAGAAAAGGCGTCAGCAGCCCACATTGTGTGGTGGGCAGGTTATTACACGGGGCTGGTTGAGGCTTGTGTATTTATTCCCAGTCATTTGTAATCATAACGGAAAAAAAGAACATTATCTACAAAATAGGAGGTTGCAGTGTGCAGGAAATGGAGCATGAAAAGGATTTGTGCTGTGATGTAGAGATTAGGAAGAACAACCCATGTGAATTAATAAATGGGATGCAAATACAGTACATTCAAGTATAACTTCTGTGCAACTTCAAATGATTTGTTATGTGAAGAAATACAAATTCTCTGCAGCAGTATTAAATACTGACTCCCCGCCCCCCGCCCCCCCAGAATGGAGCATGATTCCTTTGGAATGATTTGAAAAGCTTTTCAGTTCCAAGGCAATGCTAGAGTGCACCCCTGATGAAACATTCTGATGTTCTTTCTCCAGCCATCACTTTCTCTTGTGACTCTAGGTCACACTCAAGTGTACATTTGTCCTTCTTTACCCCAAGATGTCAGGCTTCCCAGGTGGGCTCAGTGGTAAAGAATCCGCCTGCTAATGCAGGAGACGCAAGAGACGTGAGTTCGATCCCTGAGTCGGGAAGATCCCCTGGAGTAGGAAACAGCAACCCTCTCCAGTATTCTTGCCTGGAAAATCCCATGGACAGAGGAGTTGGCGGAATACAGTACATGGGGTCGTATAGAGTAGGACATGGATGAGCACACACACACCCCGTGAGGTCACCTGAAATCATCCATCTAGGCATTTAACTTAAAACTTCTGGTCCTTCATCCCTGTTCTCAGAAATTTTCTCTGCTTCTCTTAGCTTCATTGCCAGCTTATCTGGGCTTCAAGCACACAGCATCTTACCTCCTGACTCTCTTTCCATTTCATCACTTATGTCCTGCCTCAACTCAGCCCTTGAACTTGAAAGCAGATTTAGTTTTCTCTAGTTTGTCCGTCTTAAACATGAGTCTCTTTTGTCCTAGGCTTTCTTTCCCTGGCTACTCTAAATAATGATTCCATCTCTTTGGGGTCTGGTACTTGAATCCCAGCCTAATATCTGTCTGAGTGGTCAACAGCTCTAATATGGGAAAGGAGACACCATCTGGGTTGACAACTGTCAGAACTGATGGTGGGTAGGGTGCCGAACGTGGCTCAAACAGTGTGGCGGCCACTCAGGATAACTGCCCACCAGCAAGTTCACCGGCACTCCAGAATATTGCTAAAGATAAAAAAAAAAAAAAATTGAGAGACTTCCCTGGAGGTCCAGTGGTTAAGACTCTGAGCTTCCAATGCAGAGAGTGCAGGTTCAATCCCTAGTCAGGGAACTAAGATCCCACATGCCACACGGTACGGCCAAAAGATTAAAAAAAAAAAAAAAGAAATTGAATTTTAATGATTTTCAGAAAAGAGTGGGATGCAGACCCTCAAGGACACTATATGTCCCCTCAAGCTTGGGCCCAGACACTAACCCAGTTCCTCTTCCCAAGAGATAAAACCTCTTTCTACCTGAACACAGGTGTTGAGTCAGGTCTGATTTTGTATATTCACTGCAACATCTACATTTGCCAGTTTCTGGATTATCAATTTGTATTTCTTAAATGAACGAAAAGTGACCTCATTTATCATTAACTTATTCAGATTCCCAAACTGGCTATGCAGAAAGAAGTAAGGGTTGCCAAAATGGATTGATATTTTGAGTGTATTTCTTTTTTCAGCAGTGACTCAAGACAACCATTTGGTACCGTCAGCGCGAATGGCAATCGTGCAGGGTTTCCCAAGGGTGGAGTGGTCAGGCACGTCCGCAGGCCATCTAGACGGAGTCCATCTGTGTCTATTACCTTCGCTGCCACCACCAGCAGCACCTCCTTCTTCTCTGCAAAGGAATTCAGCAATATTTGTGGTTACACTGAGTGAAAGATAGTTTCTAGTTTCTCTAAGACAGCTGTTTTCTTAAGACCCAGAGCATGGTGAATCCTCAGAGTGTCCCTATCCCAGGACGAGCACACTCAAGCTCAGAGTAAGTCTCTTCTGTGAGTGAAAAGCAAGCATTTGCCCTTGACTTCTCTCTTCCTTCTCTGGGAAGAGGTCAGTACGGTATTTTCTCACCAGCTCTGCATCCATTGCTTCTCTGTGAGTATTTCACTATTACTGTGTTGACCTCTTTTGAGGAAGAGCTTTATCACTTCAAAACCATAGAGATATATTTGACAACAGGGTTAAGGATGGCTCTTCAATGGGTCCATAATAAAGCACTGTTATTGCATGTCAATTAAAAAATCTGACACCCAACATTGTTATCTTTGAGTTCTTGGGGAAATTTTGAGAGGCCATATCTGCAAACACAGTCCACAGTCTTTGGAAGGAACCACAGTTTAATTAATTAATTCCTCAGATATTTACTGAGATTGTGGAAAAGGTGAGGCATTTGGGGTCTCACTCCTGTCTTGCTCAGTTGTGCAGAGAGCATCAAGACATCTATCTGGTAAGGACGAGGATTAAACAGATGACCAAGGGAAGGTGCCTGGTGCAGAATAAGGGTTCAGGAATGGCCAAGGTTTTCCTGGAGCATCAAGAAGATTCCAGTTTAGCAAAGAGACTAAAAGTAAGCTGTACCATAAGACAAAATATGGTAAAACTGTAGCAGAGGGCTAAACACTGCATCCTGAGAGATCAGAGGTAAGGCTGCTGCATTCTGAGAGATCAGAGGTAAGGTAGGCTCCTGACGATCAGAGACCCCTTTGTGGTTTGGGCATCGTTTGCCCTGCGTGTTGATGAATGGTGACATTTCCACAGGTGGGCACGTGGGTGGCTCATGCGTACAAAATTCCAGACTGCATACATGAAACAGGAGTTTCAACAGGAGTCTGCTGATAACCTGAGCTACCTGGGCATGCCACGGAGGGTGGAATTTATTGCACTCTAAGCACTAAGGAGTTTCTGTGTGAAATTTATCTCAAGAGAGAAAGAAATGAGGCATGGCCGGCCTCCAAAACCCAAATGGAGCAATGGTGTGATCACAGCCGTATGCTAAGGAAGAACCATCTGCATCAACTATAAGGCATCGCTGGGGGAGAGACTGAGGGTTAGGAAGGTGGCTAGGAAGCCATCGAGAAACAGCAGGTCAGGGGTAGTGAGGACTTCAGCTGGAGCTGCAGCCAAGGAACTTGGAGGCAGCCAGTAGGTGGCGCTAGTGGTAAAGAACCTGCCTGCCAATGCTGGAGACATAAGAGATGCAGGTTCAATCCCTGGGTCAGGAAGATCCCCTGGAGGAGGGCATGTTTCTCCACTTCAGCATTCTTGCCTGGAGAATCTCAAGGACAGAGGAGCCTGGCAGGCTACAGTCCACTGGGGTCGCAAAGAGCTGGACACGACCGAAGCGACTTAGCACATAGCACAGCACTAGCTGCTGCAGAATTTCTGTGTAGGAGGAGCTTGGGGGTGGCAGGCCTCTTGGAGGAGAGCAGGTGACTCTCCGTCAGCCTCTTTCTGTGCTACATCAAGTCCTGAGACAGTGGAGCCTTAGAAAGGGAAGGGCCAGAATTCCTGAGTCGTTGCCTAAAGTGGACTGCCTTTGAGAGTTGACAGTGGTCAGTAAACTTTGAGTGAATAGAAAATAGAACCTTGATTTGGTAAGCCTCTGAGATGTGGAGGCTTGTTTGCTACTGTTGCCAAGGTTGGCTCATCCTGATGGGTGCACTCTAAGCAGACAATAGATGGTGAAAGCCAAGAGGCGAGGGAAAGAACCCTGGAGTACAGAGGGAAAACTTAGAATAAGCTAGGGAACTGAAAGCTAAGAAGGTTCAGATCAATGGGAAGAAGGAGGGAATTTGAGTAATAGGAATGGTCGGGCAAAGACACAGAGATGGTAATACAGTTAGTGTTCGCTCTGCATAAGCAGGCTGGAACTGTGGTTGAGTATTACAGAGCCTTGCATGAAGGTGTTTATATTAAAAATCTAGACAACAGCGCCTCTGTTTTTCCAGTTACTGACTTGCTCCATCTCCAGACTTCTACATTCAAAATCCTTATTTTTTAACCTAGTTTGTCTTGTAGCAGCATAAAGTCTTCTTGTTCTTAGAATAATAGAAAAAAAACACAAAAACACAGTTGCTCACTATCACCCATAAAATATTGCTTCATTAACTTGAAGACTGTAATTAACTACATATCAGCCTTCTGGCTCCAGGCAAATATCCATAATTCCTTTAGTCTTTCCTCACAGTCTGCTTCTAACCTGTTAATCATTTTCCTTGCCCTCTTGCCATCATCCGTAGAAGGAAAAAAACCCTTTAAATAGAAGCTAATCACCCATTGCACATTACAAATGCCCCCACATTAAACTGAACTAGATACACATAAGCACATAAACACACACACAGGTGTGTGTGTGTGTGTGTGTGTGTGTGTGTGTGCACAAGTATATAAACAGAATTGAAAAGAAAAACAACTATAAATGAATAGTCTAGATGAGCAGGAAAAAAATTTATTTCACGAAAGGTTTAGCCCGTGATCATTTCTGATAACAAACTCCCCTCTGTGCCTTTAAAAATGAGATTTAATTTATCCTCCTCTAAAAATGCTTACAGTTGTTTATTTTACCAAGGTGCTGGCTGCAGATGCAAGTCTGTGCAAAGAGTTCCCTGCCCCCTGAAAGCAATTATAAAAAACATAATTGTAGCCAAACAGACAAAAACAAAAATATGGGAGAGACAGAAGAGGGGGCCTAACCCTTAATCTGCTAAGCAAGGAGGAGGATGAGGGGTGATCTGATAGCCTCAAGGAGAGAAAGATGGATGACTCACCGAGGGAGAGGCAGGTGGAAAGGAAGACGGGAACTTACCTATAAGCCTGTGGGGTGCTGTGCTAAGTAGCTCAGTTGTGTCTGGCTCTTGCGACCTCATGGACTGTAGCCCACCAGGCTCCTCCGTCCATGAGGATCCTCCAGGCAAGAATACTGGAATGGGTTGCCATGCCCTCCTCCAGGGGATCTTCCTGACCCAGGGATCAAACCAGGGTCTCCTACATTGCAGGCAGGTTCTTTACCGTCTGAGCCACGTGAGCCCTTTCTAGTGGTTCCTTGTATCAAATAAACTGGGTGCCCACACCTGAAACAAAGTGGACACATCAGTAGTCACCGAGTGGCCCATACAATTCCTTTCAAGATTGGAACCAGTGATATTTTAAAATATGGCTATTTAACCCAAACTTTCCAATTATCTGGTGCATTGCTCTGTATACATGCAAGAACCGAGATGCTTATTATGTTTGAGCATCTACATCTGTCTTTGTAGAGATAAATTTTTAAAAAATATTTATTTCTTTTGGCTGTGCTGAGTTGTAGTTTCGGCACGTGGGATCTTTCTACTTCGGTGCAGCATTTGAACTTGTAGTTGCGGCATGTGGGATCTAGTTCCCTGACCAGGGATCGAACCCAAGCCCCCTGTGTTGGGAGCTTGGAGTCTTAGCCACTGGACCACCAGGGATGTCCCTGTAGAGATCATTGTTGCTTTTGCCGCCCTGATATTCCTGAAGGCAGAGGTCATCCATTTTGGTGAACCCACGATGCACAGAAGGTAGTAAGGTTGAGTGAAAAAGGCAAGGCCATCCACGCTTCAACCACACATACGTGTAGCCGGAGGCTCACATGATTATGTATTCCTCTCCTTTGTGCTTATTAAGTAATTACTACGTAAATTATTAGGACAATGTAATATGCATGACTTTAAGCAATGACAAATTGTAGCTAACTTTCTTAATTTGTTGCCATAGTTACACTTCTAGAAATTCTAAACTGTTCCCCTTCTCATGTGTAAATGCCTGCCACCCTGCTATTTGTTTAGCTTTGATTGGTTAGACTCTGAGTATAACTGAAAGTGGGGTCTGACTGCTCACTGCTCAAAAGCCAATGAAGAGGCCAGGTGGGTGGAAAAAGGAAAAGCTGCTTTATTTTGGATGCGGGCAATGGGGAGGGGTTTGGTAGGCTGCCTGTCCAAAGGCCAGTGCCCTCCCACCTCCACCCCCGCCTCTGCACTGACAATCAGGGAACAAGGGCTTTTTTTTTTGTAGGCTGAAGGTGGGGGCTCCAAGCAGAAACAGCACAGTCAGTTCTGATAGTCCTCTTGAAACTGGTCATCAGTGGTCTGACCAGTGTCGTCTTGATCATTTAAGGTGCGATTAATCTTCAGTTCCAGGGTTGATTTGTTCCCATTTCTTTGAAGCCAATTTTTGGAATTGTGGCAGCTTATGTCATGGCTACAGTCAGTCATCATGTAGGTAACTTCTTCCACATGGTGGGGGCTTCAGTATTTATAAGACAGCTCACAGGGTATGGCTCAGAATATTCTCTGTAGCCCTTGATGCTCAGTTTCTAAGTCATGTCCGACTCTTCACGACCCCATGGACTGTAGCCCACCAGGCTCCTCTGTCCATGGGATTTTCCAGGCAAGGATGCTGGAGTGGTTTGCCATTTTCTACTCCAAGGGGTCTTCCAGAGCCAGGGATCAAACCCGTATCTCTTGCATCTCCTGCATCAGCAGTGGATTCTTTACCGCTAGCATCACCTAGGAAGCCCTTGAGAAGGAGCTGAAGGTCTTTGACTGTGCTCAAGGCCTCTATTATTAGTATTTGGTCTCCTTTGATTGTTTTCCTATGTTTCTGCACGTTCTCACTCTTCTGATGAAACTTATTCTTTGGCTAAAGTTTGTCCACAGACAAAAGCCAGGCAGAGGGCAGAGAGGATGAGGACCATAGTCCTGCTCTGTTTCATACATGCCTGGCAGTAAAGTGACTTCCAGTCCAGTATGGCAAGTCTGCTTTGACTTCTCCTTCAAGGTCCAGCACAGATCCCAGTCAAATCCAGGGTCTGAGTAGCCTCAGTCACAGGGCGAGAAGAGTTGAGAAGCAAACCAGGGCTGGGCAGCCCATCTTTATCCAGCACGACCTCCCTTCCTTTTGGACACCCCGTTGGCATTTATCAGCCGAAGCAAGGGACTAATGACACCCATATGACCTAAAGAAAGACCATGAGCTTTCTAAAGACTCTACCACAGTGGATCAGGTCTTAGGAAAATGGGTGAATATCCTCTCTGGTTTTCCCCAAAACGTTAAAGAATATGTTGGTCATATCTTTGCTGATAGGCAGAGACCTGCTGGAAGACAAGAGAAGGTACTAGAATGGAGCTGTCTGACACCTGTGGATGGGCAGACCAATTTTATCACCACATTGCTTGTCCACCCCACCTTTAAAGGATGGGCAAAGGCATATGGGGCATGTTGGGACAGATGCAAACAAAGAGCAAACAGCAAAAAAAGCGTAAATGAGGAAAGTACAGTGAAATAGCAGAACTCAAGGTAAAAGGCACTAGAAACAGTAGAGTTCACGGCAAAATATGTTAGATAATAAAAAGGGGCATTTCACTTTGATAATAGGTATAAAATTCAACAGCATCAAAGTGTATTAAAAAAAAGACAGCCATAAGAAAAAGTGGAAAAAGGGGACTTCCCTTGGAGTGGCTAAGACTCCAAGCTCCCAAAGAAGGAAATCCGGGTTCGATTCCTGGTCAGGCATGCAGATCCCATATGCCAAAAGAATCTGCACACCGCAATTAAGACCCAGCACAGCCAAATAAGTAAATAAAAAGAAATATTTTTAAAAATCCTGTTGTATTAGGGGGGGAAAATGACCAGCAAACGATTAGTGTGGGAGAAAACACAGTTCCTTAAGTGTCTCTGTGTTTTAATGATTAAACATTTGAATAGTACAATAATTACAGATGGATTAACTGGTATCTATAATATATCCATCTCTCTACTGTCACATCTCTATGCTGCTATAGACCTTTTCAATCTACAGAGAATCCACCTCCTTCCTAAGCCTCTTTGAAAGAATTGGCCATCTACCAGGGCTTGAGGAAAACTAATAAATTTCAAAAAGCAGAAATTGCAGGGTTCCTATTTCTGATCACAAAGCAAATAATAATTGTAATGATTACAAATGCTTAAAATACCCACTTACTTGGAAATTAAAACAAAAACTGTAATAAGTTTTTGAGTCAAAGAGGAAATCACAACCATAATTATGGGCCATTTAAAAAAATAATGACGACAGAACAATGCCTAGCAACTCGGACGGAACGCCGCTAAAGTGGAAGTGAGCGTCTAAATGTGTACTTGTGCACACTTACATTTCTAAGCAAGAAAGACTGTAAATAAACAAACTCATGTTGCAACTCGAGAAATGTAAAAATGTCCACCTGGAGAAATCAGAAAGTCACTTTCTAGGCAAGGAGGCTTGAGGGAGCCTTGGACTAGAATTTATCTGTTCTTCCAAACAGGCCTGCTGTGTCTGCAAAGCTGAGGGTGGGCAGTGACAGATTATTTATATAAAACCTGTTCTTTATGCTTGCCCATCAAAGCCCTGCTTTTCTCCCAGCTTCTTCATTCAACTAGAACTTTCTTCCTGCTTCCCTTCTGCATGTATTTGGGACTTACCATTCTGAGTTATGATTATTCAGAGGGGGTTTCCAATCTGACTAACCGCCCAGTGTGTACATACTCGCCTTCTGCAACAGCCTATAATTACAATTAATAGCAGACACCCATTCCAGGCACAATTAATTCAAGCAAAGAGGCACATCTAGCTGATGAGCCTTTCTTAAGATGACAAATGGATTTAAGTGGGATAATGCTTGTACAGTGCAGGGCCTAGCTGGCATGCTCCAAATGCTTCATAAATATAAACCATTAGACCATTTTATTTCATTACATATTTTTTTGTGTATAGAAAAACTATAAAGCTATTATAATGAATAATACAGTTCAGTAAAGTGACTGAATAAAAGGCAAATAAACGCACATAGATATATTTGCTACATTCTATTAATATGCTTAAAGATATAGTGAGAAAAACTTATTCAGGAAAAGTTACAAAAATGAAACAGCAAATAAAGCATATTTGCAAATGAAGCAAAGCAAAGCAAGAACCAGTAACAAATAAGCCAAAATGTGCTAGGGCTATATGTGGGGAAACATGAAACTTTACTCAAAAAATATTAATGAATGATGGAGAGATAATGTTGATATATTGTTGATCAGAAGAGTGCCTACTTTAAAAGTGTAAAGTATTCTCAACTTAAGGCATATTTAGGGGGCTCAGATGATAAAGAATATGCCTGCAATGCAGGATACTTGGGTTTGATTTCTGGGTGGAGACATGTTCATACACTAAAAAATCAAGTTTTTAATGACTACCTGGGTTTCCCCAGTGGTTCAGTGGTAAAGAATTCACCTGCCAATGCAGGAGACCCAGGTTTGATCCCTGGGTCAGGAAGATCCCCTAGAGAAGGGAATGACAACCCACTCCAGTATCCCTGGAGCCTGGCAGGATAGAGTCCATGGGGTCTCAAAGATTTGGACAAGACCTAACGACTAAACAACAAAAATTACTATTTAGTGATATAGGAAGGGGTTCACAATGAAAGTGCAGGACAGAAACAGAACGGAAAATGGCAAACGAGGATTTATCCAGATCACACACCTGCGCACAACTGTGCGTGCGTGCATTCACATCTGCACACAGGAATACCTAATAAACATTCAGAAAGCGCGAAAGGGAAATATCAGAATGTTTAGAATGGTTTATTGCTCTGGGGCAGTGATTTGCAATTTCTTCTTTGCACTTTTTGTTGTTATTCAGTCACTCAGTCGTGTCCAACTCTTTGCAACCCCATGGACTGAAGAACGCTTGGCTCCTGCATCCTTCACCATCTACCGGAGCTTGCTCAAACTCATGTCCAGTGAGTCGGTGATGTCATCCAACCATCTCATGCTTTGCAGTCCCCTTCTCCTCCCGCCTTCCATCTTTCCTAGCATCAGGGTTTTTTCCTAATGAGTCGGTTCTTCGCATCAGGTGGCCAAAGTATTGGAGCTTCAGCTTTTCAGTACACTGTTAATGTTGGACAATGAGAATGGCCACCTTCACAATCAAAAGGAGAAGTGAGCTTTCTTTTTATTTTTAATTGATATATAGTTGATGCACAGTAGGTTACAGGGGTACAACATCGTGGTTCACACTTGTTAAAGGTTATACTCCATTTATAGTTATTATCAGGGCTTCCCAGGTAGCGCTAGTGGTAAAGAACCTGCCTGCCAATGCAGGAGATGCAAGAGATGTGGGTTTGATCCCTAAGACAGATCTCCTGGAGGAGGAAATGGCAACCTGCTCCAGTATTCTTGCCTGGAAAATTCCCTGGGCAGAAGGGCCTGGCTGGCTGCAGTCCATGGAGCTGCAAAGAGTCAGACACAACTGAGTGGCTGAACACACGTTATTAACAAATATTGGCTATATTCCCTGTGTTGTACAGTATATCCCTGTAGATTATTTTATACATAATAGTTTATACCTCTTAATGCCCTCCCCTATCGTGCCCCGTGCCCCTCCCTGCACTGGTAACCACTAGTTGGTTCTCTATATCTGAGTTTAAACACTTGAGGAGTGAGCAAAGAAGATCGCAAAATGTAGGGGTCAGATTGAGCATAAAATTAATTAAAAAACAGATTCAAACTGCATTTATTGATCACTTCCTGCATGCCAGCCCCTTGGCTAGGAACCCTTTCCTAGTGTGTTCATGTAACATACTGACCTCAAGAAAGGCATGTCCCTATTTTATAGACGATAAAAGCAGTTCAGAGAGGTTAAGCAACTTACTCTGAGACACACAGCAGAAAGACAGCAGAGCAGGCACCCAGTCCTGCCATGCTAATTCTGTTGCTCTTCCTACTCTGGCACCAATCACCACACAGGTAGACAGGTTAGAGCTGCTGTGATTCAACCCAGAGGAGTGAAATTATTAGCTCAGTTAAAAAGAAAAGATGGTTTACAAAAACTTTGCTTTGAGAAATAAAGTGTTTAGAGCCCAGTCACATAGACATACAGGAACTTGAAAGCTACCAGCTGCACTGATTTCGCTGATGATCTGTAAAGGTGGTATCTATTTAAATCTTTACTGTACAGCTGCTTCGACCAGTCAAAACAAAGCCAAAGCTTTGCGCATGGCTGGCCAGGAGCTGTGAAATGAGGCGGAGTCCGGCGTACCTACAAAATCCTGCCTGCCTCCTGCTTTAGACATTGGGTAACACTGGAGCAGAGAGAAGGAAAAATGAAGGAGGAAGCGGAGAGGTCATTGGCTATTTATTCTTCTGCCCCAGTCAATCATCTTTCTATCATTCTGTCACTTTTTTAAAACCTCCACCCAAACTCCCGTGCCTTCCAGCTGCTTTTCCTCCTTGCTCAACTGTCCTGAACTGCCTCAAAGAGGGAGAGAACAAGCCCTCTCTCAGTAAGAGCTCAGCTGCTAGAATGAGGGCCCAGCAAGGCATCCACATGAAGGTCTCTGAAGCATTAACTCATGGAGGAGGTATCCCAGCACAATATCTTGACATCTGGGATCAAGAGACTTGGTGTGGTGGTTTGAAAACACGTCTGCAAATTCAAAGACCTGCTTCCTATCAAGAGGAGAAGGTTATGTCTCTTCCCCTTGAAAGTGAGCAGGCGTTTCTGGTTGCCTCTGTGAACAGAATGTGGCAGAAGGGATGCTGGTTGATTTCAAAGGCTGAGTTAGAGAAGGTCAAGGTTTAGGCATCTTCTGCTCTGTCTTCTTGTGATACTTGCTCTGAAGTCCTGGGCTGTTAGATAAGAGGCTGGGCTGCTCTGAAGCTTCCATGCTGGACAGACCATGCAAAGCAATGAGACCGAGACAGCGACAGACAGAACAGAGATAAGGAACCCTGTCTTTCCCCAGCTCTGGATCTTCCCAACTTTAAGCACCTGACATGGGAGTGAGGCAGCTTTCAGATGATGCAGCCTGGCTAAAGCCTGACTGCCATCCTAAGGGAGATGCCAAGTGAGAACCACTCAGCTGAGCCCAGTCTGTTCCAAGAACCAAGACAGATAGTAACAGACTGCTAGTCATTGCTTTCTACAGCTAAGGTTTAGGGTTATTTGTTACGCAGCCCCATCTGGTTTCTGCTACCTGCAAACACTGAGTGATGAGTCATGCTGTTGCTTTGCCAACTCAGTTTCTTCATCTGTAAAATGTAAGATTTTATGGTGTGCTGTGCTTAGTCACTCAGTCATGTCTCTTTGTGACCTAATGGACTATAGCCTGCCGGGCTCCTCTGTTCATAGGATTTTTCAGCATACTGAAGTGGGTTGCCATGCCCTCCTCTAGGGGATCTTCCCAACCCAGGGTTTAAACCCAGGTCTCCCACATTGCAGGTGGATTCTTTACTGTCTGAGCCACCAGGGAAACCCTAAGATTTTGTGGTATCTACCATCAAATGTTTTTAAGAGTCGTCTAGGAGAAAACAGGTGTAAACCATTGGGTAAACTGTCAGAACATCACTAATATTGATGGGTATCGAAGGCAACACCTACAGTTGGGGAAATATTCCCAGTGATGGAATTCTAGCCTCCAGGGCTGGCTGGGCCATGGAGCGCGCTCAAGCATGGGCTGTGGGTCTGGTCAGGCAAGGAGCATACCAGGGAGTGCTGTCCTGCCTGCTGAGGTAGAACATTCCAGGATGGGGCTCTGTGACTCCTGAGTTCTGGGAACCCACAAGGAGAGGACCGTGGCCTCAGGGATGTGTGCTTTGTCAGCCTTGCCAGGTCCAGCTGCTGCATAGCCACCAGGGGAAAGTGAAAGTCGCTCAGCCATGTCCGACTCTTTGCAATCCCATGGACTATCAACTCCATGGAATTCTCCAGGCCAGAATACTGGAGTGGATAGCCATTCCCTTCTTCAGGGAATCTACCCAACCCAGGGATCAAACCTAGGTCTCCTGCCCACATTGCAGCAGATTTTTTACCAGGTGAGCCACCAGGGAAGCCCAAGAATACTGGAGAGGGTAGCCTATCCCTTCTGCTGGGGATCTTCCCGACCCAGGAATAGAATCGGGGTCTCCTGCATTGCAGGTGTATCCTTTACAGTCTGAGCTACCAGGGAAGCCCAGCCACCAGGGAAATCATCCCTTGTTTCCTTTTGCAGCTCCTGAGCGCCCCCTGGAGGAAGGGACGCAGCAACTCCAGGGGTCCCCGCAGGTGCTATAGGTCAGGGGTACCAACACTGCTCTAACACCCAGCTTATCGTAGGTTTTATCATCTTCCCTGTGGCTCAGATGGTAAAGCATCTGCCCGCAAGTGCGGGAGACTGGGGTTCGATACCTGTGTCGGGAAGATCCCCTGGAGAAGGAAATAGCAATCCACTCCAGTACTCTCGGTCTGGAAAATTCCAAGGACGGAGGAGCTTGGTAGGCTACAGTCCATGGGGTTGCAAAGAATCGGACACGACTGAGCGACTTCACTTTCACTTTTCACTTTCATGCATTGGAGAAGGAAATGGCAACCCACTCCTGTATTCTTGCCTGGAGAATCCCAGGGAAGGGGAAGCCTGGTGGGCAGCCATCTATGGGGTTGCACAAAGTCGGACACGACTGAAGTGACTTAGCAGCAGCAGCAGAAGTCACATCACCCCACTTGGAGGGCTGCTCTGTGGTCTACTTCCTCAAAGTATTAGAAGCTAGAAATCAATAAATATGTTTCTCTTGGGGACTGTGGACCAGAACAGACCAGCAGATAAAATGATCTCCAAAGAGGTGACGATAAAAGCACTGATGCCTTCCTTTTGAGTTCCTCTGATCGTCTGCGCGTGATCTTTGAATCTCCAGGTTCAGTGCCAATCAAAGAGGCTCATCCGGGGAGGCCGTGGGGGAAGAAGGCCCCGCCTACTGGTGGGGTAGGACCGAAGACGCCAGCCTTGTGGAATTGCTTGGGAGTTTGAAAGGAATTCCGTTTTGTTCAACAGGAGGCGGGCTGTGGCGCTGGGTGCCCCTCAACCCAGAGCAAACCCTGGAAGCCTTGTGCTCTGTGTCAGTCCCCAGGAGAGAAGAGGCTCCGGAAGCTGGCCCATTTCAGAAATGCCCAGGAGCTTATCACAAATAAGGATGCTTCACCCAGAATATCGTGGGGTGAGGTCCGGGCTTCTTTATATTTAGTATGTGCCTTATGTGATGCTACTGCAGCTGGCCAGGAAGTTATTTATTTTTTTTTAATGAGCCCAATATGGTGCTTTCCTAACTGTGATCTGCTCATGAATATTGAATGGAGGTGTGTGCGTTGAACGGAGTTTTCTGGAGACTTGGGTGGGTCTGAGTGACAGGGAGCATGGGAGGGAAGAGAAGGGTGTCCTGGGAAGGGGAGACAGGCGCAGAGATGGGGAGATGTGAATGCAAAGGACCTGCATGCAGGCATGGAAGGGGGCTTCTGGGTTACTTCAGCTCCGCCCCTGACTCCCTGGGCCACCCTGAGCACCCATGAGATAAAGCCACCTGTGGCTGACTCACCCACAGGGCTGTACATTCTGGATCGTTCTAGCATTGGCAGCTGCTGTCTTCCTGCCAGGTCAGGGCAGCATCCTTTTTGGCTTTGTTGTGTTTTTGTTTGTTTTGGCAGTGCAGTGTGGCATGCAGGATCTTAGCTTCCTGCCCAGGGACTGAGCCCGAGCCACCTGCATTGGAAGGTGAAGTCCTAACCACTGGACCACCAGGGAAGTCCCACTGACTCTAGTTTTGCACAGACATTGATGTCAGGAAGACTAGAACCTTCCCTGCTTACTCCTCGGGCCCCTGTGAAGGCTTTGCTAAGGTCAAGATAGTCCACCCCGCAAACCAGCCACCACGGAGGACATCAGGTTACCCCTTGATCATGCAGCCCAGGGAAACCAGGATTTTGTCACCACGTGTCCCAGAGGTCACTCCTGGGATCATCCTAGAGGCCACTCCCGCCTCTGCAAACCTGCCGACCGTGGCCCAACCCAGCCTGGGAGTAGTTCAGCCTTTTCTCAGTCTGGTGGTCACTACCATTCAGCTTTAGTCATGCTCTTTTCAGCAAACACATGAAACTGAAGCCTTGGGCCAGGCTTGTTGGGTTTTCCTTCAAGCACGTGACCCAGCCTTTGCCTAGAAATCTGCTTCTGGTTTTCAGCCAACCCCACCTGCCTACGGTGAGTGAACACCCCAGGGAAGGCATCCCTGCCCTGCCCCAGGCCACACCTCACTGGAGGCTGACATGCTCACGGGGCCCCACTGGTGGCTGAAGTGGCTTAATTTGAACTTTGGCCAACCCAAGATGTTGGCAACTTCTTAGCCTTGAAAGGCAAGACCCCTATCCATGGTCAAGGTGGCAGGGCTGAGACTTTACAGCTGACCCTGCTTATCGCAAGTCAGAGTGACCCAAGGGCCTGGCCTCTCCGCATAGGCCCCCTCTCAGGCCCTGTCCTGAAAACCTGGCTGGCTTCAGATCAACTGGCTAATTACTTGTGCTGTAATGATCAACCTGCCTAATTTATCACTTCTTTGAACATTTAATTAGCCAGCAGTGCAAGACAATTAGGTTCTGAATTAGGATAAATTAAACTGCTAGCTTAGCAGCTCTGAGGACATGAAAACTATAACGAATTACGTCTGCAAAAGATTTGACAGAACCTCAAAGAACGAGAGCCTGACATGAGTGGACAGCCTGATGGGCCGAATACTTTGGAGAATCCAGCGCAGTCTGGAGTTTTAGCCGGGAAAACAGAGAGAGGAGGTGAGCGGCCTGAGACAAGAAGAGGTCTGCCTTTGCAGGGCTTGGGTTCTTTATCCTCCTTGCTGGTAGGGTCTGTGACAAGTGACCGTTTCATTTATTTGTTTCTTTATTTATTCCTTCTCCTTCTTTATATGGTGATGGATGGTAACTATATCATAGAATTATTTTAGAAGATCAACTAGAACTAGAAGTGTAGAATTATTGGTTAGCCCTCAAATTATGGATGAAACTCCAGTATACGTATATAAAGTATAAGCTTACACTAGAAAAAACATTACTTCTCATCCAATTATTTAAGCCTAGTTCTTCTTGAATATTTACACTCTGGTGTTGCCATCGGAAGAATATATTCTCGTGGATGAAGCAGTACAGCAGAAGCCCTCAAGTCATGTTGATTTAGCTTTTTCATGGGTTGTGATTTAGTCTTTTAATTGTCAATCTGGATTTTTATCTTTTTTTAAAATGACTTTCCATGGGTGTTTGAAAGCCGTTTGCACTCCCCAGGCAGACATGGAGCTCGGCACCAGCTGGAGAAGGCTGGGGACTGCAGGCCTCCTGATCTGAGGTCCAACTTGTGCTTTGGCTGTGGGGAAACAGGATCGATGATGTGTGTGAGGTTTCCCCTCCAGACAGGGTTGTTGTTATTCGGTTGCTAAGTTGTGTCCGACTCTTTGTGACCCCATGAACTGCAGCACGCTAGGTTTCCCTGTCCTTCCCTATCTCCTGGAGTTTGCTCAAATTCATGTCCACTGAGTCAGTGATGCCATCCAACTATCTCATCCTCTGTTGTCCCCTTCTCCTCCCGCCTTCAATCTTTCTCAGCATCAGGGTCTTTTCCAATGAGTCAGCTCTTCCCGTCAGGTGGCAAAGTACTGGAGCTTCAGCTTCAGCATCAGTCCTTCCAATTAATATTTGGGGTTGATTTCCTTTAGGATTGATTGGTTTGATCTCCTGGCAGTCCAAGGGACTCTCAAGAATCTTCTCCAGCACCACAATTAGAAAGCATCAATTCTTGAGTGCTCAGCCTTCTTCATGGTCCAACTCTCACATCCGTACATGACTACATCCATACAGATGAGGTGGTGAGAACCAACGAGAAGAGGGATGAAGAAGGCAGGAGTGTAAAAGTGTCTGGGCTTTAGTTTCTTTCTGGGATTTTCCAGGAATTGGGGAAGACTTGGGATTTTCTGGCTTCCCTTGTGGCTCAGCTGGTAAAGAATCTGTCTGTAATGTGGGAGACCTGAGTTCAATCCCTGGGTTGGGAAGATCCCCTGGAGAAGGGAAAGGCTACCACTCTAGTATTCTGGCCTGGAGAATTCCATGGACTGTATAGTCCATGGGGTCGCAAAGAGTCAGACATGATTGAATGACTTTCACTTTCACTGGGATTTTCTGAGAGTTTTCAAGAATGGGGAGGACTTGAGAGACTTAGGGAACAAACTGTATCATAAACCAGGCTCTCAGCTTCCGATGATTCTGTTTCTTGTTCTTTGTGATTTAACACCTTTTGTAAAGCTTTGTACTCATGGATCAGGTTTGACTCACAGCTGAATTATTAAGAGGGAGGCTCTGTGTGTGTGTGTGTGTGTGTGTGTGTGTGTGTGTAGGGGGCAGAGATTGGGCTTTGCTTTCCAGGAGTTCCTGCACCCTTGTCTTTTAAGCATGCCGTCCGTGGTAACACACAACAGAGTCACAAGAAAAATGTGTCAGTATAACAAGAACTGCTGAGTTTCCACGGCTTGGCTTGCAGTCTCCCCCTTCACGACCTTTCCTATCATACAGAACTCAAGTCTAAAATCTGGTACTGATCATGACTGTGGTGGATGCCAAAGTCACAGGGGCCCATTGCAGTCGGTGGAAAAAACACATTGTGATGTGTGGGTGTGTGTGTGTGTGATCTGACGTGGCTTCCAACCAGCTGTGAGTCAGATAACGGGCTCAGCGAAGGTGGTGTCAAATGCCTGAAAAGAGGAGCAAAGAGACAACAGAGAAAGATGTTTGCTGCGTGATCAAAGGGCAGCTTGATCACTCCAGGAAGGGAAGTGCTTGACATGCTGTGAACATTTGGAGGGAAGTGACAGGTGCAGATACAGGAAACCTCTCCACATTTCCTCATAGTCCAGAAGCCTATTGAGTAGGCAGCAGCTGACAAGAGAGTCAAGGAGCTGAGTGGCCCACTCACTATCTCCAAAAGGCAGCTCTCCAGACATTTCCAACCCTCAGGATTTTCTTTGTTTGGCTTTTTTATATTTAGGAAATAAGCAAGACTCTTTCAAGAACAGACGTTTGCATTCCTAGTTCTAGAATAGATCAGATCAGTCGCTCAGTCATGTCCGACTCCTTGCAACCCCATGAATCACAGCACGCCAGGCCTCCCTGTCCATCACCAACTCCCGGAGTTCACTCAGACTCACATCCATCGAGTCAGTGATACCATCCAGCCATCTCATCCTCTGTTGTTCCCTTCTCCTCCTGCCCCCAATCCCTCCCAGCATCACAGTCTTTTCCAATGAGTCAACTCTTCGCATGAGGTGGCCAAAGTACTGGAGTTTCAGCTTTAACATCATTCCTTCCAAAGAAATCCCAGGGCTGATCTCCTTCAGAATGGACTGGTTGGATCTCCTTGCAGTCCAAGGGACTCTCAAGAGTCTTCTCCAACACCACAGTTCAAAAGCATCAATTCTTCGGCACTCAGCCTTCTTCACAGTCCAACTCTCACATCCATACATAACCACTGGAAAAACCATAGCCTTGACTAGACGAAACTTTGTTGGCAAAGTAATGTCTCTGCTTTTGAACATGCTATCTAGGTTGGTCATAACTTTCCTTCCAAGGAGTAAGCGTCTTTTAATTTCATGGCTGCAGTCACCATCTGCAGTGATTTTGGAGCCCAGAAAAATAAAGTCTGACACTGTTTCCACTGTTTCCCCATCTATTTCCCATGAAGTGGTGGGACTGGATGCCATGACCTTCGTTTTCTGAATGTTGAGCTTTAAGCCAACTTTTTTACTCTCCACTTTCACTTTCATCAAGAGGCTTTTGAGTTCCTCTTCACTTTGTGCCATAAGGGTGGTGTCATCTGCATGTCTGAGGTTATTGATATTTCTCCCGGCAATCTTGATTCCAGCTTGTGTTTCTTCCAGCCCAGCGTTTCTCATGATGTACTCTGCATATAAATTAAATAAACAGGGTGACAATATACAGCCTTGACGAACTCCTTTTCCTATTTGGAACCAGTCTGTTGTTCCATGTCCAGTTCTAACTGTTGCTTCCTGACCTGCATACAAATTTCTCAAGAGGCAAATTCCACATGCGTGCATGCTAAGTTGCTTCAGTCGTGTCCGACTCTTTGTGACCCTATGGACCATAGCCCGCCAGGTTCCTCTGTCCATGGATTCTCAAGGCAAGAATACTAGAGTGGGTTGCTGTGCCCTCCTCCAGGGGATCTTCCCGACCCAGGGATTGAACCTGTGTCTCTTATGTCTCCTGCATTGGCAGATGGGTTCTTTACCACTAGCACCACCTGGGAAGCCCCTTAAATTTCACCCCAGACATTAAAACAGCTGTCAGCAGAGGAACTTCCTAAATCCTGTTCATCACTTGAAATTGCCTGGGAATTCAGGCGCAAACAGCAGATGTAGTCTTAGAAAATGTTTCTGCAAGGAGCACAGGTTTATATGAAACCTCTGAAGCAATAAGAGCTGAAACCAAATACCATACACCCTTCACATTATCTTAGAGAACATTTACAAAGATGCGTTTCATTGACATATTTAGAACCAATTAGTCTGCTCAACATTGTTTCTCCAAATTGCATCATATCATCGCTTCATTAAAAATGCTCCAATTAAGGGAAAGAAAGAAGTTTCTCTAGGGTAGCTGCCTGGACACATTAGTCTGAGGCTTTCCCATTACAGACCAAATCACAGGTCGCTGTTACCATGAGAACCACAGCATTTCTCCGGCTGTTAGAATTATTAACTCAAAGAACATGCATCTTCTTAAACTCTGCCTGTTATTTATCTACTGTTCCGTGGGCTTGACTCTGCTGAGAGTGAACTCTATTAATCATCCGTCGAAAAAAGTGTAGGGGCTGCAGGAGAGAGAGCAGCCACGCCTTCCTTCCTGTAGGGAGTGGTGGTGGCAAGCCATTTCCCCGCATTGCTCCATCTCTCGTGGAAGGTAGAGACGAGGGACTGAGAAGCCCTGGAGTGAAGACAGGTCTGGAGGAGCTGGGACCATGCCCAGAGATGAGAAAGACGGGCTGCCAGGGGCTTTCAAGTCCTCTCTGCCACTGCACAAGTGACATGGACTGGTGACCAGAGACCACCTCTGCCCACTCGCCAGGTCCAACTCTCCATCTCCAAGTGAAGACTGTTCATTGTGAACTAGGGTGCCCGTCACCATATACTGTACAGAATGCTTTCTGAGCCCTTAACTGTTTATGTCTCTCATGCAGTACGCCTTCTTACCCCCATTTTACAGAAAACAAAACTGAGGCTACAACCCTTTCAAGAAGCCAAGCTAGCACGTGGAGAAACTGGGCCTGCAAGTGAGATAATCTGTTTTAAAATCCCACACTCCCCATATAAAAACTTGTGTGCAGATGTTTAAAGCAACTTTGTATTCTTAATCGCCCAAACATGGAGGCAACCAAGATGTCTTTTGGTAGGTGAAGAGTTAAATAGGCTGTGGTCCCTCCAGACAATGGAATGTAATTCAGTGCTAAAAAGGAATGAGCCTTCAAACCAGGAAAAGAAATAGAGGAACCTTAAATGCATATTACTAAGTGAAAGAAGCCAGTCTGAAAAGACTATATGCTATATAATTCCGGCTATTTGATGTTCTAGAAGAGGCAAAACAATAGAATCAGTTAAAAGATCAATGGTTGTCAGGCATTAAAGGGAAGGGAGAGATGAATAAGCTGAACACAGAATTTTTAAGGCAGTGAATATATCCTAAATGATACCATAATGGTTTGATGTTGTTGGTTAGTTGCTACTGACTTTCTTGTGACCCCATGGACTGAAGCCTGCCAGGCTCCCTCTGTCCATGGAATTTCCCACGCAAGAATAGTGGAGAGGGTTGCCAATCCCTTCTCCAGGGGATCTTCCTGACCCAAGGACTGAACCCACCTCTCTTGCATTGGCAGGCAGATTCTTTACCACTGAGCCACCAGGAAAGCCACATTTGTCCACATCCATAGAATGTGCAACTTCACTTTCTCTTTTCACCTTCATGCATTGGAGAAGGAAATGGCACCCCACTCCAGTGTTCTTGCCTGGAGAATCCCAGGGACGGAGGAACCTGATGGGCTGCTGTCTATGGGGTTGCTAAGAGTCAGACACGACTGAGTGACTTCACTTTCACTCTTCACTTTCATGCATTGGAGAAGGAAATGGCAACCCACTACAGTGTTCTTGCCTGGAGAATCCCAGGGACGGGAGGAGCCTGGTGGGCTGCCATCTATGGGGTCGCACAGAGTTGGACACGACTGAAGCGATTTAGCATGGAATGTGTAACTCTGAGAAACAACGATAATGTAAATTATGAACTTTGGTAATGCAGGTCCATTGATTGCAACAAATGTAGGGATTTCCCTGGTGGTCCAGTGGTTAAGACTTCCCCTTCCAATGCAGGGGTTGTGAGTTTGATCCCTGGTCAGGGAGATAAGATCCCACGTGCCTTGTGACCAAAAAAACCAAAACATAAAACAGAAGCAGTAGTGTAACAAATTCAATAAAGACTTTAAAAATTGTTCACATCAAAAAAAATATCTTTAACTAATGTACCAGTCTGGTGGGGGATGTTGATAATGGGGGAGGCTGGTCATGAGTGGAAATAAGAGGATGCTTGGGAAATCTTTGTACCTTCCTCTCAACTTTGCTGTGTACCCAAAACTGCTCTGGAGCACAGTCTTCAAAGAAAAATCCCATACTCTTTCCTCGTTATCACCCCACAGAAGAACCAAAGCTATTGCCATCTAGGAAGATGGAAGAAGATGGCCACCGCGACCAGATGCTGTGATGGGAAAGATGGAGGGGAGAACGCAGGGTGTCACAGGGGCTGAGGCTCTGCAAGAACCAGGGCCCGAGGGGCAGAGGGCACAGGGCACCCCCTCAAAGGCCCTGGCTGGGTGCAGGAGACCAACAGGTAGCTGGGCGCCCTGACCTGTCCTGCCCCGGCTCTCTTCTGGCGCCCCGAGCGGGAGGAGCCAGAAGCAGCCTGTGGATGGCTGAGGGAAGACAGCAGCACTTGATAGAAACAGAGAAGAACTCACCCACCACCACCCAGAAACCAGAGCTGCTGGGCGGAGGAGAGTTTAACTTCATATGCAGTTAGGAGTTTGGACTCGACATCCTTCGGGCATGTTAACAATTGCAGTGAGATGACTCAAGAGTAACAGCAGCAGCCATGGGAGTTTTAGTTGATACAGGTGATCTGGACAGTCTGCAAAGTCCTGGCTCTGGAAGAGCGAGGCTCTGGGACGGTGCTTGGGGCTGGCGATGGGCTGGGAGATGCGTTTGTCAAGGTGGATGTGTCTGTTTTTGCTGTGGTTGTTTCTTTCTTGGGTCACACTGTGTGGCTTGTAGGATCTTAGTTTCCCCCACCAGGGATTGAACCTGTAACCCCTGCAGTGGAAGCACGGGATCCTAACCACTGGGCCCCCAGGGAATTCGCCGAGGCAGAGGTGTCATGATGCCGGGCGACGTTACAGGGCATTGGATGGGAAATGGTTATGGAGTCCCTCAGAGATACACACAGGTCTCCCTCCTGGGTCCCCTTGTGAAGTCTGGTTCACCCTGACGTTCTCATTCTCCTTTTGGGAGGGAAACACCCTTTCACAGCATCCAGAGAATGGGTGCCCTCACGGGTGGGATTCTTAAGACCTCAGCATCCCTGAATTTGCACTGAATGTTCTAGGACGGTAGGAGATAAAGCGCAAATGACCCAGGAGGCTCAGTTACAAGTGCCTGAGCGCTGCCTAAGAGTCAGGCACACTCAGGAAGCCCGTAGGACTGAGTTCCTTGAGCTGTACCTGAGAGAAACTTTCAGTTTTGACCCCTGAACTTGAAAAAGATAAGCAAGAGCAGTATAACTCCCAACTGGTGAGACATGAACCAGCTGGGATGGTGTGTGGGATGAGGGATTGGGCTCTGCTCAAGGCATCTTTATCCATCTTGTGGTCAAATGTGGCCTGTAAACCAACCAAATAAAATGTACTGTGGATGGTGTTCAGCAAATGTCCATTCTTTAAATGCATTGCTACATTCTTCATAATAACACTGTGTCATTAAGTCATTCCCCATCCCAAATATGATCATGGGAAGATCAGAGGTTTTCTTATGCATTGTTCCCTTAAAGAGATGTCCTTAATGCAGATGAGAAGAAAGAGATACACAGGATTGCGATGCCATTGCCTTAACACTAAAATACCATTTAGCCAGCATGCAGGCTGCCAGATAAAACTGTGAGGGACTAGGGGGATGAATTGAAAATTGTCATTCCGTCAAACCTGGTGACAACATTATCTGCAGATCTTAGAAAAATCAGCTCAGAAAAAATCCCTGGTCTGTAGTGATCCTCTTAGATAGATTGAAATCTTTCCAGGCTATTCCTCGGGGCTCATCAATCAAGGGAAGTTGTCATGGTGAACAGTTGAATAGATGGTTTCCATTTAATTATCTCCAGCCCTCCAGATATTGAAAGCACTTGGGGACACAGGCTCCACTGGCCCTTGACTCCCTGGCTACAGTAACCATTGCTCCCCGCCACCACCACCTTCACCCAGAGGCATTCATTCTTTCATTCAGTAAATAAGCACCCAGTGCCTATTATATGCCAGGCAGGTTGTCTGGCTGAGGATGCTTCTGTGAAACCGGCAGGGGCTCTCCACGATTTCACCCACTTCGAGCTGGACCTGCGGACAAGCAGGGGGGTGTGAGTCTGTGCTGTGTGTGTGTTCAGAGGCAGGCGCTGGAGCCTGGTAAGGTCTCGGGGTTTGGCCAAATAGCCAGGAGCTGGGAGTTGGGAGTTCCAGATAGTCAACAGTGAGATCACAAAAGTCTTAGTAGAGGGAGGAGGTCCAGGTCTAATCTTTCCACATCACTGGGGATGAAAGGAAAGAGCGAGAGACAAGGACATCAATCAAAGCGGGCAGGTTACTACCTGCCAGTGAGAGGAAGCCAGGGATGAGGACCTAGTGGGTAAAAGGAGGGAAGTAGAAAGAATGGGCAAGAAAGGAAGAAGGGTCCTGGGTCGTTACTTGAACAGTATCACAGTTTCTGCATCTCCCATTCGTTTGATGTCAAGTGTATAGTAGACTAGAGTAAAAGCTTGTCTTAAAGAAGTAGAGTTAGGGTAGCGACACCTAGACAGTGACACAGTGATCTGTTGTTCCATCCGTCATCCATTCATTTATCCATCTATTCATCCCTCCCTCTCTCCATCCATCCATCCATCCATCCACTTATCAATATAGCTAGCTATCCATTCAGTCATTTGTTCATTTCTGAGCATCTACTATGTACCATCATGTAGGGGTAATACACATGGAGCAAATCATTTCACAGGACTTATTTAGTCATCAATATGAGTTATGCTGTGAAAGTCCATGATCAGCGTGTCATGGAAGGCTTCCCTGGGGCAGTGAAACTCTACAGAGATGTGGCAAATGAGGAGGAACTAGAAAGAAAATTCATTGGCAGAGGGGAAAGCAAGGATGAGGACTTTACAGACAGATGAGTGTCCAGTGAACAAAGGTGGACACTGACCACATGCAGAGGGCCCCTGGGACTTGATCCTATAAGCATGGGGGCTTGAATGAGTGGACAGATGAAGGGTCTGCATTTTTAAGTGATCATTCTGCTGCTACAGGGAGAAGGTAGTGGAGGAGGGCAGGCAGGAGCAGACGGCTGGAAACCTATGGACCTTGAGAATATCCATCTTCCAAGCCCCCTCCATCCTGCCAAGCTCCCCTGACTCCTAGGATAATCACATCTTTGGGTTGACTTGGAGTGCTGCCATATTAAGAGAAGGAAAGGGAAGCACAGAGAAGGAGGTGAAATACTCAAGGTCTCCAGCAAGATGATAGAAGCAGGACCAGGCTCTTTCCTTTGTGCCGTGAGATCGCCATCAATTCAGCCATCTGGGCGAGGGTTGGGATACATGGACACTTCAAGCTGCTAGTACACCATTATCTATGATGCAGAGTCTTTTTTTTTTTAACTGTTGTGGCTGGTACAGCAACAGATTTGACTTCCTAATTATGTTTTTCTTGGGCTAATGTAAAAATTAATTTTCATTCCCTGAACAACCATCAGCTACTGGTAAGAGGAGATAACTGAACAGAGTGAGCCATATATTCATCCAATCCCAGGACCATCTACAAGCTGGGGCAGGAAGCTGTCATCTGTTACATACACGTTCTGAGCTCTGCACTTTGTGTGATGCCTTCTTTTTCCCAACCCTGGGACATAGGTTTTAATATTCCCATTTTAAAGACTAGAAGATGGAAGCCACAGAGGTTAGCAACTTGCTCAGAATTACTTGTGAAGTAAGTGGTACGATGGAACTTAAGCTGCATCTGTCTATGTCTAAAAGTAATTCTCTTTCTCCAACGTTGGACTGCTTCCGGTTCTAATATTCCTGTAGATTCCTGGTGGCAATGTGAGATAGGGACAAGGGGGCCAGAAAAGAATCAGAAGGGTCTACTACAGTAGTGTGTGTTGGGGTTACCACTGTTTAGAGTCTAGTTCTTAGCTTTGGTTCTTCTATCTGGTTGTTTCAGGTCACAGGGAGATACGTGAGTCTTAGGAGACCTGATTCATGTGGATCAAACTCACAAGAGCCTGATGTATAAGTCTGAGTGACAGTCTATTCCCCGGCCAGGGAAAGACCAGAATTTCCAGGTCTATCTTCCAGGGCATATCCTTCCCAGAAGATGGATAGACTGGCTTACTGAGCAGAAGGCTGCTTGGCATGTGTAAAATCAGAACCAAAGTATCTGGGAGGCAGCTCTGAAGAATCTGATGCATGACTTGTTCATGATTTATTTTCGGCTTCCTTTCTCATGCAATGGGAATGCTTCAGTGTCTTTTCTTTAAACATAGCTGAGTATGTATTGTCATGTTTTGCTTTTTGCTCTTGTTTTACTAGATTTTTCTTGATACCATCCCTCTGTAGAAATATATTTTTTTCTGTGAAGGACAGTCTGGTCCTGGACACTCTCCCAGCTTCTGGTAGCCTCAGTGTTCTCTGGATTATAGATGGCATCCTCCCTGCATCTTTACATCATCTCCCTTTCTGTGTCTTTCTCTGTGTCCAAACTTCCCCTTTCTAGAAGGACGCCAGTCATATTGAATTACAGTCCACCATCATGACCTCATTTAAACTTGCTTACTTCTGTTAAGACCCTGTTTTCAAGTAAAGTCACCTTCTGACAGTACTGGGGGTAGGAAACCAGCATCTCTTTGGGAGAGAGAGCACCATGCTACCCATGTCACTTCCCTTATGGCCAAACCCACAAGTAGGGTCAAGAGGGAGCTGGGTAAAGAAATGGTAGGCTGCAGGCTTCCATGAGAGACCCCTTCCCTGGACTCAAGATAGTGAAACCTTGGGACTGTGCCCACCGGCTTCCCCAGGGCAGCCTCAGCATGGTGCCCTCAGCACCAGCCATGGGAGGGGTCTCAGCAGGGCCACCAAGGGGGACACCAAGGCACAGAGAGAGAGAGAGGGACCCCAGAGAGGACGGCTGCTGCATTCCTGTCCTCACGTCCCCTTTCTTTTTCTCAGGTGACTGGTGACTGTGTGTCCCTTGCAATGAAAGAATCTGAGTAAGACAGTAACCTGCCTCTAAGACCTAGGGTTACTGTAGTGGCTCCTTAATCATGACCAAACACACAGTCCAGGCATCAGGGCTGACAACATTCTGAGCAGGACATTACATTTCTGTTTCAGTCTACTGACTGCCACAATCTATGTGACTCTGGCTCTCATCCCCTCATGTCAACCAACGGCTGTTCCCAGCTAGAACATCCCGTAATTTTTACCATAATTGGTCAATTAAGCCCAAAGAGTCCCTCCAACAGGCAGCCTTAAAGATGCACTTTAGAAAACCCACCAAGTGGGTAAATCACGTGCCCCGTAAGTGAGAGTTTATTATCTAACTCTCTGGGAAGCAGACCAGAATTCCTTCCCAAATGTGAGATTTACTTTAAGCTCAAGTTATTTTTAAAAGGTAGACAAAACCCATGATATCATCCCACTATTAATTTGTAGATGTGAAAAGATTCCTACCAATTCTGAGCCTTAGATAAATACACAAGAGTAATAATAACCTTCGCAGAAAGGTATTGAGCCCCAGACAGTTACTGAAGGCAAATGTTATTTGTTCCAAGAAACCTGCACAACTGGGCCTTTTGATTTTGCATGTAAGCTGCCAGAACAGGCAATTACGGTTCTTTTTCTATTTTGGGTCTCAAAATACCTTAGAATTCTTTCCATTGTGGCCCAACTGTCAGGGGGAACAACGCAGCACCAATGTAGGAAAGACTCCATATTAGAATGCTTCAAAGAAATGAGTCTCAGGCTTATGTTGGGCAGGATCGGGGGGAGCAGAAGGAAATCGTTTGTGCCCATAGCCTGCAGATTACTTGTATCTTGCTGTGCTCTGGGCCTGGGAGCCACGGGCCCTCTCTGCAAGGCCTTCATAGTGTAAGCAGGGGGACATGTGGGTCGTCAATGTCAATGCCTTGCAATGGTTTCAGTGAAGGACTTCCCAGGTGGCGCTAGTAGTAAAGAGCCTTCCTGCCGATGCAGGAGATATAAGAGATGCAGTTTCGATCCCTGGGTCGGGAAGATCCCCTGGAGGAGGGCACCGCAACCCACTCCAGTATTCTTACCTGGAGAATCCCATGGACAGAGGAGCCTGGTAAGCGATAGTCCTTGGGGTTGCAAAGAGTCAGACACGACTGAAGTGACTTCACACACACACACACACACACACACACACACACACACACACGTCCAGCAAGAGGAGAATGATTGAATGCACCATGGCACATCCATAGACGTGAATCTTTTGTGGCTGTTAAACATGGTTTGGAAGAATATTCAATATTCTTTTTCACACTCACTATTGCATGTTAAGTGAAAAAGGCAGATTACAGAGTTCTATGCAGTATGGACCTCAGTTCAGTTCACTCACTCAGTCGTGTCTGACTCTTTGAGACCCTGTGGACTACAGCATTCCAGGCCTCCCTGTCCATCACCAACTCCTGGAGCTTGCTCAAACTCGCGTCCATTGAGTCAGTGATGCCATCCAACCATCTCATCCTCTGTCGTCCTACTTTATATATATTATGTGATATACATACATATTTAAATATATGCATATACTATATACTTACACATAGTTTATATTATTATAAATTATTGTGTTATTATACAATATATATATATGTTGTTGTTGTTCAGTTGCTAAATCATGTCCAACTCTTTGCGACTCCATGGACTGTAGCCCACCAGGCTCATCTGTCCATGGGATTCTCCAAGCCAGGATACTGGAGTGTGTTGCCATGCCCTCCTCCAGGGGATCTTCCTGCCCAGGGATTGAACTCGTGTCTCTTATATCTCCTGCACTGGCAGTCAGGTTCTTTGCCACTAGAGCTCATTAGGAAGCCCTAATAATTTGTATGGTGGCTTAATGCATGCAATGGTCTGAATGTTTGTGTTCTCCTGAAAATTCACACATTGAAATCCTAACTCTCAAGGATGATGGTATTTAATGATGAGGAAACAGAGCCCATATAACTGAAAAAACTGGTCCGGTATCACACAGTTCATGTCAAACAGTCCATAAAATCTTCACTACATCAAATTGGCACTAAAAACATAAAATCCACCTTATGTGTGTGCTAGTCACTAAGTCACATCAGACTCCTGCGACCCCATGGATTGCAGCCTGCCAGGCTCCTCTGTCTGTGGGATTTTCCAGGCAAGAATGCTGGAGGGGTTTGCCATTTCCTCCTCTGGGGATCTTCCTGACCCTGGGATTGAGCTCCCATCTCCCGTGTTCCCTGTATTAGCAGGCAGATTCTTTACCACTGCACCACATGGAGACAAAAACCCACCCTGAGAACACTTATTCCTGATCTAAACAGAGAACATGGAGCTCAGTCCCTCAAGGCAAAGTGTACTTAAGAGATCTAAACACTGAAGGAACATGTCTTTTTTAAAATGTTTCATTTTTTTTCGAAGCAAGATATACTACTGTGAAGTTAAGGAAAAAAATTAGAAATGATAAAAGTATTTATGATAATGGGTGAGAAACCCATTAAGAATTTTATTAGATAAGGATGACAAAATTAATTTCCCCTGTTTTCATTTTGGTATCAGTGAACATTTGTGTTTCCATAATAAAAATCGCAATGAAAAGGAAATTGGACACAGGGCATTACCCTCTTCCCTCGGCAGGGTGGAGGAGGGTGATTTCTTTTCCCTTGAAAGATGAGGGAAGCTACCGTGGGTTTAATTAAGGAGGGAGTTGTACGCAGAAAAAGAGCAAGGCTTAAGGTAACAACAGCCTGAGACTTAATTCCCCCTGTTGAGTGGTACTCACACGCTTGGGCTCTGGCTAGCACGGGCAATGTGATTTCCAAGGTGTCTCTGCTACTGGCTCGTGGTACTGGGCAGGGAACTTTACATCTGCATTTTTCACTTTTCCTTTCTGTGAAGCAGTGCTTCTAAGAGCACCTTGCACCTGGGAGCTATTCAATGAGGTGATCCATTCCTTAGAACAGTGCTTGGCACTTGGTGATGGGCCATCGAACGTCACCTGCCATCTACCCTTGGCACAGAATGGAATGACTTCAACCACACTGGGGGAAATTGACCCTCACGTCTGAAAAGATTTTGGTTTTGAATGTATTTATCCATTCACTCTCTCACTCAAAACGCTCTGCCAGGCAGTCTGCATTCATCTCTTCCTGTGACACCAGAGACCAGATCCAGATGCCAGCAACCTCTGTAGTTGCCGTGGCGGCAGAAACTGTAGCCATGAAAGGATGCTGGGAGTAATGTGCTTGATGGAAAAAAACCAAGAACAAAAGGAAACAGTGACTTTAGAGAGGAGACATACACACAGAGATATAACCAACAAAAGAAAAGATGAGAAATATATTCTTTCTCCTTAACCAAACTAAGAATACCCTTAAGGATTTCAATTCGTAAAGGGTCAGTTCAGATGAACCTAAGTGGAGACAAAGTTCACCAGGCCTCTGATCCCTGTCTCTTATATTTATTATGGCTTATACACAAGGGTGCGGAGAAGGCGATGGCACCCCACTCCAGTACTGTTGCCTGGAAAATCCCATGGACAGGGGAGCCTGGTGGGCTGCAGTCCATGGGGTCTCTAAGAGTCGGACATGACTGAGTGACTTCACTTTTCACTTTCATGCATTGGAGAAGGCAATGGCAACCCACTGCAGTGTTCTTGCCTGGAGAATCCCAGGGACGGGGGAGCCTGGTGGGCTGCCGTCTATGGGGTCGCACAGAGTCGGACACGACTGAAGCGACTTAGCAGCAGTAGCAGCAGGGGTTCCTCCCAGCCCTGACTTCGCAGCAGCAGCAGCAGCAGCAAGGGTTCCTCCCAGCCCTGACTTCGCAGCAGCAGCAGCACACACAAGGGTGAATTGCTAGTCACTTGTTTATTTTGTTTGGCTAAAGGCGAGAGAAAGCATTTTGCCCATGGCGTCGTGGGAGGATGCTGTTGAAACGGGGAATACAAAGTCTTAAGTGTGGTGGACCCTTAGTCTGGATCCTGAAACAGGAGTGGGCCCACTAGAGAGATGAAGGGGGTGGTCAGAATCCAGAGAACCATCAGATATGGGATTTTATGGGACTTAAGTCACAAGTAAAGGGGTGCAGCAGGTGCCAGGTTTCATGATGCCATGTGGCTGAAAGTCAGCTCTGCCTCCCCTACGCTGACCCCGACCATGGGGGACTCTGGCCCCGTGGTTTGTTTATGTATTTTTGGCTATGCTGGGTCTTCGATGCTGTGCAGGCTTTCCTCTAGTTGCAGCGAGTGGGGGCTAGTCTTTAACCGCAGTGCGCAGGCTTCTCATCGTGGTGGCCTCTCTTGTGGATCTCGGGCTCTAGGGCACGTGGACTTCAGTAGTTACAGCACATGGGCTCAGCAGCTGCGGCTCCAGGCTCTTGAGCACAGGCTCAGTAGTTGTGGCACATGGGCTTAGTTGCTCCGAGGCATGTGGCATCTTCCCAACCCAGGGATGGAACCCACGTTATCCTGCATTGGCAGGTGGATTCTTTGCCACTGAACCACTAGGGTAGCCCCACAGCCAAATTTTTAAACCAAATATAATCAAGTGGCAAAATGCTTAATCCATGCAATACGGTTTGCCAGGTCCTGAGGACTTTCCCAGGGCACTGGATTTTCAGTATGGAAACTGGAAAAGTCAAAGGAAAACCAGGAGGTACTGGTCCCCTAATGTGAATGAGTGTGATGGTTAATTTATGTGCCCAGATGAAGCACCATCTGGGTACCTGTAAGGGTGTTTCTGGATGAAACTAGCGTTTGTATTGGTGACCTTGAAAAAGTAGGTGGCCCTCCCTAATGTCAGTCGGCTTCACACAAGCTGCTGAGGATGGGAAGAGTACAAAAGACAGAGGGGCAAGAGACTCACCCCCTTTTTCCTTTCTGTCTCACCACTGAGTTGGACCCTCTTCTCATCTTCTCCTGCTCTTGGATTGGGATTTACATCACTGGCTCCCCTGGTTCTCAGGACTTTGAACTTGGACTGAATTACTATGGGATTTCCTGGGTCTTCCCTGATAGCTCAGTTGGTGAAGAATCTGCCTGCAATGCAGGAGACTGTGGTTCAATTCCTGGGTTGGGAAGATCCGCTGTAGAAGGGATAGGCTACCCACTCCAGTATTCTTGGGTTTCCCTTGTGGCTCAGCTGGTAGAGAATCCGCCTGCAATGTGGGAGACCTGGGTTTGATCCCTGGGTTGAAGATTCCCTGGAGGAGGGAAAGGCTACCCATTCCAGTATTCTGGCCTGGAGAATTCCATGGACTATACTGGACACAACTGAGTGACTTTCACTTTCACTTTCCAGCTTACAGATGGCAGATTGTGGGACTTACCTTTATAATCACACAAACAAATTTATCGAAATAAATCCATGTATAAGTGTATGCATGTGTGTGTGTGTGTGTGTGTATATATATATATATATATATATATAAATTACATAAAATTGTTGTTGTTCAGTCGCTAAGTCATGTTCTACTCTTTGCAACCTCACGGACTGTAGAATGGCAGGCTCCTCTGTCCTCCCCTATCTCTTGGAGTTTGCTCAGATTCATGTCCGTTGAGTCAGTGATGCTATCTAACCTTACTCATCCTCTGCTGCCCCTTTCCCTTAATATCTATGTATGCTACACTAACTGTATTAGGATTATGATATGTATCTACATCTATATACAGTCAGTGTTCTCTATGTATCTCTATATTTAGAGATTGTCAGGGTTCTATACATATATATCTCTTACTGATTCTGTTTCTCTGGAGCTCCTTGGAGAACCCGACTAATACCATAGTTGAGGGACAGGAGAGATCTGCAGGCTCCATTCGTTAGAGAAGACCTCCAGGGGAGACCTTTGAGGCATTAAAAGATCCTAAGAAACCCCTCTTCTCTTCATCTGCATCTCAAACCGTGTCACTCACTGTGAGTGTTTTTTTACAGCGTGGGTCTCCTCCACAGCTCCCGATTCTCGGCCTCCTCCTCACTGAGCTGTAAATAATCGTTTTGGACTTCAGACACTGCTCAGATAAGCTGTGATTGAAAACACGGTCTTTGCCAATGGAACATGTCTCTTTGCCAGTGACAGCCTGTTGGAGCAGGAGGTGGGAAGCCCAGATGCACAATTACTTCTGGGCTTCCAACAGCATCCCAGTCGAGGTTCACAGAAGCACAACTAAATCAACACAGATTTTGTTTCAGGCGTCACTGGTCACAGCTGTGGAGGTATCTCAGCTATTCCTATGAAGAATTTCCCACAAGGGCTAGAGGGAAAGGCTGGAGGATCAGGGTAGGAAAGATTGAGAGATGAATAATACTAGGCTTAGAAATCCAAGATTCTTGTCTTTTTCTGAAATGAAATCTTTTTGTTATTATTATATTGAAGAAAGTACAAATTACAAACTGATTGCTCACATAAAGCAAAAATTTCAGAATCATAGATGAAATTGCTAATTACAGTTGTAATATGATCGGCTAACTTAAAACTGTGAAATTTATTTAACCCTGTAACATTGAGGGCCATGCACTTTTGTTTTTTAACTCTTTGGTTTTTATTTTACTAAATTTTACTCTATTTTATTTTATTTTGGCTTCTCTGGGTCTTTGTTGCAGTTTGCGGGCTCTTCACGTGGTATGCAAAGTCTTAGTGGCCCTGAGGCGTGTGGGATCTTAGTTCCCTGACCAGGGATCCAACCTGGTTCAATTTCTATCAGTGATAAAAAGCAGCCCCAATATAACAGTGCAGAGAGGTTGAGAAAGGGACATGGATAGGAGTGAAATCAACAAGATGAGAGCTCAAGGTTATTGGTGGTCAGAAACCAAAAAATGCCATTCAGACAACAGGGAGCTACCCCTTCCTGCCTATTAAACTGGTGGAAATTAGAGAGCACACCAGCATTGATGGGATAGGGGCTTTGGGTGATACATTTGACCTTTTTCAGTTGGGCTTGATCAACAGACAGCATCAGCTATAGGTCAGAAGGTAGGAGGGGAGGTGGTTGGGTAGTTGTATATCAACCAATCGTCTCCCTGCTGGGACACTTGGGGCTGTTGGTGTCTCACTGCCAGAGGCCACAGCTCCTTCCACACAGCCCTCTCCACACTGGACTGGTCCTGCTGGGCTCCACTGATCACTTCCGCCTCTTGCTCCTTCATCCTTAAGGTAGTGATGTTCCTGCACTGCAGTTTACCCACACGTCTTCAGATAAACCCTTTATTAAGCACTTTTTACCTACCCAGCTGGATGTGTTGTCTTAGTTCAATTTGCATGGTGACTAAAACCTGGTCAATAGGGAAAGTAACAACTTTCCCAGAGCTACTAGTAGAAAAATTCAGTAAAATCGCTGGTCATTGCCCCCAAAATTTTGAAAAACTGCTGACCTTAAAACCACCTCCCAAAAAAGACAGAAGACCATACAATTTCTCCCATAACACAAATGTCACTGATCCTGACACCTGATTAAGATAACCAAAATTATTATAGGATAATCTCAGGAGTATAGAACTATCTGATTAAAACATCTCAATCAGTAGAATTTAACAATTCATCAAAGTAACAAATATAATATAGTAAGCATAAACCATGAAAGGCTTACTCCAAGTATAAAAATGATTAAAGAAACATAGTAAGGGACTTTCGTGGTGGTCCAGTGGTTAAGACCCTCACCTTCTAACACAGGGGGGTGTAGGTTCAATCCCTGGTTGGGGAGCAAAGATTCCACATGCCTCTGGGTCAAAAAACCAAAACATAAAGGGGAGAAACACTGTAACAAATTCAATAAAGACTTTAAAAATGGTTCACATAAAAAATATCAAAAAGAAATATATTTATATATTAATATAGCTTGTAATGGGCTTCCCTGGTGGCTCAGATGGTAAAGAATCCACCTGCAGTGCAGGAGATCTGGGATGGGAAGATGCCCTGGAGAAAGGAATGGCTACCCACTCCAGTATCCTTGCCTGGAGAATCCCCTGGATGGAGGAGCCTAGAGGGCTACAGTCCATGGGGTCTCAAAGAGTCAGACACGACTGAGCAATTAACACACATACACACAGCTTCTAACATCATCTACAAAAGTGAGCGTATAAATCAATAAATGAAAGGATAGAAAACAGCACTTTGTTAATTCAACTCATTATTATTTAAAAAGTGTCAGTATGGGAATGGGAGACTACTTCGTTAAGGTAACAAAAATAATTCCAAGCTAGTCCCTTTGACAGTATGCTCAAAGGAGAAGGAAGCCCTATAGTCAATCCTTCTCAAACAAAGTGAGCAAAAAAAAAAAAAAAAAAAAGCCTCACCTGCCTTATAGTTTACTTCCTTTTTGAATGTTACTAGATGTGGTTACAGGTGGCTTGGCCATCAAAGGAGTTGGAGTCTGGTTTTAACCTCAAAGGACTCCTGGAGGCAATAGGGCTCCTCCCTGCTGCCTGCGCTGCCAGGGCCAATACTTGCTTCTGGTCCGGAAATTCACAGCAGCGGAAAACAGAAAGCTCCACTTTATTCCTTAGGGGTTCTCTTGTCCAAACCCCTCATTTTGCATGTAAGAACATGGAATTTCAGACAGAAGTGAATTCCTCGGGGGAAAACATCTATTGGCAGAATTAGGACAAATAACCACAATTTGCTGAGCACCTACCACTCCATCATCAAACAGCCCTGGAAAAGTGATCTCACTGTGACCTTTCTGCTGGCCTCAAGGCCAAGGCTTGGCGACACACAGCTGGCCTGAGACCACAGAGAAAAGGGAGCCAGAGACAGATAGACATGCCACTCAAGACAAGCTTATCATTTTTATCTTTATTGCATTCTATAAAATAATTTTGTAAGTTTTGTATTCCTTTTAATTATTTGTTCCACATTTATTTAGAAGATAGAATCAGGGCTTCCCTAATTCTAGGGTGGCACAGTGGTAAAGGAATCTGCCTGCCAATGCAGGAGACACAAGAGACGTGGGTTCAATCCCTGGGTCGGGAAGATCCCCCAGAGGAAGAAATGGAAACCCACACCAGTATTCTTGCCTGGAAATTTCCATGGACAGAGAGCCTGATGGGCTATAGTCCATGTGGTCACAAAGAGTTGGACACGACCAAGCACAGCACAGAATTAGGATGCCATTTATCCCAGCAATGGCAACTGCGTATTTAGTCTGACAGGTTGGGCCATCCTTAGAAACCTGTTTTTGAGACAAGGTTTAGGATTGGAATCCACATTCGATGATTCTTTGGGCTGAGTTCTGCACCCTACCATCCAGTCTCCTAGTTTCCAGGCAAGACTACTTTCCTTGGGAACCAATCTCTGAAAATCAAAGATCAACATTGCTCTGTTCATCCCCTCCCAGGTCATTCCAAGAGTATTTCTTTTTTTTTTTTTTTTTTTTCAGAGCAGGTTTTTTTTTTTAATTAAAAAAATATTTTTATTTAAAAAAATTTTTAATTTTGCATTGGAGTATGATTTCCCTGGTGGCTCAGATGGTAAAGCGTCTGCCTACAAAGTGGAAGACCCAGGTTCGATCCCTGGGTCGGGAAGATCCTCTGGAGAAGGAAACAGCAACCCACTCCAGTATTCTCATCTGGAAAATCCCATGGATGGAGGAGCCTGGCAGGCTACAGTCCGTGGGGCTGCAAAGAGTCGGACACGACTGAGCAACTTCACAACAACAACAATAGCTGATTAACAGTGTTGTGATAGTTTTCAGGTGAACAGAAAAGGGATTCAGCCATACATGTACAGGTATCCATTCTCCCCTAAACTCCCCTCCCATCCAGACTGCCACGTAACATTGAGGTGACTTCCCTGTGCTCTACAGTAGGATCCTATTGGTTATCCATTTTAAATATAGCAGTGTGTACATGTCCATCCCAAACTCCCTATCTCCAAGGTATTTCTGATCCACGTGCTTTGTGCCCCATAATGAGCAAGAGAACTGAACATGGAACAACAGACTGGTTCCAAATAGGAAAAGGAGTACATCAAGGCTGTATACTGTCACCCTGCTTATTTAACTTCTATGCAGAGTACATCATGAGAAATGCTGGGTTGGAGGAAGCACAAGCTGGAATCAAGATTACCGGGAGAAATATCAATAACCTCAGATATGCAGATGACACCACCCTTATGGCAGAAAGTGAAGAAGAACTAAAGAGCCTCTTGATGAAAGTGAAAGAGGAGAGTGAAAAAGTTGGCTTAAAGCTCAACATTCAGAAAACTAAGATCATGGCATCCAGTCCCATCACTTCATGGCAAATAGATGGGGAATCAGTGGAAACAGTGGCTGATTTTATTTTTGGGGGCTCCAAAATCACTGCAGATGGTGATTGCAGCCATGAAATTAAAAGATGCTTACTCCTTGGAAGGAAAGTTATGACCAACCTAGACAGCCTATTAAAAAGCAGAGACATTACTTTTTCAAGAAAGGTCTGTCTAGTCAAGGCTATGGTTTTTCCAGTAGTCATGTATGTGAGACTTGGACTATAAAGAAAACTGAGCACCGAAGAATTGATGCTTTTGAACTGTGGTGTTGGAGAAGACTCTTGAGAGTCCCTTGGACTGCAAGGAAATCCAACCAGTCTATCCTAAAGGAGATCAGACCTGAATATTCATTGGAAGGACTGATGTTGAAGCTGAAACTCCAATACTTTGGGGACTTGATGTGTAGAGCTCATTTGAAAAGACCCTGATGCTAGGAACAACTGATGGCAGGAGGAGAAGGGGACAACAGAGGATGAGATGGTTGGATGGCGCCATCAACTCAATGGACATGGGTTTGGGTAGACTCCGGCAGTTGGTGATGGACAGGGAGGCCTGGCATGCTGCAGTTCATGGGGTCGCAAAGAGTCAGACATGACTGAGCGACTGAACCAAACTGAACTGAATAAGCAAGAGACCAGGCAGTGGGGTCTAGACCAGCCTAGAGGATGAGTCCACGCTGAAACAAATGCCTTTGCAAGATTCCATCCAGCATTTGTCTCTGGAAGTCCCAGCCTTTTCTTTTTTATATAACAATTTTAAGTGGACCATTATTTAAAGTCTTCCTTGAGTTTGTTACAATATTGCTTCTGTTTTATGTTTTGACCACAAGGCATATGGGAATCTTAACTCCCTGACAGGTAATTGAACCCACACCTCCTGCGTTGGAAGGCAAAGTCTTACCCACTAGACCATGAGAGGAGTCCCTCCCAGCCCTTTCTGACAGCTGGCACGGGGTTCTTCAGAAATCCTTTCCAGGCTGGTTCCTGTGTTTGACCTGCTGGAGGGAGTCGGTCAAGTCTCTCCAGTTGGGCTTCAGTCTGGCTGCATCAGTCTGATTTCGGCTTTGGTTCCTTCCCTACAGGGGTGGGTTTCCTTGGCAAGACTACGAGGAGCCATGGCCCTGGTCATTTCCACCCCCCTGCCCTCCGCTCCCCTCACTGGGATGCTCTGACCTCTCCACTAAGGACATTTCCTGGAACATAACAGGAAGTGTCACCATTTTTCATGGGGTTCCCTTCACTCAGGTTCGTGCCTTGCTCTGTCCACCTTTTGATGTCAAGGTCAGCTCCCGGCAGCACCTGTACAATCCCAAGAAGAGGTGCTGGTGACACTTAGAATTACTGCAACTTGAGGGCTTCACTGGTAGCTCAGTGGTAAAGAATCTTCCTGTCAGCGCAGGGGACATGGGTTCGATCCCTGGTCCAGAAAGATCCCACATGCCATGGAGCGACTTAGCTTGTACGCTGCTAAGATTGAGCCTGTGGTCTAGAGCCCTTGAGCTGCAACTCCCAAGCTGGAGTGTTGCAAGTACTGAAGCCCACGTTCCTAGAACCCATGCCCCCACAACAGGAGAAGAAGCCTATAAGAAGCCCACCTACCCAATGCAAGAGTAGCTCCTGCTCTCTGCAACTAGAAAAAGCCCACACAAAGCAACAAAGACCCAGTGCAGCCAGTAAATAAATAAAATAAAATAAAAAGAAATACAGCAACTTGAGTATCTTTATTACGATGACTTCTTGATAATGAACAGCAATAACCATAAAGCCTTATTTCTAAATATTTGTTCCACACTGTCCCAGAGGCCCCAAGCATGGACCAGGAACTCTAGGCTCACTCCCTCTCCCTACCAACTGGTGTCTTCAAACCAGTGCCCTAAACTTTCTGGGCTTTATTTATCACCTTGCGGGGAGAAGGAAACCGAGGTTCCTGGCTTGCCCGCAACCTGCGTCTGTCTCTCTTTCTGATCCCCGCCTGCCTGACTGCCTCCAATGTCCTTGGTTGCAGTGCTTTCTGCTCAAGCTAGACAGACAGGGCTTGCTGCCCGTCAGCGCAGAGTGCATTTGCCCCCTGCCGCACCTGGAGTGCCTTTCGCACTGATCTGTGCTTCCCTGTATTCAGCGCAGGCTTCAAAATGCTTCCAAGGTGACACATGTAAGGATGCGCTGAGGCTCTCGGGTGGCTGGAGATCAGACTCTGGCAGTTTTCACGTCTGCCTCAGCTTGTACTTGCTGGCAGGCTGCTCGAGTCTCTGTTATCTGGGATGCCTGGAGAGCTTACATACACACACACATACTGTACATATCTCTATGTGCATAGAAACACATATATATCTATATATCACGTACCTATCTGTGCGTGTGTCTCTCTATATCACTTATTCTTTACAGCGAGTCCATGTCATTTATCTCTGACTGCTCCCAACCACACTCTGGGAAATGAGCTGTTGTGATTCTTACCTTTCAGAAGAGGATGCTGAGATTCAGAGATTCAGTAATTTGTTCCTTTTTCTTTCTTTTTAAAAAATATTTGTATTTATTATTTATTTATTTCATGTGTCAGATCTTAGAAGCGGCACACAGGATCTTTAGTGGCAGTATGCAAACTCTTAGTTGTGGCTTGCAGGGTATAATTCCCCTACCAGGGATTGAAACGGGGTCCCCTGCATTGGAAACGCAGAGACTTGGCCCACTGAACCACCAGGGAAGTCCCTTCTTTTTACTTCTGAGTTTCCTGGTGGCTCAGATGGTAAAGAATTTGCTTGCAATGCAAATAGACCCAGGTTCGATCCCTGGATTGGGAAGATCCCTTGGAGAAGGGAATGGCAACCCACTCCAGTATTCTTCCCTGGAGAATTCCATGGACAGAGGAGCCTGGTGGGCTACAGTCCACGGGGTCACAAAGAGTCAGACATGAGTGAGCACTGACGCTCACTTTCATTTTTTTATTAGACCTCCAGGACCATATCTCTGACAAGTTCCTTCTCTAGAGTGCTTGTTAAATGAATAAATGCACCTTAAATAACTAAATGAGTAAATGTCTGCAGGTGCTACTATCTGATTATCCTTTAGGCCTATGGCCTGGTTTCTTTTGGGTCCGCATGTGCAATGTCAGGGCTGGATTTCTTGGTTTTGTCATGCGAGTGTATGCTCCTCGGTTCTGTCTCATCACAACAAAGATTTGGAGTGACGGACATTAAAGCCCCCTCAGCGTGTCACAGCTCTCGGGTCTTGGACAGACTGTGTTATAGCTCTCAGGTCTCGAATGGATTGTGTTATAGCTCTTAGACAAATTAGTGTTATAGCTCAGTGTCACAGCTCTATTTTATTTAGAAGATAGCAGGAAAATCCATCTTCAAGGCGTGAGGGCACGTCGATCCAAAGACGCAAAGAGAAGAGTGCCCCAACGCGCGGGAGAGAAAGAGAGAGCTAGCTTTGGCTCCTCTTTTTATATGTTTTTCTCTCCCTGGGCCTGTCCTATGTAAATTGGGCCAGCCAGGAGTGTTGTTTGTTTTACCTGAGGTCCTCACTCCGGTCCTCGGACCTTCCTTTGTTCTATTTTCGCGGGCTTTTCTCTTCCTTATCCTTTAGCCACCGCCATTCTGTACTCATTTTCCCTATTCTAACTACCTAATAGTTTCAACCATGTATTCTGTTTGAAGAATAATTTAGAAGTGTGACCAGAAGATCCATCTGACTCTGGCCCCAGTTAGGCCACCGAATTCAGTGCTTATAGCTAAATATAGTGTGACTTCAGACATAACTCAGGTAATGGTCCACAGTCTCCCTTATCTCTTTCCCTGGCATTTCCCGGATGAGCATATAAATCCCAGTGGAATCATGGCCTCCATCTCTTTAATGAGGCCTTTAAAAACCAGAGAAAATTATAGCAGCAGATAAGATTGGCTTTCCTGTGTACCTGGTTCATAAATGTTTCTCTTCTCCCTAGTGAAGTCAATGCCATTTGATAAACCCAGAAGTGAATTTCATGTGAATGGCTGGGTCACATGACTGAGTTAATTCTTCCAGCAGGAAAGGAGTAGTAAAAGCTGTTTCTGTCTTTCCTGATCTGATGGGTAACAGAAATGAAAATATTCCTCTCCTCTAGTAAAGACTGAGGTAGAGGGGAGACTGTGGCTTTCATAATCATGGACCAGAAAAGAATCCTCTTGTTGTTGTTCAGTCACTAAGTCGTCTCCGACTCTTTGCCACTCCATGGACTGCAGCATGCCAGGCTTCCTGGTCCTTCACTGTCTCCTGGAGTTTGCTCAAGTTCATGTCCATTGAGTGATACTATCCAGCCATCTCATCCTTGGTCACCCCCTTCTTGTGCCTTCACTTTTCCCAGCATCAGGGTCTTTTCCAATGAGTTGGTTCTTCGCATTAGGTGGCCAAAGTATTGGAGCTTCAGCTTCAGCATCAGTCCTTCCAATGAATATTTAGGACTGATTTCCTTTGGGAATGACTGGTTTGATCTCCTTGCTGCCCAAGGGACTCTCATAGCTGGTGTTTACTAAACCTTAGGCCATGGGCCAGGTACTGAGGTTACAGCACTGGCAAAGGAGCTTAGAGAAAATTCTGCCCTTGCATGGAAAGTACTGGGAAGGATAAATAGATATGAGAGATACCTAACCCGATAGGCGAGACACCTGTCTGTAGGCCCTGGGTACCATCTCCAATTCCTCGTATGCTCTCCTTGATGCTAAAAGCATGGGAACCCACTTCCTCCAATCCCTTTCCAACAGGATTTTGGTTTACAGTCTGTTCTGAGAGGCTCACAGGCAAGGTTTAGAAAAAGGGAGATAAGTGGACGATATTTTCACAGTGACAAGTAGAACCAAGGTTTGGGGGGATGTGTCATTTGGCAGAGCAATCCTGTTGGTGGGACTTTAGGCAGCTGTGACAGGAATTGTGGGTTCCTGACCCAAGGGACAGTGGAGTTGCGGTATCTTCTTTCCTTGAAATGTAACCATGTATTGTGGAGGCAGAAATGGTCTTTCATGCCCTCTTTTCTTTCCACCCTTGATCATATGCTTGGGGAAGACTGAGGCTCTGCGTATTGGTGATTCTGATGAATAGGAGAAGTTTCCCCAGCCCTCATCTCTACCTGATTCTACTAAGACCCCTTGAAACCAGAATCGTCCTTTCCATTCCTGAGGAGGCTAGGCTTCCATCCCTTAAAATCCCTGCAATGGCTTCATCTGAGGCCGTTACCTTGCCAAGAACCATCCTCAAGAAGACCCCAAGAATCTCCCCTCCCACCCTTTTATTGTCTCCTGTCCCATAACTGGATAAAATCCTAGCATATCCCAGACAAATGTGTACAGGGGACTTCCCTGGTGATATAATTGATAAGAATCCACCTGCCAGTGCAAGGGACACGGGTTCGATCCCTGGTCTGGGAGGATCCCACATGCCTCGGAGCAGCTGAGCCCATGCTCTAGAGCCTGAGAACCGCAACTACTGAGCCTGGGTGCTGCGTGCACTGAAGCTCGGATGCCCTAAAGCCCGTGCTCTGCAGCAGGAGAAGCCGCAGCAATGAGAACCCCACGCACTGTAAGTTGGGAGTGGCCCCCACTCTCCCCAACTAGAGAAAGACTGCATGCTGCAATGAAGACCTAGCTAGCACAGCCAAAAAAAAAAGAAAAAAAAAGAAATGCGTACAAGGTCTGACCTGGGAGGGGAGTTTACATACCAAAATAATATTGTTTTCATTAGTGTTGGTCGATACTGAAGAAATATGTGTGGGAATGGGTTCCAAGGAGTATCTATCAAGGAAGTATCTATCTGAAATCTAGGAAAATGTATCTTTGCGGGGAGGTGTCTTGTAATTCCATTCTGTATAGAATACCTTAAGGAATGACTGAGTACATACAGGCAGGATCACATTACAAGAGGGAAATTTTGTCCCTCCATCAGAGAAAAACCATAGCAGGCTGAGGGCAAAGGGGTCATAGGTCAGATAGTGCAAGATGGAAGTTCTGAACAACAGGAGCCTCACTGCAGTTGCAAACAAACAGAATAAGACTTTAAAATACATGCAGCTTCTTCTTTGTTTTGTTATTCAAATATTTGTTAATAATTATGAATTTTTAATTTCCTCTCCTCTTCTCCTGGGTTTGTGTGTGCTAAGTTGCTTCAGTTGTGTCCAACTCTTTATGACCCTGTGAACTGTAGCCCACCAGGCTCCTCTGGGAAGTCAGGGATTCTCCAGGCAAGAATACTGAAGTGGGTTGCCATGCCCTCCTCCAGGGGATCTTCCTGACCCAGGGATTGAACCCGTGTCTCATGTCTCCTGCATTGGCAGGAGCTTCTTTCTCACTAGTGGCACCTGGGAAGCCCTTCCTCCTCTTATACTGGCTCTAAAAGGATTACAGGTGGTAGATAGTAAGAGTGATGGAGACTGAATGGAAGAAATGGAGACTGGAATCCTCACCATTAATGATGAACCGGGACTCCAAAGTCTGTGTTCACTCCTCTAGTTCATGCAACCATCCGTGTAATAATTAAATGTCAGGCTCAGAGACCTGTACGTTTTGCTGACACACCGAAAAATACCATGAGTGTATATTAATCACGCAATCAGAACCCATGAACCCATCACTCTCAGATTCTGTGGAAGCTTTCCCTTCTCCAGTGTGATCTGGAAAATGCTGGCAAAATTTATATCTTAGCGAAAATAGCGATGTGATTTTCTGGTGTCTATTTAACCTCATCGCCATATCTATATCTCAGACAGAGCCTGCTTTTTCTTCCTCAAGTCTGTAAAAATAAGGAATAAACATTTCAAACCCTTTTTGGCAGAAAGGATAATACTCTCCTGGTAGTCCAAGCTATAAATGGATCAGTCTTGGGCAAAAATATAAATGCCCTGACATTTCTGCTCATTGCCATTAAAATATCCCTCTGGCAATATCAGATTGTGGCATTTCTACACCATCTATCTGGTATGGTTATGATAAAAGCTTGGAAACCTTGTTCTGGATGAACAGATAAAATGAACCTCTTGGGGAAAAAAGTGCTTTTTTCATAGTAGATAAATAAATCAGTGATTAGTACTTAAATATTCTTTAAATGAGAGTACATTTGTTAAACTTTAATCAAAGGAAATTATCTATCAAAGAACCTGACAAAAATCTAAATTAGAAAACAAGCAAACAAACAATTATTTTACTACTTAATTGCAAAATTTCAACATTTTAAAAGCACAGGTTTGAACTGAACCAATCATTAAATACAGAAAACCGCATTGAAATAGGCCAATTTGCTTACCACCAAGTTGAACAAAAAGTAGATTATGTAAAAAGCAAAAACAAACAAAATCTGGGAATTCTTAAACAAGCGGAAACAAAAGCAAATGAAATGATTGAATCAACTGAAATCCAAAGTAAAGAGAAAAATTTGTTTCCTGAAGTGATTATCTTGTAACTGAAAAGATATTCTCTAACATGAACCTGAACCCAAATGCTCACACTTTAAAATATAGTTAATCGTTTCTAAAAGAGGTGACCATTTTCCATCCTGAAGGGCCAGTTAATGTGCAAAGTCTCATAATTTATTTTCATCTTAATTCAACATAAGTAGACAGATCAGTTCAGTTGCTCAGTCGTGTCTGACTCTTTGTGACCCCATGGACTGCAGCACACCAGGCTTCCCTGTCCATCACCAGCTCCCAGAGCTTGCTCAGACTCGTGTCCAATAAGTCAGTGATGTCATCCAACCATCTCATCCTCTGTCGTCCCCTTCTCCTTCTGCCTTCAATCTATCCCAGCATCAGGGTCTTTTCCAAAGAGTCAGTCAAGTAGACAGATAGATAGATATATAGACAGATTTTCTTTTGGGTGCTGAGCAGCTGGAAAGGAATCTCAGACATCTTGTAAACCTTCCATCCTGCGGCCTCTCTTCTAAATACAGAAGATTCTCCCAATTCTCCCAATCCCCCAGGAAGAAATCCCCAATCCCCACCCTTTAACCGTGTCTATGGTAGAACAGACATTTCCCTCCTGGTGGACTGAACCTAATGTGGCCTTCACAAGAAACCACCCATTGCAATTTAGACATCTCAGTCTTGAGGTAGAATTCCTTCTTCTCTGGGAAACCTGAGTTTTTGCCCTTAAGGGGTTCCACTGATTGAATGTGGACCACCTACATCATAGAGGATAATATCCTTTACTTAAGCATGAATCTGAGCAAACTCCAGAAGATAGTGAAGGACAGGGAAGCCTGGCATGCTGCAGTCCATGGGGGTCACAGAGAGTCAGACAGGACTTAGCAACTGAACAGCAGCAACTGGCTGTAAACATTAATCCTGCCTACAAAACCCCTTTGCAGCAACATCTAGACTAGTGTTGGAACAAGTGGCCAGGTGGCATAGCCTAGTCAGGATGACACAGAAAGTTAACTGACACAGAAGAGCTCCGGGGCAGGAGGTCATATTTATTTCAAAGCAACAGCTGGAGGAAGCAAGAAGGTGCTAGGAAAGGAGAAGTCTGAGTTAAGTGGGCTGGGACAGACGTGGAAAGAGGGGCCATCCCATAATGCTCAGCCTGGAAATATTATCTGCATTCTGAAAGCCAGAGACTGAGATGTTTATAAGACCTTTCCCCTCAACAGGTGAAAAATCATTTCACTGACTGAAGCCACTGAGTCCATTTCAATTTGTAGGCAGCCCACGGGAAAACATCTGCAAAGTTGCTAGATTGCATCAGTTGTGAGGTTGCAGAAAGAAAAAGATAGAGTTCCACATGACCCCATCCTATGGTCTTGAGGTATTTTACCAACCAATTATTTCAAAAGTGAGCTCACCTTGCAGGGGCTTGTTCCCAACAAACCTTCCTGCTCTACCTCCAACCTGTTCCCATTCTTAGTCCTGATGCTTGGGTTCTTCTATTTACCCTTCTCCTCCTGGTCTCTCCCTTTCCCAAGGTTAACTGACATTTAGTACTTCATCTCCTTAGTGTTGGGACTTCCCTAGTGGCTCAGTGGTAAAGAATTCACTGGCTAGTGCAGCAGACACAGGAGATGCAGGAGACACGGGTTCAATCCCTGGGTCGGGAAGATCCCTTGGAGTAGAAATGGCAACCCACTCCAGCATTCTTGCCTGGAAAATTCCATGGGCAGAGGAGGCTGGTGGGCTACAGTCCATGGGGTTGCAAAGAGTTGGACATGACTGAGCACACAGATGCACGCACTCCTTAGTGTTACTCAAGCAGCAATGCAAGAAATTGGGTGAGATTCACTCCAGAGTTTTCCCCTCCTCTGCCTCTCCCTCCTCTTTCCCCACTCTTATGAAATCAGCCAAAGCTATGGTTTTTCCAGTAGTCATGTATGGATGTGAGAGTTGGTCCATAAAGAAAGCTGAGCACCAAAGAACAGATGCTTTCGAAATGTAGTGCTGGGGAAGACTCTTGAGAGTTCCTTGAACTGCAGGGAGATCAAACTCGTCAATCCTAAAGAAAATCAACGCTGAGTACTCATTGGAAGGACTGATGCTGAAGCTGAATCTCCAATACTTTGGCCGCCTGATTCGAAGAGCTGACTCATTTGAAGAGACCTTGATGCTGGGAAAGATTGAAGGCAAATAGAGAAGGGGGCAGTAGAGGATAAGATGGTTAGACAGCATCACTGACTCAATGGACATGAATTTGAGCAAATTCCAGGAGATAGTGGAGAACAGAGGAGCCTGGCGTGCTGCAGTCCATGGGGTCGTAAAGACGTGACTTAGCAACCGAATGACAACAACAATGAAATCAGTGTATCTGTACTTAATCTCTTGGGAGCAAATTTTTGCTCCAGCCCACAGCTCTATACAGAATACTCATATCCACCCAAACTCTCCAGCTTGGGATGGTGACTCACGAAGTTGAATTTTGTGCTTTTAATGGTATATATACATAGTACATGGTCAGGGCTTCCCAGGTGGCACTAGTGGTAAAGAATCCACCTCTAACGCAGGAGACACAGGTTTGATCCCTGGGTCAGGAAGAGCCTTTGGAGAAGGAAATGGCAACCCACTCCAGTATTCGTGCCTGGAAAATTCCATAGGCAGAGGAACCTGGCAGGCTGCAGTCCATGGAGCCACAAAGAGTTGGACACAACTGAGTAACCGAGCACTTAATGGTCAATTAATGCTTGATATTATAATAATAGCTGTTGGGGGGCGGCTGATATGATGTGGGCCTGAAAGAGAGAAACCAGAAATTAAAGACATTTAGTTCCAAAAATTAGTAAGTAGGAGACAGGCTCAACTGATGACCCCAGAGGCATGGTCAGGCGAAGCAGCTACATTCTTAGTACCAAGAATCTGTAAACACAGCCGAGAAAACGGAATCAAAATGGAGATGTCCAGGCAGAGATGGGTTCTTGAAGGAATAATGCTGAGCATGAACCGAAGATCAGGAAGAGGAAACCCAGGCTCAGTGGGGTAGAGGAAGTGGGAAGGTGGGAGTGGCATGAAGACACCAACTAAAGACCTGCCTTGTTCTGGGCTGCTTTCCAGAGATTCTCCACATCAGTTCTTTTCATTTATTTTAGCTGGGTAGCTCTTAGCTGCACACGGGCCCAGCAGTTGTTATGTACAGGCTTTGTTGCCCCATGCGGCATGTAGGATCTTAGTTCCCCGACCAGGGATTGAACCTGAGTCCCCTGCGCTGGCAGGCAGATTATTAACCACTGGACCCCACAAGGAAGTCCCTCCCTGTCGGTTCTTATTTCTTGATGTTTTAAAAGGAATATCGGGTGCCCCAGAGTTAGAAATGCTTTGTTAAAAGGCCACAGATGGACAGTTGATTGGATTTTTAGTTAAGATAAAGAGTCAGGCACGACTTAGGCACTAAACAGCAACAAATTCAAGACAGAAAGCTCCTCTTAGAGGTTTTGTAGTGACCACTTTCACAGACATATCCCTTACTGAAAAGTGGAGGGCGTGTTTCTTCCACAAAATAGCTCTTGCTATTCATTCTAGAGTTCTGAAAATATTACCCAGACTCCACATAAAATGCCACTGACCATTGCCTATTAATTGTGATAATGGTGATCCTCTCTCTTGGAATAAGTGTAAACTTCAAGTTGAAGTTTGCACATGGTCCTCTCTGGTAATGAGTTTGACTGATGCTGACGTTGGCTTGTTTCAGGATCGGTTTCATTGCAAGACCAAGAGACTTTCCTTACTTCCAACTAGATGTGAAACAGAAGAACCAATTTGAATCCTACTTTCAACATGATCCAGCCATGTAAACATAAACAATTCATTTACATTCTGTGAAGTTCAGTCTCAAAGGGATGCTGCTATAATTCAAATCAGCTAGAATTATCCTTCCCCTTAAACTCTTGAAGATTAGTTTGCAACCCCATTCCATAAGTTGTGGATAGCCCATTGTCCCTCCCAAGATAGAGTCGCAAGGTTCTGGGGGGATTCCCTGGTCACTTGGGCTCTCAGCTTTGGTGTTTATACTGTGCGGTGTTGCTTCACAGCAGACTGATGGGAAAATCACCTCCTCTCCCTGACATCCTTCAGACCCTCCCCACTTACAAAAGGGACAGCTTTCCAGGGTATTCAAATGCAAACTATTGAAACAGGATATTCTGCATTCTTAGTGTCTAAACCCACAGTGAAACTGAAAGTCACTCCATCATCTCTGATTCTTTGTCAGGCTCCTCTGTCCATGAGATTCTCCAGGCAAGAATGCTGCAGTAAGTGGGCATTCCCTTCTCTAGGGGATCTTCCTGACCCAGGGATCAAACCCTGGTCTCCTGCATTGCAGGCAGATTCTTTACCAGGGAAGTCCTCCTTCCCTCCGCTAAGCCTAATCCTCTTTCTTCCTTCTCTGTTCTCCTCCTCATTTCTCTTCATTCTGTTGCAGAACAGTTTGTCTGTTTCTCCCCTAGCACAGTCTCCTTCAGATCTCTGCCAGGGTCTTGCTTTCTATACTGAATGAGTCATAAGGTATTTTCCTAAGCAGACACGCCCCAAAAAGACTCTGGCTCCAGTCTTTCAATACTCAAATTGTTTTCACTCCCACTTTATGATGAAGAAGTCATGACCCTAATCAACAGGAATGCATATTGGGAACTAGCACCCTGGGACTTCGGAGCAGGTGTAATATACTAGGAGTTATGCTAAGAACTTCCCCATCTGTCAATTCATGTATTGCTTTCAAATCTCCCAAACCTGCAGTCTACTTCCTAAACTGAGTTCACTCCAGAAATCTATTATGCTGCTTCCTTTTGAGGTCTGGAGATGTAGATCTGTCTTCAGTTGATTCTACAGGTATTAATCGATTCAATTTCCTAAGTCTATTGAGTGGATTAAGTGAAATATTGCCTATGATACACATACTAAAGAGAGAAGCACCAGATAAGTGCTCAGCAAATATTGTCTCTCATTATAAAAATATTTACTAAACGTGGCTATTTTCCTGTATTTCACTCTTACGAATATTCCTGAAATGACCCGTATTTATACACATATTATTGTGCAATGATGGTTTGTTTGCAGACTAAAATCAGAGATGTGTCAAGGGTCAAAGGGTATTGTGGTTGAACCTTTCAATGGATATCACACAATTTCCCCCTAAGAATTATGTCATGTTAACCCCCTCAGAGACTGTGTTTGAGAATGCCTGCTGAATTCAAACCCCCACCAATGTGGGGTGTTATCAACCCTTTTCATTTTTGTCAATGTCCATAAGTCATATTTTATTTTAATTTGCATTTCCTTATTAGTGAAGTTAAGCCTATGTATATGTTCTTTGTCTTATTCACGCTGTCTACTCATTTTTCTTCAATTAATTAATTGGGCTGCATCGGGCCTTAGTTGCTGCACGTGGGATCTTTGTTGCCGTGCTTGGGCTTCTCTCTGGCTATGACACATGGGCTCAGCAGTTGTAGCCCTCGGGCTCAGTTGCTCCTCAGCTGGTGTGATCTCATTTCCCTGACCAGGACTCTGAACCCTGCAATGCAAGGCAGATTCTTAACCACTGGACCACCAGGGAAGTCCCAAATCAGTTTTTCTTTAGATTTATTTGGGCATCTGTTATATGCTGGATCTGGTCTCTGGGCATCGTGAATATAGTGGATATCAGAACAGATAGGTTTTTGCTCTTGCCAACTGAAAATGTTTACTCATTTTTATTCTTATTGATTTGTAAAGGCTCATTGCCTCTTTAGAAAATTCACCCTTTGTCTATAATAGGCTACAAATTTGGGGAGGAATGGGATATTTAAGGCAGGAGTTAATAAAAGACATCTTTTCAGAGTGTAATAAAGTGTTAATTCTCAGGAGGCACATAGTGGTTTTTCCACACTTGGAGCAAGCAGTTATCACTGAGTGTGGTCATGATTTTCCTGATTCTTTGGTAAAAATCAGATGGTAAGTTTCTGAACACATTCTGGATAAGAGCTGGTACATGGTAGAGGACAGGAGAGGTAAAGCAGTTCTTGAATCCTGAATAGATGCCCTGGTTTATAGCAATCCACTAAAAAAAAAAAAAAAAAAAAAAAAACTGATTAAAAAACACTTACCCGTATGGCCTGATGATGGAATCTCAGGCCTACATCCAAAAGGCAGAATTGACGCAAACTACCTAATGATAAAGTCATTTGGGTAGGAGATTGGAAATCAATTTTCTTCTGAGTACGGAGTGCTCTTATTTCGGGGGACAATTTGTACCTAATCTGTGCCAAAGTCTTAGAAGCGAACATGCAGGACACTGAGACCTGATGCTCATGTGGTCACCACCATTCAAGGCAGGGGGACAGGATGGTCATGGAGGCCCCTGCCCTGCAGGGTCCCAGCAGTTCACCTGGGAAGTCGCAAGTGAGCTGAGGCTCTGGGCTTTTCTGTGAGATGTCTTCTCCAGGGGTGGCCACCTTCACTGTGAGAAACCCAGGAAGGATCCAGAAGACCAGAGCACAGTCTGTGTCAGGGGTTCCCGACCCCTGGGGTTTCCTGGTGGCTCAGAGGGTAAAGAATCCACCTGCAATGCAAGAGACCTGGGTTCAGTCCCTGGGTTGGGAAGATACCCTGGAGAAGGGAATGGCTATTCACTCCAGTATTCTTACTTGGAGAATTCCAGGCACAGAGGAGCCTGGCAGGCTATAGTCCAAGGGATTGCAAAGAGTCAGACACAACTGAGCAACTGTCACAACCCCTGGGCCACAGGCTTGTACCAGTCCATGGCCTGCTAGGAGGGAGCTGGGCTGAACGTCAGGAGGTGAACAGCAGGTGAACTGACACCATCTCTTCTCTGACGTCCATGGAAAAATTTTCTTCTGTGAAACCAGTCCCTGGTGCCAAAAGGTTGGGGACCTCTGGTCTATATGACTTAGAGGGACAGAGTATCAGGGAAGGCTCCCCCCAAAACACTCACGTATATACAAACACATATTCCCCACCTCTTCCATTCCCCATCAACATACCCTCCTCAGTACTTCTCTTTATAACTCTTCAAACTGTAAGTATCCTGAGAGAAATGATTCCCTTAGATGTGTATCATCAGACCACACCTTCAAAGGAATCACCTCCAAGCTGACTACTGCTGCTTCCAAGGACTAAATGAGGATTCTTGTGTTTATTCCATGTGTGACCTGTATGTTAGCTATATGGGAATATTTAATATGATATCGAACCGGTTGTGTTTCTTCATCTCACACAATGAACTCACTAAGCCACTCATAGAACAGAATCACATTCAGAGGTCTTTTCATTACCAAGTACTGACAGAATACAAATAAGGTATTACAGCATAATACATAATTACAGCATAATAAGATAATACAGCATAGTAATCCCCCAAATATTCTTTACATAGGTGCTTCTCAGGTTTACAACATGTCTTTCTGACTTTAAATTTAATAAGAGATATTATTTATCTAGCTCCTACTGCATATGTATGTAGTATATATACTTTGCTTAAACTGTTCATATATGACATATATATTTATATATATATATATTACTAGGCTCAGGCGGTAAAGAATCCGCCTGCAACTCAGGAGACCTGGGTTTGATACCTGGGTTGGAAAGATCCCCTGGAGTAGGGGATGGCAACCCACTCCAGAATTCTTGCCTGGAGGGTCCCCATAGACAGAGGAGCCTGATGGACTGCAGTTCGTGGGTTTGCAAAGAGTCGGACACAACTGAATGACTAAGCACATAGGTTCAGTTCAGTTCAGTCGCTCAGTTGTGTCTGACTCTGCGACCCCATGAATCGCAGCACACCAGGCCTCCCTGTCCATCACCAACTCCCGGAGTTCACTCAGACTCATGTCCATTGAGTCAGTGATGCCATCCAGCCATCTCATCCTCTGTCGTCCCCTTCTCCTCCTGCCCCCAATCCCTCCCAGCATCAGAGTCTTTTCCAATGAGTCAACTCTTCCCATGCGGTGGCCAAAGTACTGGAGTTTCAGCTTTAGCATCATTTCCTCCAAAGAAATCCCAGGGCTGATCTCCTTCAGAATGGACTGGTTGGATCTCCTTGCAGTCCAAGGGACTCTCAAGAATCTCCAACACCACAGTTCAAAAGCATCAATTCTTTGGCGCTCAGCCTTCTTCACAGTCCAACTCTCACATCCATACATGACCACTGGAAAAACCATAGCCTTGACTAGATGGACCTTTGTTGGCAAAGTAATGTCTCTGCTTTTGAATATGCTATCTAGGTTGGTCATAACTTTCCTTCCAAGGAATAAGCGTCTTTTAATTTCATGGCTGCAGTTTTCATTACAATCCCAAAGAAAGGCAATGCCAAAGAATGCTAAAACTACTGCACAATTACACTCATCTCACACGCTAGTAAAGTAATGCTCAAAATTCTCCAAGCCAGGCTTCAGCAATACGTGAACTGTGAACTTCCTGATGTTCAAGCTGGTTTTAGAAAAGGCAGAGGAACCAGAGATCAAATTGCCAATATCTGCTGGATCATGGAAAAAGCAAGAGAGTTCCAGAAAAACATGTATTTCTGCTTTATTGACTATGCCAAAGCCTTTGACTGTGTGGATCACAATAAACTGTGGAAAATTCTGAAAGAGATGGGAATACCAGACCACCTGACCTGCCTCTTGAGAAATCTGTATGCAGGTCAAGAAGCAACAGTTAGAACTGGACATGGAACAACAGACTGGTTCCAAATAGGAAAAGGAGTTTGTCAAGGCTATATATTATCACCCTGCTTATTTAACTTATATGCAGAGTACATCATGAGAAACGCTGGACTGGAAGAAACACAAGCTGGAATCAAGATTGCTGGGAGAAATATCAATAAGCTCAGATATGCAGATGACACCACCCTTATGGCACAAAGTGAAGAGGAACTAAAAAGCCTCTTGAGGAAAGTGAAAGTAGAGAGTGAAAAAGCTGGCTTAAAGCTTAACATTCAGAAAACAAAGATCATGGCATCTGGTTCCATCACTTCATGGGAAATAGATGGGGAAACAGTGGAAACAGTGTCAGACTTTATTTTTTTGGGCTCCAAAATCACTGAAAACTAATACAATTTTGTAAAGTTTAAAAATAAAATAAAATTGTAGTTGGAAAAAAAAAAAAAAAGGATCTGGCAAAGAATAGCAAAATCGTAGACCTAGTTTAAATTGAGACAACAGTGAAGCGAAATGAAGCACACATACATTTGTTAGAATCAAAACTGGCCTAATAAATAAGAATACAACTGCAAAAAAAAAAAATCACTGCAGATGGTGACTGCAGCCATGAAATTAAAAGCACATAGGTTATATATCTAATAATCTTTGCAAAAACCCCAAGTACATATTTATTATATTATATTACATTATATATCTTTATACATAATCATTTGTTGTTGTTTAGTTGCTAAATCATGTCTGATGCTTTGTGACCCCATGGACTGCAGCACGCCGGGCTTCCATGTCCTTCACTATCTCCTGGAGTTTGCTCAAATTCATGTCCATTTTATCAGTGGTGCCATACAACCATAATCATTAGTGTTTATAAAAAAGGCCCAGAAGTTTGGCATTGTTATACTTATTTTATGAATGAAAAAAGTTAGGACTTTCTCGGTGGTCCAGTGGCTAAGCCTCGGTGCTCCCAGTGCAGGGGGCCGGGTTTGATCCCTGGTCAGGGAGCTAGATCCCTTAGATCTCAACTAAGAGCCCATATTCCACAGCTAAAGATTCCGCATGCCACACTAAGACCTGAAAGCCAAATAAGTAAATAAATATTAAAAAATAAAAATAAATGAACAAAAGCGAAGTTCAGTAAGGATTGTTAGCTTGCTGAGTGTTGACATATAACTCAGCTTTGACTGAAACTCAGATCTCTCTTCCTTAGTCACAATATTAATAAGAATAACAATAATAGCTAAGGCTATATAGTTCTGTTTGTCAGATGGTATTCAAAATACATTTTAGGTACATTTACTCATTTAACCTCCATGAGATAGGTATGATCGTCACCCCATTTTACAGATGAGAAAACTAAGGCACAAAGAGGTTAAACAGATTGCCCAAAGTCACATGATTAATGCCTGGAACTGGTGTTTGAACCCAGGAAGTTTGACTCCAAAGCTCAGTGCTTTTTTTTGCTACATCAAACTATTAATACTTCTCCAGAATATTTTAATTTTAATTATACACTAATTTAAGTCTTTTTGCCAAAAAGTTAGGAATCATGGAAGAGAAAAGAAGAATAAAGCATCTATAATCCCAACATCGAGAATCATCCATGAATGGCATTTTCTTGTATTCCTTTGCCATCCCTATAAATGAATATTTCTATACTGAGACTGGGGGAAATCAGTTTCTATGGAGTGGAAAAAATGAATTTTATGACCACTCGAGAATTTATTTCTTCATTTCTCTCCTGATGTTCATTGTCTTTCTCTCTATGTATTTGAATCCCTTATTTAAGATGTATTTTTTGAGATAGAATTGAGGGTGAGGGAGAATCACCTTTAACCTTTGCAAGCATCGCTAAATTGATTTCTTAGCAGATTGTTCATATTCACCAACCCATCTGAAATGTATGTGGATGTTCATTTCAGCATACCACTATCAAACTTTAAATTTTCCCTAAGAAATTCTAGCCACTTGAGAAGGCATAATATGGTATGTTGTTAATGTGACTTTGCATGGTTTTCCTGTTTTTTGTTGTTGTTTTTGCATACTTGCTAAGTCCTGTCTGACCCTTTGCGACCCCATAGACTGCAGCCCACCAGGCTCCTTCTGTCCATGGAATTCCCAGGCAGGAGTGGGTTGCCATTTCCTGCTCTGGGGGATCTTCCTGACCCAGGGTTCAAACCTGAGTCTCCTTCTTGGCAGGCAGATTCTTTACCCCTCAGCCACCTATGTTTAATTGCTCTTGCTAGTGAACCTTTCCCCCTTCTCTTTGGAAACTGTCTCGATTGATTATTTACCACCCGAGATGAGTTAGTTGAGAGAGATTGACTCTTTCTGACCTGGCCCTATTGACTTTGCATGTCTTCCACTTCCTTGCTGACCTCAAATGCTCCTGACTGGACCTGATGCCTCTTTCTGGACCCACCTATGTTAGCTGATTTTTTTTTTTTTTAATCACTCTGTCAGATTGGCCATGTCATGCTGAATCCACTTAATCCTACAGGAAGGAAAAGAAAATCCCCTCTCAGAGCTGTAAGAGCCACATTACCATCTCTTCTCTGCAATTTTTCTGCTTTCTTGTGTGACTCATTAAGGGGGGAAAAAAAGAACTATACCTATGGCAATTGAAATGACAGGCAAGTGCCAGGCTCTGCTGGCATTTCTTTGATGAAGGACACAGGAAGGCCCCTCAGCGTTCTCCAGAGAAGGGCCAACAGGGCCTGTAACACAGTTTTGTTTTTATCTTCCTGGCTTACTTCACTCTGTATGACAGTCTCTAGGTCCATCCACATCTCTACACATGACCCAATTTCATTCCTTTTTATGGACGAGTAATATTCCATTGTCTATATGTACTACATCTTCTTTATCCGTTCCTTTATTGATATATATGTGGAATCTAGAAAAACGGTAGAAATGATCTTATTTTTGAAGCAGAAATAGAGACACAGACATAGAAAACATCACTATGGACACCATGGGGGATAGTGGGGGGAGTGGGTGAACTGGGAGATTGGGATTGATAATATATATACTATTGATACTAAGTATAAAATAGATAACTAATGAGAACCTACTGTATAGCTACTCAATGCTCTATGGTGACCCAAATGGGACGGAAATGCAAAAAAATGATTCACTTTGCTGTACAGGAGAAACTAACACAACACTGTAAAACAGCTATACTCAAGTAGAAATTAAAAAAAATAAAAAGGTGAAAAAAAGACATAGTTTTGGAATCAGACAGAATGGTTTGAGACCTGACTCAGTCACTCACATTTGATGTAATGTGGAGAAAGAGCGTGCAGAATAATTTAACACAGAGCTGGTACATAACATGTACATGTACATGTACATAACATGTGCTCAGTAAACCACAGCATGACCGGTAGTAGTAGTAGTGTAGATTGATACCAGGGGCATATGGGAATGCGATTGAAGAATATCACTGCCATATCACTAGATAAAGGATGTTGTGCTGAGCAAGCCATCAGCCCCTCAGCTGCCCCACATGATGTACCCTGAGGGGATTCAGGCTGGAAAAAAAGAGTATACTGGCCCTAAATAGTTAAAAGAATAATTTCAATAAGCCAAGACTTTTGCATTTTCCCATACACAGAAAGGCACTAAATTCATTAACTTGAGATATCTGGTTTTCTTTAATTAACAGTAAATTTTCGATGTTCCAACTACCCGGGTCTTTTGCAAAAACTCATATATCCTGGCTCTTCCTTTACCTCTACAGAAGGAACACTTAGAGCTGTGCTTTCCAATCTTTTTGGCGCCAGAGGTTGATGTCATGGAAGATAATTTTTCCATGGACTGGGTGGGAGGGATGGTTTTGGGGTGATTCAAGTGCATTACGTTTATTGTCCCCTTTATTTCTATCATTATTATATCAGCTTCACTTCAGATCATCAGGTATTAAATGCTGAAGGTTGGGGGCCCCTACTTTAGTTCCTGGCTTAAGTCCTCAGTAAGTCTGCCTCAGTTCAGCTCAGTCACTCAGTTGTGTCCAACTCTTTGTGACCCATCAACCACAGCACACCAGGCCTCCCTGTCCATAACCAACTCCTGGAGTCCACCCAAACCCATGTCCATTGAGTTGGTGATGCTATCCAACCATCTCATCCTCTGTCGTCCCCTTCACCTCCTGCCCTCAATCTTTCCCAGCATCAGGGTCTTTTCAAATGAGTCAGCCCTTCGCATCAGGTGGCCAAAGTATTGGAGTTTCAGCTTCAACATCAGTCTTTCCAATGAACACCCAGGACTGATCTCCTTTAGGATGGACTGGTTGGATCTCCTTGCAGTCCAAAGGGACTCTCAAGAGTCTTCTCCAACACCACAGTTCAAAAGCATCAATTCTTCTGTGCTCAGCTTTCTTTATAGCCCAACTCTCACATCCATACATGACCACTGGAAAAACCATAGCCTTGACTAGACGGACCTTTGTTGACAAAGTAATGTCTCTGCATTTTAATATGCTATCTAGGTTGGTCATAACTTCTCTTCCAAGGAGTAAGCGTCTTTTAATTTCATGGCTGCAATGATCACCATCTACAGTGATTTTGGAGCCCAGAAAAATAAATTCAGCCACTGTTTCCACTGATTCCCCATCTACTTGCCATGAAGTGATGAGACTGGATACTATGATTTAGGTTGTGCATTTTTTTTTCAATCAACAGGAATAAAGTAGTCAAGAGAAGAACTTTGAGAGGAAAAGAGTCAGGAGTGATTCTCTAGGAGAGTTAATGTGTCAACCTTACAATTTTGCCAGAAAGCAAAGTACTAACTATACTCTTTCTCCAATTTTAGTTATTTAGACTCTTAACCTTGTTTCCCTTCTTCTGACTGTGGTCTTCAATCAAATGACTTAGTTTCCATCTGTCAACAAATGATGCCAATGACAGAAACCACCACAGTCCCCTTGGCTAATTGGGCCACTCATCAAATGAACTGAAGCTGATCTGTTCAATCAGAAGACACAGTAGGAAGATGTCTGACTCAGAGTCAATCCCACGACTGGCATAGACATAGCTAAAAGACAAGAGCACCAGAAATGTTTAATCATACTCCTGCAAGGAGTTTCCAAAGAACTTTATTTCTAAACGTGACTCTCAATCTCCCAAAGATTTATAAAGCTGATTTAGTTCCTTGATGTGAAGATAAATATGCCTGGGGTTTTAGAAATGTCAAATACATTTCTTGAAAATGATAATTTCAGGCTATCAACCTCATGGGCCACGTGGGACCCTAGAACCAGTTTAGCTAATTCTTAACCATCTTATTATCTTTAGTGATCCCCTAGCCCACTTTCCTATACAAACAAAGTTAGCCAAGTCCTTCTTTACTCACACACATTTATTTATTCAGTGACCTTCTTGACTGATAGCCCCAGTTTATGACTATCAGTATAGTGATAAAGCTTAGTTTGCTCCAAACTTTGCATGTCTCAAATCTGCCCCCTGTATCCCATCCTCATTGTTTTTGTTTTTTTGTGTCATCTTGTGTAGACTGGCATGCTATTTTTTCTTACTCCTTCTCAAATTATCTTCTTGCACAAGGAGTTTTTCTAAAATGCGAATAACAACATAGCATGTTCCCACTTGCATTTTGAAGACTCCCCAAAATCTATGGTAGTATTGTGCAACAAATAGCGATGAAGGAAAGTTCTGCATCTGAGCTGTTCAGTAGGGTAACCAGCAGCCTCATGCAGCTATTGAGCATGCTGATTTTAAGTAAAACATTAAGAAACCTTATTTCCTTAGCAATAGAAAAGGAGTTGGGGATGGCGTGAGATTACTGAATAAAAAATGAGCTGCAAATATCTAATATCCAGTTTCACCTGTTCATTCAGCCCAGACAATCTGAGAATCAAAAGCCATTAAAAGCACAAAGCCTCTTTTCAAAAACGCCTTCTTCAGTTGTCAGACTGTTTCTCGTACAGTTACTTGCCAAATTTTAGCTGCATTTAAAATATATGTAGTGCCTGTGTTTTCAGAAAACAGATATAAATTAGAGCTGTCCTTTGCACAGTTTAAATTACTCCAGCAATTTCTCTATGTGGAGGGAAGAGACTTTTAAGCAAGTTCACCACTTTAATAGATGTTCATACAATGAATAGAACTCCACGTGGGCATCTGTGAATTCTGACCTGGAAAACATTATGAATTTCTCTCTCATTTTTCCAAGCTGCTCTTAAATCCAACACACAATATTAGCTTAGTTATGATGCATGGAGTGAGACTTTATTCGCGGGAGCTAAAATACTGTTGGATGCTGTCATCCAAATGATCCAGCCATCTCTGAAATGCAGAAACTCAAAGGTCAGAAATAAGAACAAAGCCTCAGACCTGTACAGCACTTTACCCAGTTTACAAAGCACATTTAACTCTATCGTTTCATTTAATTGGTACCAGAGTCTTTTTTTGTTTTTAATTTATTTTTAATTGGAGTATAATTGCGTTGCAATGTTGAGTTAGTTTCTGCTATACAACAGCAGGAATCAGCTGCAAGTATGCATATATCCCCTCCCTCTTGAGTCTCCCATGCCCCCCGCTCTACTTCTCCAGGTCATGCAGAGCACCAAGCTGAGCTCCCTGCCCCATGCAACAGCTTCCCGTCAGCTCCGTATTTTACACGTGGTAGTGTGTGTGTGTGTCAGTGCTCCTTTCCAAGCTAGCCCCGCCCTCTCCTTCTCACTCTGTGTCCACAAGCCCCTTCTCTACATCTTAGTCTCCATTCCTGCCCTGCAAAGAGGTTCCTCAGTACCATTTTTCTAGATTCCATGTATATGCGTTAAGATGCAATATTTGTTTTTCTCTGACTTACTTTATTCTGTATGACATACACTAGGTTCATCCACATCACTACAAATGACCCAGTCTCATTCGTTTTTATGGGTGAGTAATATTCCATTGTGTATATGTACCAATTTTTAAAAAAATTGAGGTGTACAATACAGTATACTAACGCATATATATGGAATTTAGAAAGATGGTAACAATAACCCTGTGTATGAGACAGTAAAAGAGACGCTGATGTATAGAACAGTCTTATGGACTCTGTGGGAGAGGGAGAGGGTGGGAAGATTTGGGAGAATGGCATTGAAACATGTAAAATATCATATATGAAACGAGATGCCAGTCCAGGTTCGATGCACGATACTGGATGCTTGGGGCTAGTGCACTGGGACGACCCAGAGGGATGGTATGGGGAGGGAGGAGGGAGGAGGGTTCAGGATGGGGAACACATGTATACCTGTGGCGGATTCATTTTGATATTTGGCAAAACTAATACAATTATGTAAAGTTTAAAAATAAAATAAAATTAAAAAAAATTGAGGTGTAGTTGATTTACAATATTGTGTTAGTTTCAGGTGTAAAGCAAAGTAATTCAGTTATACGTATATATATGTGTGTGTGTGTGTGTGTGTGTGTGTGTGTATGCATTTATTTCTTTTTAGATTTGTTTCTCTTATAGGTTATTACAATATATTGAGTACAGTTCCCTGTGCTGTATAGTAGGTCCTTGTTGGTCATCTGTGTTACAAATAGTAATGTGTATATGTTAATCCCCAAATTCTAATTTATCCCTGAACCCCCACCCTTCCCTTTTGGTGTTACAAGAGTCTTTCGCAATAAGGAGGGCAAAACCCATTATTTGCGTTCATAAGAAAGGAAGATCCTGATCCTCCATAAGAAAGAACTGATCCTCTGTATTGCTGTTCTGACAAGCCCAAGATCTTAGAGCTCACACAACAGGGCCAGAACTCTTATTCAGTCTGACCACAAGTGCAGAGTTATTTTCCCTACACTCTCTGCTGCTCAGATTACGGGTTGGTCAGCCTCCCTTGGGACTATGAGCTTGCAGCAGATAGTACAAGTCTTCCCCAAAATTGCAGTCTCAAAGTTAGAGCATGTTCTCACCCTGTCATCCCACTATTTTCTTTCTGGAATGTTGCTTCTAGTAAATGAGGGGGAAAATTGCCAGTGACAGCTTGATAACTACCCCCAGCCATGGTCGACAGAGGTTACCTTCATCCACAAGTTGGGAAGTGGTCTCCATGGAAACCCAGAAGCAAGCTATTTCTCAAATATGTCTCAACAGCAAGAGCTCAGTTATAAACTTTGTCAAGAGGTTGGATGTGCTAAAGGTTGAGTGAGGCTAGTCATACCTCTGGATGGGGGAAAGGGCTCCATATAGTTAAAAAAAAAAGATACTGGGTTGGCCAAAAAATTCATTTGGGTTTTTTTGGGGGGGGACTTTAAAAAATTTATTGAAGTATATTTGAGTTATAATGTTGAGTTAGTTTCAGATGCACAGCAAATTCACTCAGGTTTTTCCTTAAGAGCTCATGGAAATATCCAAGCAAATTTTTGGCCAGCCCAATATTTGTAGAATCATCTTTTGGTCATTGATATTCTGGATCACATTCTATATCCTTTGAATGTCATTTGATGCAATGCTACCTCTTCATTGTCACCTGAATTTGGAATTTTGGTAATACTTTAGAGGTGAGAGCGTGTTATCATGAATATTTTAGAAAAATTCTGTAGCCAAATCTTTTTGTATGGAATTCAAATTCAAATGGGACTTACTGTATAATCAATATGGCATTGTGTCAAATGTAATTCATTATGAGGTTTCCTGGTATTTCACATTAATGGATCAGTAACTACCAAAAACCCCAATGAAGAAATGTGCTTTTTTTGCCAGATGCCCTTCACAAGCAAGAAAATTAAGGTACTCTCTATTTCCTGCCAAGTATCTGGAATGAAAAGGAGAAACATCTGGTCAATCATTTATTTCATCTGTCCCCAAATACCAATAGCTTGCTCTCCAAACATGAACTTTTTGCTGCATCTTGACTATCCCCCAGATCTAAGACTCTGAAATTAATATTTTGCTCATACAGAATAAGTAGCAGATAATTGGCTAAGTGCTCCCACTTCAATTCAGATGTCCTGGCAGAATGTAAATACAGAATAAGACAGAGATAAATAAATGTGAAAAATAAATACAGTCAACTCTTAGTTATTAATGGAAGATTATCTACAACTTATGTTAAGCACCAAGCAAGTAACCTCTCTCATTTTTCCTTCTAGATAGCTTCCCGAAATCATGAGTTGTGAATCTGAGCACACAATATACTTTTAGTTATAAAAAAATACATTATTAGGATGTGTATTGGTTATTTATTGTTATATAACAAACAAGCCCAAAGTTTATGGCCTAAAACAGGGTTTTATTATTTTGCAAAATTTATTAGGTCAGCTCAGCATTTCACCTGCTCTAGGCCCTGTTGGCTGAAATCACTTACGCAGTTGCGTTCCACTGGGAGATTGACTGGCGCTGGAGCACCCATAAGGATTTTATTCACGTGCCTGCGGGCTCATGTAGGGTATGGCTGGAATGACTGGTGGTCGGTGGGTCCTCTCTCTTGAGTAGCAAGTATCTTACATGGTGGTTTAAGAGAGCGAATGACAAACTTCTAAAACTCTTAATGGTTAGACTCAGAACTGGCACAGTGTTTTCCTACTACATTCTTGGTCAAAGTAAGTTAAAGTCCAGCCAACAAGATTCAACAAGATAAGAGACAGGGTCTACCTCTCAATGGGAACAATTGCATATGCAGACAGAATTGCGACATAAGAGGAGTTATTTAAGACCGCTTGGGTAGATAACCAACCACTGTCTGCCCTACAGCCACACCCATGCCCCCCACCAAAGACCTTCAGTCTCACCCCAACGGTGCCTCAATTTCAGGTTCAGAAGCCAGAATTTAACACCAGGTCTGAATGTGGTTAGATGTAGATGAAGCAACTCAAGTGAGACTCCTCTTACTCTGGAGACTTTGAAAACAAAGAGTAACAATAACAACAAGAAAAACAAGCCAAGTTATCAGCCCCTCACCCCACACAAATACACCCAACATAAATGATAAGAACAGAATAATCAATAGACAACTCGCTCAAAAAGCCAAGTGCGTGTAGTCAGTTCCCCCAACTATGGAATAGGAAATGTTCCTTGATTAGGGCCCAGTTCTGCAGTCTGAGACGAATCCCTAATTCACAGCTCTTCTCTGCTCCACGCTCTGCCCTCAGGATCACTCTTCTTGGATAGGCAAGGACTCACGCATACAGCTGAGTTGTTTTCTCATCCTGCTTCCTGTTACTACGTCATGTTGGGCACCCAGAGGACTCTTGTCATTCTGCACTTTTTATTTTAGTCCAAGCTGGGGATGTTTTGCTACTACTGCTACTGCTAAGTCGCTTCAGTCGTGTCCGACTCTGGGCGACCCCATAGACGGCAGCCCGCCAGGCTCCGCCGTCCCTGGGATTCTCCAGGCAAGAACACTGGCGTGGGTTGCCATTTCCTTCTCCAATGCATGAAAGTGAAAGGTGAAAGTGAAGTCGCTCAGTCGTGTCCGACTCTACGCGACCCCATGGACTGCAGCCTACCAGGCTCCTCTGTCCATGGGATTTTCCAAGCAAGAGTACTGGAGCGGGATGCCATTGCCTTCTCCGGATGTTTTGCTAGTATTATGAATTTAAACCTTTGTGGGTTTTCTATGAATCTTACTGTGGTTCCCAAAGCCACATTCATGCTTCTCTCTACTTTGTCGGGCTGATGTGGGACAGTAAAATTCTTCGATACTTTATTGTCCATTGTGAAGGTCTGCTGGTTCTACCCTCATCTTTCAGAAATTTAAAGAGGTTTTGCACCCCTGATTCAAGAGGAGGAGAACATATTCACTCTCTTACTGCAAGGAGTATGCAATGCACGCGGTTGGGAGTGGCTAGCGGCTACCTTTGGGAACAATATGCCACAGACCTGAAGAGGACCTCAGAGACCATCTGATCCTACTCATTTTGGACCCAAATCAACCCACTTTAGAGATGAAAAAAACCAAGGCTGAAAGAGAACAAAGGACTTGACCACAATCATAAAGCAAGTTCTTAACAAAGCAAGAGAGAAATTTCATCTCTTAAAGTTCAGGGTGCGTTCTATTACATTTCCCTCTAAGTTTAGTTAGAAAGAAAAACTAGCAACACGTTATTGGGAATATCAAAGATAAATTATCTTTGAAGTATCTTTTTTATTACTATTCATACCACTGTTAGCTTCCTTTAGTATACATAATAGAGTTGACTGTTGGAAAGATATAAAATCAAGAACGGCAATCAGAGCCAAGTGGGAAACCAAGCTCCAATTCCTGTATTTCAGAATGTCTAGAGGAAAAAGAGGCTTCCCAGGTGGCGATAGTGGTGAAGAACCCAACCTGCCTGCCAATGCCAATGCCAATGCCAATGCCATGCAAAAGACATAAGAGATGCAGGTTCGATCCCTGGGTCAGGAAGATCCCCTGGAGGAGGAAATGGCAACCCACTCCAGTATCCTTGCCTGGAGAATCCCATGGACAAAGGAACCTGGCGGGCTACAGTCCATAGCATTGCAAAGAGTCAGACACGACTGAAGTGACTTAGCACACACGCAGAGAAAAAAGGAAGTGCTATTTGTTTAAGGGGCAGGGAGAGGGTTAAGGCTCTTTTGCTTCCCAGGTGGCTCAGCAGTAAAGACTCCTTCTGCCAATGCAGGAAATGTAGGTTCAGTCCTTGGGTCAGGAAGATCCTCTGGAGGAGGGCATGGCAACTCACTCCAGTATTCTTGACTGGGAAATCCCATGGAAAAAGGAGCCTGGTGGGCTACTATCCACGAGGCCGCAAAGAGTCAGACATGACTTAGCAACTAAACAACAACAAGGCTCTTTTAATTTCCACTCATTTTGTTAATTCGTGTAACAAATGATCTTTAAGCACTTTCTACATGTCAGGCTGTACATGCTCCATGCTGGAAAACTGACCTTTGAGACGCTTACTAGGTAAAAGTGTGGGTAGCTGATAGCTGGAAATTTAAAATTCACAAGAACAGAGAAAGCAGCTTTACTTGGGGCAGTTGATCGATGCCTTACAGGAAGAAGAAGAGGCAGAAAATCATCAGGGTTTGGTAACAGCAGGCAGGCCCAAAAGATTAGAGGATGTCCACAGTGGGATGCAGTTAGACTGTAGCCTGAATGATGGGCAGTGGAGGGAAGAGAGGCTCGGGGGAGGTCAGCGACATCACACAGTACTTTGAATTGGAAAAGGAAGCTGCAGAGTCAGTAGCTTCATAAGCAAGAGTGGAAAGAAAGAATCACAGCGGTGTCCTGTGCCAACGTCAAATCAGAGGCCGTTCACCCTGGATGAGAATTTTAAGAGTTTCCAAGCTCTCGGTCGAGATAACGTTAACTCAACCGAGGATCCGTTTGCCTTTCTGCTGCTGTTCTGTATGGTCACAGAACCTGATGATGGGAGCTATTGGAGGGAAGCCACGCAGAGAAAGGCACGTGGTCATAAAATCAAGCAGTGTTAGTACAGAGGTGTGGGGGCTCAGGAAGTGCCTGTCCTGAATGCATCATCATTTTCTGTTCAGGTCTTGCCTCGCCCTCTTTAAGTTTGCTTTTAGATCTTGCCCTTGTGCTGTAGGTCCATTGGCATGAGGCAGTTGGAACAGAAGTTGTAAAACATGCTTTGGGCAAAGTGAGGATACATTATTTGAAAACATCATTCATTTTGAGATCCTGTAGCATTTCACCAAAATGAACATTAGCGATCATTTAGCTGAAAATACACTACCCGTTAAATAAAAAAAAAAAGAGCCCAATATCCTGTGCCCAGATAGACTTGGGCAGGGTGACTGCTCAGCTTTGTGTCTAACCTCCAACGGCTGGCTACCTGCTTAACCACCACCGTGGCTCAGACAGAAGGCTGAGGGCCAGACCTGTCATATTCTGGAAGAGGCAATCGAGCTGCCTAGCAAAGAAAACAGAGGCAGCGAGAAGGCGTGATGCCATGAAATAAATTAGAACGAACATCCCATTTTTATCTCCATGGCAGTCAGCCCATTCCATTCTTTGCATGCTATTTTCATATGTTAACAACAGTTTGAGAGCTGAGTAGAAGGAGAAGTGGAATGTTTAATGGAATGAGAGTGAGACAGAGACAGAGAGGAAGAAAAACCCTTGCTGACTATTAATCCAGACCCAGTAAAACCCAGTTGTGTCTGTTGAAACCAAATAGACTGGAAATTGATTCAGGGGCTCACTGTTGAAATGAATAAGGCACTGCCCTCATCCTTCCTGGCCCTGTCTGCTCTCTGTTGAATCTGGCTTCCATTGCAACAGTCTTCATTGAAAGAGACATGACCCTGGGTTTTCCCCAGTGGTCTGGTCCAGTTGAGGCTATGGAACTCTGAACTGGGGGCTTGGAACTCTCCCAAAAGGAGAAGGGAGAGGCTTCTCCAAGCTCAGCGGTCCTCCGGTGCACTCGTCCTTCTTATCTCACAAGCTGGTGCAGCACTGCGGAAAGCATGATGCGTATGATGGGCTGGGTGCCAGGCACTGAGATCGCGTTAGAAAATGGCCAGTTTCAATGGCAGATTTTATCCATTAAAACCTATTACTAGTTCCCTCCCAGAGCCCAGCTGGTTCCATTATAGAAAATTGGAGTGAAATGATGTCAGGTTTGTGCCATAAAAATGAATAGGAATCTTGCTTTTCATTATTTTAAATTGCAGATTGTTGCACTGATATGTATTTATTTTTGTCATTTCTCTCTGGCCCTGGTTGAGGGTCTGACCCTTGAATAATGAATAAACAGAAAGACACATGTTGGCACTTGAGCCTTGCCTGTGTCACCCTGGCTTTTCCTTCCATTTGTGACAAATTCCAAAAATGCAGCACTCTTAAATGGGTTTATAATCTGTACTCTTTTAAGCTGTCACTCAATCTCTGTCTCAGAAAATAGGCTATTGAAACTAAGGAGGAAATATTTCATAGAGCCCTCAACATGGCAAACTTGTTTCCAGGCTTAGAGGCAGCCCTGTGGTAGCTTTAGAATTAAAATAAGAACCTGGAGTAATTGTTGCGTATTGAGATAAAGGAGGTTCATTTGGAAATGCCAAGTTTATTTTAGCAGACTTAAAAATGATGACTTCTTTTGTTTGGGTATAATCGAGTTTTCTAGATGTTGCTTTAAGAATTAGGATTTTTACAGGATGAATTTCAAAAGTCGGCAAAAGGGCAAAGCAATGGTGAATATAGTAGTAATGACTGGATTCATTTTAAAAGTGTTTTATTGTTAAAGGGGTTTTATATCTTAAGTGGCTACTGAGATACTAAGACCAAAAATATAGTAAGTCCTAGAATTACTAGAGATATCAGAAGCAGTTGAAGTACAGTAGAGATAAGAGAACTTACACCCCAGGGCATCCTTGGTCTTTAGCAAAATGTACAACTCACCATGGCCATTCGGGTGTCTTTAGGTCGTAGGCCAATGCAGATGTCAATACAGAATGGGCCTTGACTAACCTAGAAGAATGGGACTTAGTGGAGAATGTTTTTGCACTTGGCTCTCATGCCACCATCTTTTCTGAAAGTTTAGAATAAAATAAAGTTAGAAAAGGAAGTAATAAAGATTAAAACTAGTCAACTCTGTCAGATTCACAGAGATATTAAAATCATGGTTTGAAAGCAAAAGTGTTACTCGCTCAGTCATGTCTGACTCTTTGTGACCCCATGGACTGTAGACCACCAGGCTCCTCTGGCCATGGGATTTTCTGGACAAGAATACTGGAGTGGGCTGCCATTTCCTTCTCCAGGGGATCTTCCTGACCCAGGGGTCGAAACTGGGTCTCCTACATTGCAGGCAGATGCTTTATCACCTGAGCTGCCAGGGATGCTCTTTTAAACTATACTGTCCAAGTGTTAGTAAACTGCTTATGTAAAAACTAGTATAAAACCAATGCAAAGAGTACATATATGTCTGTCTACCAATATCATTCCAAATGTCATGGTAAATTGTAGGCTTCTGGATTTTAGAAAGAAGTGCATAAAATTGGGGAAAGAGATTATGTTTTGTCTATGATAACGTATACTAAGTGTGATAATAAACAACAAAGTCGTTTAAAACTCAAAAAAAAAATAGCACTCCAAAAACAGAAATGAATGAGCTAGAGAATAAAAAGACTATAAGTTCAGTTAGTCAGTTCAGTCACTCAGTTGTGTCCGACTCTTTGCGACCCCATGAATCGCAGCACGCCAGGCCTCCCTGTCCATCACCAATTCCCAGAGTTCACTCAGACTCACGTCCATCGAGTCCGTGATGCCATCCAGCCATCTCATCCTCTGTCGTCCCCTTCTCCTCCTGCCCCCAATCCCTCCCAGCATCACAGTCTTTTCCAATGAGCCAACTCTTCACATGAGGTGGCCAAAGTACTGGAGTTTCAGCTTTAGCATCATTCCTTCCAAAGAAATCCCAGGGCTGATCTCCTTCAGAATGGACTGTTTGGATCTCCTTGCAGTCCAAGGGACTCTCAAGAGTCTTCTCCAACAACACAGTTCAAAAGCATCAATTCTTTGGCCCTCAGCTTTCTTCACAGTCCAACTCTCATATCCATACATGACTACTGGAAAAACCACAGCCTTGACTAGATGGACCTTTGTTGACAAAGTAATGTCTCTGCTTTTGAATATGCTATCTAGGTTGGTCATAACTTTCCTTCCAAGGAGTAAGCATCTTTTAATTTCATGGCTGCAGTCACCATCTGCAGTGATTTTGGAGCCCAAAAAAATAAAGTCTGACACTGTTTCCACCTATAAAAATCAACAAAAATAGGCAAAACAATCCTGATAAAGAAGAAGAAGTGCCCAGGGCCTTCTGATTCCAAGTATATCATAAAACTACAGTAAACAAAACAATATGATACTGGCATGACAGACACACAGACTAAAGAGCCAGAATAGAGAGCCCAGAAATAAGTTCTTGCCTGTATGGTCAGATGGTCTTCAATGAGGGTGACAAGGCTGCAGGATGGGGAAAGGACAGTCTCTTCAACAAATTATGTTGGGGAAACTCCATGCCCACAAGCAAAAGAATCAATGGACCCTTCTCTGACACCGTATGTAAAAAGCAAACCAAAACAGATCAAAGACCTCAATATAAAAGCCTGATAGAAGAAAACAGAGGAAAGACTTCAGGATGTTGGACCTGGTAATGATTCCTTGCATCTGACATGGGTACACATGACAAATGCAAAAATAAACAAATGGAACTGCATCAAATTTTAAAACTTCTGTGCCGTGAAGCAGACTGAGGGACAAGGCAACCCAAGGAATGGGAGAATCTGTTTGCACACCAGATACTTGACAAGGGGTTCATATCCACAGTGTATAAAGAATTTTCACAAACGACAACAACAACAACAAACCAAACAACCTGATTAAAAAATGGACAGATGACAGGATAAATATTTCTCCAAAGAAGATATACAAATGGCCAACAGTATACGAAAAGATGCTCAACGTCACTAGTCATCAGGGAAATGCAAATCAAAACCACAGTGAGATACCACCTCACACACGTTACAAAGGTAACCGGCCCTAAAGAAACAAGCAAAAAAATCAAATAATGAATGTTCGCAAGGAGGTGAAAAGAATGGAACCTTTATTCATGGTTGGTGGGGATGTAAACTTGCTATGGAAAACAGAACTGCAGTTCCTCAAAAGATTAAAAACAGAACTACCGTATCATCTGGCAATCTCACTTTTGGGTATACATCCAAAATAATCGAACACAGAATCTCAAAGAGCTATTTGCGCACACATGTTCACTGCAGCATTATTCAAAGCAGCTCCGAAGAGGAATCAGCCTTAGTATCTATCAGTGGCTAAATGGATAAAGAAAATGTAATGTATGCATATAATGACGTGTCGTTCGGTTTTTAAAAACTAGGAAATTCTATGATATATGACAACATGGATGAACCTTGAGGACAATAGGCTCAGTGAAATAATCTAGTCACAAGAACACAAATTCTGCAACTTCCACTTACGTGAGGGCTCTAAAGGAGTCCAGATCTTAGAAAGTAAAATGGTTATTGGCAGGGACTGGGGCAAGGGGGAAAAAGGGGAGTTGTTTGCTTGGCATAGAATTTCAGTTTTAGGGACCTCCCTGGTGGTCCAGTGGTTAAGAGTCCACCTGTCAATGTAGGGGACAACAGTTTGATCCCTGATCTGAGTCCAGGAAAATCCCACACACATGCCGCAGAGCAACTAAGCCCATGCATCACAACTACTGAGCCCACAAGCCAAAACTATTGAAGCCTGTGCACCTAGAACCTGTCCTCCGAAACAAGAGAAGCCACTGCAATGAGAAGCCTCCACACCGCAAGGAAGAGTAGCCCCCACTCACTGCAATAGAGAAAGCCCTCACAGCAACAAGGACCCAGCACAGCCAAAAATGAATAAATTTAAAAGTTTTTAGAAAAAGAGTTTCAGTTTCGCAAGAGGAAAAAAAAACCTAGCTCTGTTATACAACGATGTGCATGTAATTAACAATAATATACTGTACACTTGTGGGCTTCCCTGGGGGCTCAGAGGGTAAAGCATCTGCCTGCAATGCAGGAGACCTGGGTTCAATCCCTGGGTCAGGAAGATCCCCTGGAGAAGGAAATGGCAAACCACTCCAGTACTCTTGCTTGGAAAATTCCATGGACAGAGAAGCCTGGTAGACTACAGTCCATGGGATCGCAGAGAGTCGGACACGACTGAGCAACTTCACTTTCTATACTGTACACTTAAAAATGGTTGATGGAAAATTTTATGTTTATTTAACACAATAAACAGTTGGTTTTGATTTGTTTGAGGTGATTATGATTGTTGTTGTTTTAGTCACTAAGTCACGTCCAACTCTTTGAGACTCCATGGATTGTAGCCCGCCAGGCTCCTCTGTCCATGGGATTTTCTAGGCAAGAATACTGGAATGGGTTGCCATCTCTTCCTCTTCTCAACCCAGGGATCGAACCCTGCATTGGCAAGTGGATTCTTTACCACTGAGCCACCAGGGAAGCCCTGTCCTCTGATAAACTCACTCCTTCAACAACAGATTCCTTGAAAATTGTTTTCTTAGCCTTTTGAGACCTTAATGAGGTATCTTCACCAAAAACATCTTGAGAAATAGAGAATGAACAGGCACTTAAACTTGGTCATATGAAGTTAGACCCACAGAGCCTTTGGATCGAGAAGCTGCTTGGAAACTTAAAGGTTCATTGTCGTAAAACATATGAGTCCCATGGAGATATAAGATTCTCTCCTATCTCCCTCAGTCATGAACTACAGAAGGAATGATGCTAGAGACAGTACAATTTTGAGAATGTATTGCTAAATACCTGAATGCTAAATTCAAAAGAACCCTGGTTCTTAGTGTGGGATATAAGTCTGCCTTCAGTTAGGGGCAAAGTTATCCTGTTGCCTGCCCCTCTGGGCAGAGAAGGCGATGGCACCCCACTCCAGTACTCTTGCCTGGAAAATCCTATAGATGGAGGAGCCTGGTGGGCTGCAGTCCATGGGGTCACGAAGAGTAGGACATGACCGAGCGACTTCACTTTCACTTTTCACTTTCATGCATTGGAGAAGGAAGTGGCAACCCACTCCAGTGTTCTTGCCTGGAGAATCCCAGGGATGGGGGAGCCTGGTGGGCTGCCGTCTATGGGGTCGCACAGAGTTGGACATGACTGAAGCGACTTAGCAGCAGCAGCAGCAGCAGCAGCCCCTCTGGGAACTATGAGAGGTGACTTGGAGAGAGTCAAGTTCAGAGGAGAGCATTCTGATTGCCTAGGAACTAGATGTGTCCTGTTTCTCTCCTCCACCCAGCACCTTAGTCTCTAAGCTTTGGTAGAAAGAAGGAGAATGAGATCCTAGGAGTCTTAAGAGTTCAGAGAGGATCCGAAGTGGAAAAGCGGCTGAGATAATGAAAAGAACTTGAGTTTGACTGAATGTCCTTCTGAGAGAGCCTTGGATTTTTATAACCAGATTGTATTGCAGAATTCATTGGACTGGGCTAACATCTGAGTAGGCAAGAGATGGAAAATGTGATGTCTTTTTTTTTTAGTGGCTCATGTTTCAGAACAGAATGTGCAGCTGTGAGAATAAAGCTGTGTTTCGAGATGATGGAGAAGAGATTCTTCATCCAGGCTGACAATTATGATGATTTTCTTATTATAAAAATAATATATCTTTCCCGCAGAAAATACACTTTGTCATGGCTCTTGATTTTTCTGTATTTTTGGCCGTTCATTTCAGTTTATTTGGGGAATTAAATAGAGAAGATGGGGGTCTGTGGTTGTTTAATCCCTCAGTCGTGTCCAACTCTTTGCGACCCCAAGGACTGTAGCCCACCTGGTTCCTCTGTCCATGGGATTTCCCAGGCAAGGATACTGGAGTGGGGTGCCATTTCCTTCTTCAGTTGATCTTCCTGACCCAGGGATCAAACCTGTGTCTCCTGCCCTGCAGACGGACTTATTACTGTCTGAGCTACACAAGATGACTTTCACTGCTATATTGAGCCCGTGGGCACAAGTAAGACTGCCTTGATTTTTGGTGACTAAGAGAATCAAAAGGTATTTAAAATTTTTTATTCATTTATTTTTGGCTGCCCTGGGTCTTTGCTGATGCGCCAAGGCTTTCTCTAGTTGTGGGGGGTGGGGGCTACTCTTCACTGTGGCGCATGGGCTTCTCATTGCAGTGGCCTCTCTTGTTGCAGAGCATAGGCTCTAGGCACTGGGCTTCAGGCACTGTGGCTCACCCGTTAGTTGCTCTGCAGCATGTGGCGTCTTCCGGGACCAGGGATCAAGCTTGGGTCCCATGCACTGGCAGGCGGATTCTTATCCACTGCACCACCAGGGAAGTCCTCAAAATGTAATTTTTGAGGAGCTCCATTAGGGGACACTACCTATGTGGAAAAGTAGAGAAGGAGCAGGTATTGACCATGTCCACCATAGGAAGACAGATCATTGCTTTGGAATTGCTCCATGGAACCCTTCTGAATTCCCTATGGGGAGAAGACATGGCAACTTTTCTTGACCAAATTCATGGAGCTTGATGAACTAAGAATGATGAAGGCTGTTTAGGGATGTTTGAGCTAATTCCTTCTATTCAGTGATGGCACGTAAGTGGATCGTGTCATCCAAGAAAGGATGACTCAGAAGGCCAGCAAGTCACAGAAAGATTAATGATACCCTGGAGCCCAGAGGTTTTGGATAGCCTGACTGGCATAAGGGTGCATGGTGTTCTGAGCCCTTACTGTATTCAAGGAAAATGCATTGATCTAAAATGCCTCATTTAATCCTCACAAGAACCCTACCACTTTCATTTCATAGAGGAGTAAATCAAGGCTTCAAGTTACTTAATAACTTTCTCAAAGTCTCTGAATAAGTGAGTAGCAATCCAGCCCGATAACCTTGATCTTAATGAGTTTTTTAATATTTGGCTGTGCTATGCGTAGTCTGTGATGTTGCTGTCAGATCATATTTTAATCTAGAAGCAAAGTTATATCCCCCAGAAATCCGGATGGTTATAAATGCAGATTTTAAAGTAAATCCAGATTCAGGAGGGGAGTTTCCTATTGCATAGTTTGGTGTCAAGCACAGAAGGGATAGAGTAGTCTTTAGTTTTCAGGTATCTAGCTAATGATAAGGAGAAGGCAATGGCAACCCACTCCAGTACTCTTGCCTGGAGAATCCCAGGGATAGGGGAGCCTGGTGGGCTGCCGTCTATGGGGTCGCACAGAGTCAGACACGACTGAAGCAGCTTAGCAGCAGCAGCAGCCGCAGCTAATGATAATAAGTACCAGGAGGAAGGACTTTGGTGGCTCGGATGGTAAAGCATCTGCCTGCAATGCAGGAGACCCCCTCCTCCCATCTTGAATTATTTATTTAAGATAGAATTTCCAGAATCAGAATTTAGGAATAATGTTAATGTGTAGCCTTAATATTCTTTACAGTTATTTCTCAAATGTTGGAACCAATTAATATCCTCACTAGTGTATATGAAGATACCAATTCAGTTCAGTTCAGTTCAGTCACTCAGTTGTGTTCGACTCTTTGCGACCCCATGAATCGCAGCATGCCAGGCCTCCCTGTCCATCACCAACTCCCGGAGTTCACCCAGACTCACGTCCATTGAGTCAGTGATGCCATCCAGCCATCTCATCCTCTGTCGTCCCCTTCTCCTCCTGCCCCCAATCCCTCCCAGCATCAGAGCCTTTTCCAATGAGTCAACTCTTCCCATGAGGTGGCCAAAGTACTGGAGTTTCAGCTTTAGCAGGATGGCATTAAATATTTACTAACATTTGGATCATGATTTTTGTATCTTTGCCAATTTTGGTACTTTGCAAAAAAAAAAAAGTGGCCTCTTACTTTGGGGTACATTTCCACCCCTACCTTCCCCATTTCTGGTGTGCTGTACATTGTTTTCAAATTTATTTGTATTTTTTGTTTTGTGGGAGAATGTAAGTGTTTTTAAAATTTTTTAAATCTAATCTGTAGAAGATAATGACATAGTAAGGACATTGTCATATTTGTTGCAAAAATATTAATAATAAGTTTAACTAAAAACTTCACGCAAGAAAATGGAGATTGCCTTAGAGAAGCCTTAATACTGAAATGGCAGATTAGAAGAAATGAAGTCTGAACCTGCAAGAAACAAACATCTCTGCGGTCAGTTTACTCTATTTGCCTAATTTTTCAGATTTTTATCTCGTGTGTATGTGGCTTTCTCCTCACCTCCTCCCCACCCTCCTTTTTTGAGGTGTGACTCCTCCTGTAAGTGGGGTTTAAAGTATAAACATGTGGTGATCACCTTTGACCCCATCTTCATCTCTCTTTCCTCCCCCTCAAGACTCCTCTTACACCTTAAGTATCAGAACATGCACAGGACAGGCCTGTGAACCATCTGCCACCAGAGAGAGAGCATTTGAGAAGAAGTCATGTGTAGATAGAGGCTGTCTCCTTCTGTCTCTTAAACGAGCACATCTTAGATTCTGTCTGCAGTATCAACCAGAGACTAAGCTCAATGTCCAGGCCATTTAAGTGCATACAATTAGCATTGTGTGGTTGAAGAATTCCCCCAAAGGGACTAGGAGGAGCTTCTCTCCATGAATATCTCAGTGGAATATTTTATATGGAATGGAGGAGAAGTGCAGATCATACCATTAAGCAAGGCAGAATGCTAAAGACAGTGACATAAAATATTTGTACAAAATCTGTTTTACATGGCCGTATTCTGCCACATGAAAAAGATACCTGCTCATTCATTCATTCATTAGTCATTCATTCAACACACACACACACACACACACACACACACAGCACTTCCTGTGTAGGCAATTGCAGGTACGTGCAGAGGTAGATCAAAGGCATGGTTCCTATTGCAGCTCACAGTTTAATAGAGGAGACCAGACAAGTAAATACATATTGGTGCACTATAACCTCAATGGGGATTCCCTGGTGACTTAGACGGTAAAGAATCTGTCTGCAATGCATGAGACCAAGGTTCATTCCCTGGATCAGGAAGATCCCCTGGAGGAGAAAATGGCAAACCATCCCAGTATTCTTGCCTAGAGAATTCCATGTATAGAGAAGCCTGGAGGGCTACAGTCCATGGGGTTGCAAAGAGTTGGACAGGACTGAATGACTAACATATTAACATAACACTTTTAACCTTAATGATGACCTTTGCAACCTAGCATAGCTTAATTAGAATCCTAGCCTGGGGGACTTCCCTGGTGGTCCAGTGGTTACAAATACACCTTGCTGTACAGGGGATTTGGGTTTGATCCCTGCTCGGAGAACTAAGATCCCACAGGCTGTGGAGCAGCTAAATTCACTCGCCACAACTACTGAGCCTGTGTGCCACAACTACAGAGTCTAGGAGACCTAAAGAAAGATCCTGCATGCCATAACTAAGACCCAAGGCAGCCAAATAAATAAATGGATAGATAAATATTTTTTAAAAAAAGACTCCTAGCCTGGGAAACTCACTGACTCTGTGATCTTGGGCTTAAATTTTCTGAGACTTCAATTCATCATTCGTGATATGTGGATAACAACATGTATCATTAAGGAGTTTCTACCAGGATTAAATGCATAATAGCAACTTCAGGGACTGTATTCAAAAGGCACTTAATAGATGATTGAAAACCAAGCTATGTCCAAAGTACAATGGTAATTCAGAAAAGATGTTCGACAAGAAAAAGCATCCCAAAGAGAGGATATTTAAACTGGATTTCAAGGGAAATGCAGGCGTTTGCTAAGTAGGTAAGGCAGAGAGGCAACTGCAGACGAGAGAGATGAACACGCACATTATCTGAGAACTACGAAACTACAACCAATTTGGGCCAATATTTGAAAGGAGGCATCTGGTAAAGGTAGAAAGTCACCAGGGGAGTGGCTGATTTGGTGTTAGGAGGCTTCACATAGGGTTATGGTCCATGAACTAGCCCATTAGGTTGAGCAAGCCTAGGAACTCTATATTTATCAGTGTACTGTCACAGTCTTACATCTTCAGAGACTCACATTAGCCCAGCTCCTGATAGACTGAGGTACAACCAGAAAGCCTATGTAACTTTTCATCGAGAATTCTAACTAATAGTAAGGACGGGGTGCTTACGTCAGCACATCAGCACCTTGTGTCCCTATACCCAAAGCACAGAAAGTGGCTTCTCAGCTAGGATAGCCTGAGGTACACTTCTCCCTGATAAGCAGGGTCTAAGGGATGCTAGCGTTCTCTCTCTCTCCTGGACAGACATGTCACCAAGGTCAAAGAAGGCTTCCCTGAATCTTTGCCATGCTGATCAATGACTGCCCCTTCTGGTTGAAAATAGAATCCAAACTTGTTGAGATTGTCAAGCCATTCATTAGCTGTTGTTCAGTCACTCAATCATGTCCGACTCTTTGCAACCCCATGGATTGCAGCACATTAGGTGTCCCTGTCCTTCCCTATCTCCTGGAGTTTGCTCAAACTCATGTCCATTGAATTGGTGATGCCATCCAACCATCTCATCCTCTGTCATCCCCTTCTCTTCCTGCCCTCAATCTTTCCCAGCATCAGGGTCTTTTCCAGTGAGATGGCTCTTTGCATCAGGTAGCGAAAGTATTGGAGCTTCAGCATCAGCCCTTCCAGTGAATATTCAGGCTTAATTTCCTTTAGGATGGACTGGTTTGATCACCTTGCAGTCCAAGGGACTCTCAAGAGTCTTCTCCAATACCACAATTCGAAAGCATCAATTCTTTGGCACTCAGCCTTCTTTATGGTCCAACTCGCACATCCATACATGACTACTGGAAAAAGCACATCTTTGACTGTTTGCATCTTTGTCTGCAAAATGATGTCTCTGCTTTATAATATGCTGTCTAGGTGTGTCATAGCTTTTCTTCCAGGGAGCAAGTGTCTTTTGATTTTGTTTAGACATTCATTTAGGTGATGGTTGTCTTGCTTGCATCTGAAGGACAGTCAGTGCCATGCAGATGACCCTGTGTGTCTGTTCTAAGCTTTCAGCCTGTGCTTCACTGAATGTACACTTACTGAAACAGTGTCTGTCCACATTGGCCTCAGCAAATATGCCTAACAAATGAACAAGTAATTGCATTCCCTCTACTCTGATTTTATACCAAAACGTTCAGAAGGCTGTCTTTTGGCTAGCTGGGGTGACCTCACTCTTGACCTCTTTTCCTCCATATACATCCTATAACCCTGGTGGACCTAGAATTTAGAGAATATGAGGGTGGGGAGACTGATGGCAGACGGAGGGCAAGAAGATTAAGGTATACACTCTTGTATTGTAAGCCAAGGAATGACTATCAGAGGCCTCAGCTTATTGTTCCTTCCTGTTTTTCACAGAAACAACTATCTTTTTTTTTTTTTTTTTCTGTGTTCAGTAGTTCTAGCTTCTGTAACAGATAAACTCTAAATTGTAGACTTTTTAACATTATTAAGTTGGATTTTCACTCACTCCTAATCCAGGGTGTGTGTTTGGTGGGTGAATTCCATGCAGTGATTCAGGGATCCAAGCTCTTTCCATTATGCTTTGCCACCCTTGAGAGCAGTAGTTATTGTTGTTCAGTTGATAAGTTGTGTCTGACTCTTTGCAACTCCATGGACTGCAGCACTCCAGGCTTCCCCATTCTTCCCTATCTCCTGGAGTTTGCTCAAACTCATGTCCATTGAGTTGGTGAAGCCATCCAACCATCTCATCCTCTGTTGTCCCCTTCTCCTCCTGCCCTCAATCTTTCCCAGCATCAGGGTCTTTTCCCGTGAGTTGGCTCTTTGCATCAGGTGGCCAAAGTATTGGAGCTTCAGCATCAGCCCTTCCAGTGAATATTCAGGGTTGATTTCGTTTAGGATGGACTGGTTTGATCTTCTTGCAGTGCAATGGGCTCTCAAGAGTCTTTTTCAGCACCATAATTCAAAAGCAGCAATTTTTTGTCACTCAGCCTCTTTTATGGTCCAGTTCTCACATCCATACATGACTACTGGAAAAAGCATTGCTTTGACTATACGAATCTTTGTCCATAAAATGATGTCTCTGTTTTTTAATATGCTGTCTAGGTTTGTCATAGCTTTTCTTCCAAGGAGCAAGCATCTTTTATTTTCATGGCTGCAGTCACCAACTGCAGTGATTTTGGAGCCCAAGAAAATAAAATCTGCCACTGAATCCAAGCTTTATCCATCTACACTTTGCCACCCTTGAGAGAAGTGCTTATTTATATATATTAAAAATTCCCAGTCCAATGCTATCAGTACTATGCGGAGCATGTATGAAATGCACATTCCTGGGTCCTCAAGCAGAATCTCTTGGGATGGGGCCCAGCCATCTGTGTGTTAACAAACCGTCCTGGTGATTTTGATAAACACTAACGATTTAGAACCACATTGCCAAAGGAAGGGGCTTCCCTAGTGGCTCAGACGTTAAAGAACCTGACTGCAATGCAAGAGACCCCAGTTCAATCCCTGGGTCAAGAAGATCCCCTGGAGAAGGAAACGGCAACCCACTCCAGTATTCTTGCCTGGAGAAGCCCATGGACAGAGGACCCTGATGGGCTACAGTCCTTGGGCTGCAAAGAGTCGGACATGACTGAGCGACTAAGTACGCATGCTAAAGGAAGGTGGTGTAATTTTGGTGACTTGAGTTGGAACTCGTTCCAAAGAGATAACGTTGCTGTGAGAAATTAGATGCAGTAGAACTGGTAATTGTGCCATTATTTAACAATTTTTTTGTGTGTTCCTACTGTGCGTCAGACCCCGTGTTAGGCACTGTAGATACATTGATAATCCTTTTGGTTATCTATTACTCTTCTACTTCAGATACTTTGGATTAAATAGGCTTTCATTGGCTTCCCTGGGTACTTAGACTGTTATCCAATTAATAGATGTTCAGGCAATTAATAGATATTTATCAAAAGAAAATGAATAACGAGTGAATCATTTTGCCCTCTTGGGATACTGATTTCTCACTTGGAAAAGAGGGAACTGGATTGCCAAGTTAATCCCTTGGGTGCCTTTCAGAGGTATTCTAACAAAATACATCTCTAATATTTTGGAGGAAATCCCCTTGGTAGGTAGACTTCTTGGCTCTTGCTGCTGCCTAGAGTCACAGAAAATGTTTAAAATATTCTGGGGACTTCCCTGGAGGTCCAGTGGTTAAGAATTCACTTTCCAATGCAGAGGACGTGGGTTCAATCCCTGGTTGGGGAACTAAGATTCCATATACCAAGGGACAACCAAGCCAGAGTGCCACAACTAGACAGAAGCCTAAATGCCACAAACAAGAACCACTGCTCTCCAGTGAAAATCCCACTTGCAGTAACTAAGACCTGACAAAGCCAAAAAATGAAATAAATAAACAGAGATTTACAAATTAAAATAATTCTTAAAAAAAAGAGAGAGAATGTTCTGGTTCAAAGCCCATCCACCGCAAGAAAGGGGGTTTCCTAGCTTAAGATAATAGTAATAAGGTTAATGGTAATAATAACTAAAGTTGACAATCAGTGGTCACTGCCTAAGAAGCAGGCATTTTTACATGCATTATTTTACAGAGTCCTCACGACCTCTGCAGTAGTTACTATGGTTTATCTGTCACAGAGATCAGGTTACCAAGATTGAGAGGTTCAACAAATTGACCAAAGTCTTGCATTTAGTCAGCAGTAAGATTGGGATTCCAGTTCAGGCTTTGTGTGTTTCTAAAGCCTGGGTGCTTAACTTCCAGCTTAAACTGTGAAACCCACTTGAAGCTTCTGACAATGGAAGTAAACCCGGAGGCTATGGTGGGAAGGAACTGGATTAGAGCAGGAAGAATGTTCTTTATTAAAGCTTCTGTAACATATTGAGAGCAGATGCGAGAAGTAGCGAGAGAGAGAGAGAGAGAGAGAGAGAGAGGCCCTTTGGGAAAGTTTCACAAGAAGAATGGAGTTTCTATACCCGATGGAGCCAGGTTCAGGCATTTACGTGCCCAGCCTACAGACTATATGGCCTTGGACAAATCAATTAACCTTTATGAGCTTTACAAGCATGTGGTCTGTAAAAGAAGGGTGATGCCTTTAATGACGGTCTCGCATGTCCATTAGAAAGGTCCAGTGAAAATAATATGGTGCACATAAAAACGGGCCCCGTGGAAGGTGTTCTTAGAAGGTAGAGAGGTGTTGCAGACCTTCACACAAAGCCACGGACATGGTCAGGGCAGGTTGGAAAAGGAGATACCAGAGGTGGGCTTGAGAATTTGTACAAATTCCATGGAGAGATGAGAAAAGAACAGTCGCTGCAGAGAGACACTTGCTTGGGCAGAGACGTGGAAGCGTGCAGCAACATGATGTGTCTGGCAAATAGAAACTGATTCGCTTTAGTGGAAGGAGATGCAGCTGGGGATGAGCAGGAGCTAGGGACAAAGACAAACAAGGCATAGCCATGCTTCGGATATTTTCCCCAAGAATGAAGTACCAGTGTGCTTATATTGAAATGAAAACAAAAAAATTTTTTTTAAATAACATACATATTTTGACCGTACCATGCATCATGTGGGATCTTAGTTCCCCAACCAGGGGTCAAACCCACATCCCCTGCAGTGGAAGCTCAGAGTTTTAACCACTGGGCCACCAGGGAAGTTCCCCAAACAAAAACATTGCGGAAGTCTAAGTGAGAAAATGCTTTGTGCAAATCCTCTGCTAGCTCCAGGGCACCAGTCCAAACATTAGTTATCGCTTTTGCTACCGGTGTTGTCAAGTTACGGCAACCTGGGGCCTCGCCATCCTTGAAAGACTCTGCGTCATTTCAAATTGTCACAGGAAATGCTAGAAGGGGGGAAAAAAAAGGATCTAAGGGGAGGAGGGAAGCCATCTCCCTCCAAATTGAGGATGATTTATTACCGTGAGTAATCAATAGTAGTAGGTCCACATCAATTTTATATCTAATTTAAAATTTTGAGGTCTCAATGTGCTCATTAAAGAATATAATGGATTTACATATTTTAATTATGTTTTATGGATTGTGAACATAATGTAATTAAGAGACTTTTCAGGAGGCATGATGAATGAACAGGGTGGCCTAGCATATGGCTGGAGACGCCACGCTGAGTGAACTTGGGTGAAGTGGAGACCAGCCCCATGGCTGACGGCCCGGGTCAGAGCGTCAGGACAATATTCACAGTGATGGGAGCCTAGTGATGCTCCTTCTCTGGCCTCTCTCGTGTCTGTCTGCCCCTCCACACCTCCTCCTCTGCTGCTGCCTGAATTTATGGCTCTATCAGCTCTTTTATTTTATTTTTTAAATATGGTTTTTTAAAATAACTCAGACATCCCTTGTGGTCCAGTGGTTAAGAATCTGCCTGTCAATGCAGGGGACAAGGGTTCTATTCATGGTTGGGAAAGATCCCACGTGCCAACTAAGGCTGTACATCACAGCTACTGAAGCCTGTGAGCCCTAGAGCCTGCAAGCTGCAATAAGAGAAAGCCTGCAAAGAAGACCCAGCACAGTCAAAACTAAGATAAAGAAAAAAAAATTTTTTTTTAAAGCCCCATGTAACATAGAACTCTTGGACAACAAGGAGATCAAACCAGTCAATCCTAAAGGAAATCAACTCCGAATATTCACTGAAAAGACTGATGCTGAAGCTGCTGCTCCAATACTTAGGCAACCTGATTCAAAAAGCTAATTCACTGGAAAAGACCCTGATGCTGGGAAAGATTGAAGGCAAGAGGAGAAGGGGGCGACAGGGGATGAGATGGCTGGATGGCAACACTGACTCAATGGACATGAGTTTGAGCAAGCTCCGGGAGTTGGTGAAGGAAAGGGAAGCCTGGTGTGCTGCAGTCCACGGTGTCGCAAAGAGTCACACTTAGCAACTGAACAGCAACAACGTAGAACCCACCATCTCAACCATTTCTGAGTGTACAGGTCGTGGTGTTAAGCGTTTTCACTTTATTGGGCCACAGATCTCCAGAAGTTTTTTCATCTTGCAAAACTGAAACTCTGTACTCATTAAGCAACAAACCCTTGTTCACCCCTCCCTCCCTGCACTCACCCTGTGACTTTCTGTGTCTATGAACTTGACTGTTCTAGGTGCTTTGGGTAAGTGGAATTACTCAGTATTTGTCCTTTTGTGTGTGACTGGCTTATTTCACTCATCATCCTGTCCTCAAGATTCGCCAATGTTGTAGCATCTGACAGGATTTCCTTCCCTTTTAAGGCTGAATAATTTTTATTCGTTGTATGTATATGCCACATTTTCTTTATCCATTCATTTCTTTCTTTTTTTTTCGGCTGTGCCCAAAAGTGCATGTATGATCTTGGTTCCCCAACCAGGGATTGAACCCCTGTCCCCTGCTGTGGAATCCCAGAGTCTCAGCCACTGGACTGCCAGGGAAGTCACTATCCATTCATCCTTTGGGGGACATTTAATAGCATGGTTCTCTGCATGGTTATTATGCCTCTCAACTTGCTCTCAGCCCCTATCTCAGGATTCCTGGGACTCACATCAGCCCACAGAGGGCCTTTCCAGGATGGCCAGGTCACTCCCCGATTTAAAATCTGTAGATGGTTGCCACTCCTTAGTGTAGTTTATGCTGCTCTCTGGCTTCCCCAGTGGCTGAGTGATAAGTAAAGAATCTGCCTGCAATGCAGGAGCCACAGGAGGCTTGGGCTCCTGTGGGTTTGATCCCTGGGTCGGGAAGATCCCCTGGAGGAGGACATGGCAACCCACTCCAGGATTCTTGCCTGGAGGATCCCATGGACAGGAGAGCCTGGCAGGCTACAGAACATAGGGTTGTAAATAGTCATAGTCAGACATGACTGAAGCAGCTTACCATGCACGCACGCACACATGCTGCTCTCACCATCTGGCCCCTTTGCCTGAAGTTCTGACCCCCTTCAGCCATGCAGTCCCCCTGTCCAGGCTCAGCCACCTCTATCCAGCGTTCACCATTTTCATCCTCGTTTGCACCTTCATACTTTTGCACATCTGATATCTCTGCCTGGAATGACTGAGTCCACTACTTGTGAGGCCCTTCTGGATTCACCAATTTCTAGATCATCTCCTAACCAAACCAAGAAGAGTCTAGGACAAGGGTTGGTCAACTATGGCCAGTGGGCCAATCTGGCTCTCTGCCTGTCTTCATAAAATTTTATTGGGACCCAACCATGCCCAGTGTTTCATTGTTTAAGCATTATCTGCAGCTGCTCTCCCACTGTAATTCAAAGCTCTTTTTTATTTTCCTTTTTAAAAAATTTTTTGGCTGCACCCCATGGCATGTGGAATTTTTGTTCCCCAGTCAGGGATTGAACCCACATCCCTTGCAGTGGAAGCACAGAATCTTAACTGCAGGACTGCCAGGGAAGTTCCCAATGTAAACCTCTTTAAAGAAAACATTTGCTGACCCCTGCTCCAGGCCATGTCTTATGTTCAAATCCATCTTTGCCATTTCCTACCTATGACCTTGGGTAAGTCAACATTTCTGAAATGGGATAATGGTGATAATAATTTATAGCTTTGCTTATTATTATTACTACCACTTTGCAGCTGTTTTGTGAAGACTGAGCTAATATCGATAAAGCCCTTAGCACATAATTACCAGCATGGCCCTTAAGGCCACAAAAGCATCTATTTTGGTTTGTAGTCAAAAACAGACCCAGCACAACCCCAAGCAGTGGCTTCAGCCCAGACTTTTCTTCCCTTGAAGGCAGCATGGCAAGTACAGAGTGTGAGCTTTGGCATTTAAAAATTAAGGTCCAAAATTCAGATCACACCTATTTTTAAAGTGAACTTGGGAAATTTCTTTGTGTCTCAGATGGTAAAGAAACTACCTGCAATGCGGGAGAACCAGCTTTGACCCCTGGGGTGGGCAGATTCCCCTGGAGAAAGGCACAGCAACCCACTCCTGTATTCTTGCCTGGAGAACTCTGTGGACAGAGAAGCCTGACAGGCTATCGTCTGTAGGGTTGTAAAGAATTCGACACGACTGAAGCAACTGAGCACGTATATTATGGGTGAAAAGCCTACTGCACAGGTGGAAGCAGAAAGCAGACACTCAGAAGAGGGCTCTTCCTTTATTCCTCCTCCCATCTGCTTTCTAAGGCTGAAATTCACAATTCACAGCTCTGGTGGCTTGCTTGGCTCAATTATCTTTACGACATCCTTCTGCCTTTGGAATGAATCCTGAATGGGCTCTTGGGCTATGCCCTGAGAGTGCTCCCTCTACTTCTCCACAGTCCTGTGCATTTCACTGTTGCTTCTCTCTGGGAATCATCTAGTCATTTATACTGACCTGCAGAATCCTATCCATTTCCCTTCCTGCCAATTACTATTGGCCTCTAGGGGGAGCTCAAGACTTCATCATTGTTACCGGCCTGGGTCAAAGGCAAAGATACTGAGTCAGAGTCAGCTAACCTACTTATAAATATCTGCTGAATGAAGGGAGAGACAAAAGTTGGGGTGGATGTCAGGGAAGAGGGTAAAGCTTGGCTTCTGAAGGCTTTTTCTCAGTTAAAATTATACGTTTTGGGGATTTTCTTTTCTTTGTTTCATGTTTGGCTCTGGGGGCACTCATTTGAAGGTGTTCCTCAACTTGGATGGAGGCATATACACTCTTTATCCTGCCCCCATTCCTCATTAGAAAGATGGGTGCTAAAGAGCAGCCTGGTGAGCACGAGTTCTCAGGCCACTAGCTACTCCAGAACGTTTGCAGAAACATTTCCAGCCCAGAAATGTGTCCCTTCCTTTTCTTTGCCTCAGATCAGCTTTAGCATGGGAAGTCTTGCGAGCCAGAAGCAGCATCTTACAGAAAAGAGACGAAGTTGGCCACTGAGCCTTGAGTCCTTGTTCAATTTGAGCAAAAACATCCTGTAATAGAGAAAACGTCCGATCCAATTTATCTGGTGGCTACGCTGGTGTTTGAGAACATAAGTTCCAAGTAGAAATAAAATGTTTTATATAGCCTGACATTTTCTTGTGTCTCCTGAGGATGACTTAAGCCATGGTTCTTGGTTGATCAAGGACTTAGGGTACTGATCTCTTAGCTCACTCATATTTTTTGTGGTGTCTCACTATCTTGGAAGAAAACAAAAGGATAGTTCTATGCAGGGAGGATTATTGTCACAAGGGCACCAGGGACACAGGTAAAGTCAGAACTGAGTTTTGAGTGGGGAGGGGGAGTTGTCAAGCGGAAGGTACGGGAGAATCATCCCGCCACATGGGAACAGCAGGAACACAGTTGAGAGACTGGGACATGATGTATTGATGTGAAAGATGATTGCCCCTTGGGGTCTAAAGGAGTCGTGGGAGATAAAGCTAGAATGGAATGGCTTTCACATCATGGTGAGGGTGGTATTCATCCTTTCAACAAGTATTTTTTGAGCATCTATCACATATAATGGGTGGCTGAGCCGTAAAGAATCAGCCTGCAATGCAGGAGATGCAGGAGACTTGAGTTTGATCCCTGGGTTGGGAAGATCCCCTGGAGGATAGCATGGCAACCCACACAGTATTTTTTTTGTGGAGAATCCCATGGACAGAGGAGCCTGGCGGGCTACAGTCCATAGATTGCATAACATTGACTTCAGGTCAGACGATACTGAAGCGACAGAGCACACGCACCAGGTATAATGTTCTAGGGGCTATGAGTATCTGAGTAAGCAGGCTCATTCTTTGCCTCCAAGGAGGGTGAATTCTACTGTGCAATCTATGGGTGATGACATCCATCCGTGGGTATTGAGGAGCAATTAGAGACAATGTGAAGTCAAATGGTTATGTGGTCAGAACTCTGGTTCATAAACATTGCTGATGTTGGTGGAAAGGCTGGACTGGAAGAGGGTAGAGATTCAGACTTGGGAGTCAGGAGGGAACTGCAGAGTCAGAAAGAGGAGCTGGAAAGAGGGATATAAGAAGTAGTACTCAGGGATTTCCCTGGTGGTCCAGTGGTTTAGACTCAGTGCTGACAAGGCAGGGGGGAGATCCCGTATGCCATGTGATGTGGCCAAAAAATAAAACAGCCACACAGCTCAAAACTTTTAAAAAATAATAACAATTTAAAAATTTTAAATAAAAGAGGTAGCACTCAGAGAAGGGAGAGCAGGGATGAGAGTCTGTGGTGGGCAAATGGAGGGTGGGAAGCTTCAAGGAAGGAGTGGCTGAAGGTAGCAGATTCCACGGAGAGAGCTGATCCAGAGACAGGCGGAAAAGACATTGGTGGGTGGGGTGGTGATGACGTCATCATTCTTGAGGGGGCAAAGACCTTATTGTTGCAGACTGAGGAACTGGTGGGGAAATGAGGGCAACAGGGACACTGGAGAGCTATGTCTTCAAGAAGTTGGGTAAGGAAGGGAGGGAGGTTTAGGCTGGTGGCTGGAGGGACAGGAAGAAGTAAAGGTAGAGTTTTTTTTAATGGAAAGTGACTGCCTTTAATGGAAAGCATTGCCTTCCTGATGAAGCCTTTTCAGTGTCACCAAGCGGAAGTGTTAATCAAAGCATTTGTTTTCTCAAGTAGGTCTCCTCCATTGCTGGCAACAGCAGTCAGAGCAAGGTTCTCAGGGGACATCTTGCTCTCCTGTCTCTCTAAGGTATTATGATACGTGGCAAGAATATCTGTGAGCACTGTGATATCTGGGGTGTTGGATACGCTCTCTGAAAAAAATATTTGTTATGCAGAAGAACGGCCTTTGTCACTAATGGAAATCGAGCCAGATGGAAACCCCGTTTCTTGACTTTCATGGCCATCTAAATCTTTGCCTGTGTGACAGTGGGCCAGCCACTTACTCTGAGTCTCAAAGTCCTTATTTAGACAACAGCCACAATATGTCTCCAATACTTGGCCACCTATTGCAAAAAGCCAAATTATTGGAAAAGACCCTGACACTGGGGAAGATTGAGGGCAAGAGGAGAAGAGGGGCACAGAGGATAAGATGGTTAGATAGCATCTCGGACTCAATGGACATGAGTCTGAGTAAGCTCCAGGAGATAGTGAAGGACAGGGAAGCCTGGCATGCTGCAGTCCATGAGGTCGCAAAGAGTCAGCATGACTTACCGGCCGAACAACAACAGCAACAATATGTCATCACAGGATATTTTGGAGACTCAATTCTGCATCATTAATTTTCTTGGAACCAGCACAGTTAGAGACACTCAATAACCATTAGCCCTCTCTTCCCCACACCCTCCTGGCATGTGATTGCCATGCATTTGATGACTTTGGCCTGAGCCAACTCCCTTAACAAATGTTTCCACCTTAGATTGAAATTAATTCAAAGACAGAGACCAGGAACACATCCTGTAAGGGACTAAGAAAATGGCATTAATTTTGTAAATTAATAAATATGCAAATGGAAGCTTTGTATGGAATAGACTATATAAGCAGGAAGTAAATTGTGTTGTAAATTATGCATTGCCATATGGAGCGGATCCCCTTGACTTAGCATGCAAGGCAGGGAATACTGGAGCGGACCCTGCCATAATGGTTTCTGAGAGTGACTGGCATGCTGGTTCAACAGCAGCCCCGGGTGCTGAGTCACGAAGCCGGCTCCGGGGACGGGGAAGGGGCAGTGGAAGCCCCGAGGTGAGCAGGCTGCTACCCTGATCTAGTGACTGAGAATGATCTAGGGACGATCATCCTGCTGCCACCAAGAGGATGGGCAACCTTGAGCTCCTGGGGGACAGCTCCGGGTGCACCAAGCACTCTGCCCGAGGCTACAGGCTGGGAGGGCTCTCCTGGGCTGCCAGAGCCTTGGCTGATGGCACCACAGTCCCAACTCTGAGGCAGGTGTGACTGGCCTGGGGAGACGTGCCTGGCTGCTGGATTGATCCATCAATCATGAAGAAACAAATAGTCTGAGAACCGTCCAAGTGTTCCACGTCGCACTACAGAGAGGCTGGAGGGCAGCACTTCCGTCTGATGATGATTCAGCAGAATCACCCAGGGGGCTTTTCAAAAATAGATTCCTGGGCTTCTTGCTCCAAAATTCTGCTGCAGCAAATCTGGGCTGGGACCTAGAAGCTGGTTTTCAAACTCCCAGGTAATTCTGGTGATCAGTTGTGCTGTGCTGTGCTTAGTGGCTCAGTCGTGTCCCACTCTGCGACCCCGTGGACTGTAGCCCGCCAGGCTCCTTTGTCCATGGGGATTCTCCAGGCAAGAATACTGGGGTGGGTTTCCATGCCTTCCTGCAGGGCATCTTCCCAACCCACATCTCCCAGATTGCAGGCTGATTCTTTACCATGTGAGCCAAAAGGGAAGCAATGATCAGTTAGGTGGGGGTGGGGGGGCACTGGGAAAGATAAAAGGCAGGAGGAGAAAGAGATGACAGAATGAGAAGGTTGGATGGCATTACTGACTCAATGGATGTGAGTTTGAGCAAATTCTGGGAGATGAAGGACAGGGAAGCCTGGCATGCTGCAGCCCCTGGGGTAGTAAAGAGTTGAACACAACGGAGCGACTGAACAACAATAGCAAATAGGTGCAGAGGAAGTTTCTTGTTGGTCCTGGCCTTTAAGGGTCTTAAACTTCATTGAGAAGGCACGGACAGGCTACCAGACCCAATCCTGGCTGGTGCTCTTCTTTCTCTATAGCTCAATAGAGGGGCAGACAGTGTGCCTCAAGGAGACATTTCTAATAGCTTGGCAGGTTTTCCAGGAAGGTTTTAGGGGGCTGTAAGACATGGCTGGCTCTCAGAAACAAGGAAGGAGAAGGCAGAGGAGGATTGAAGGTCGAGAAGCCCGTTGCCATGGGAGATGGGAGTCAGGCGTTATCCTCTGGTGTGGGGACACTCAACTCAGAGCTGGACCTGGCTGGTCTGGGATGCCAGTTGAAGATGAGTTTGTTGCCTTTGGGGGCTATTTTATTAATGATTGTTTTTCCTGTGGGTTTGCTAAATAGTTGTACCTCTCCAGGTGCGACCAAGACTTGTGTACCCAGAGCCTGGTGTTTATAAAGCTCTGTGAAGATGCTCAAGTGAGAGTCTATATGGTTCAGGCCCAGAGCTCACACAACTCAGAATAATTTGGAAAGGAGCTCATTTATCTTATATGATGGTGATATACTAGACGGAGCTGTGGTCCAACACACTGATTTTCTCTCTCTCTCTCAGCCTTCTTCTCAAAATAAAGTCTCTCCCATTCATTGTATTCCTCACCTCTTCTCGCCCCTCATTCCTCCTTTTCTCAGGATGAGAATCAAAGGTTGGTCTGATAAGGATGAGGAAGCAGTAAGACTGGCCCCACAGGTATCCACTTTAAAGTCCAAGGGACTCTGGGAACTTACCTTGGTGAGCCTTGTCCCATCAATTACAAAGATCATCAGGGGGACTTCCCTCATGGTCCAGTGGTTAAGACTCCATGCTTTCAATGCAGCAGGGGCAGGTTCAAATCCTGGTTAGGGAATTAATCCCACGTGCCATGCAACCAAAAGTAGATAAATAAAATGAAAGGCTTTAACTTTTTAAAAACTTTAAAAAAATAAATAAAAAGAAAATACAAAATTTCAAACTGTGAGCACCAAAGTTGCACACTGAACCTTGGATGGGTTCTAGATACTGCCTTGCAACCGTGGCTCTCGGGAAGAGCAGGTCAGTTCCCCTGGGGAAGCTTCAGAGATGCACATTCCCAGCTCCTTGGATCTACTAAATCTGAAGCTCCAGAACAGGGCCTGGGACTCTGCATTCTTAGCTCTCCCTACTGGGGTTATGATGTGGCTCTCCCATCCCAAATTTCTGCAACAGCTCCCTAAGGGCTGGCCTGGCCCTGGCTTATGCTCTCTAAGTGATGGAAAAACTGTCCCACTTTTAACACCCCGTGGAAACAATGCCTCAGCAACCACACTCTTAACGTCATTACAAATCAGCCTGACGTGGTAAAAGTATGGGCTTCATGGTCATGGCGATGTGCCAGGAAATCTTGTCTGCTTCGTGTTTGAAGCTGCGTGACTTTGGACATAAGCCTCAGTTTCTCCATCTGTAAAATGGGAATGATAAGAAAACTGATCTTGCAGGGCAGCTGTGAGCATGAGAGGAGGCAATATTCAAAGGCAGAAGGGGCTGGAAGAGATGATTCCATGTTAGCAAGCATCGCCTTGAGCCGAACGTGCCTCCCCTGGACTCGTGCTGAACCAGATGATGGGTCTGTCCTCTGGGCCGACCCTCTTCCACTTAGCACATCCTCACAGTGCCTGTGACCTCGGCCCCACGGATATGTGAGAGCTGGCTGTGTTTGCCATCCCTGGGGGTATCTCATTTTACAGCTGGGCAAAGCCCAGCAGGCAAGGTTCACGTCTTTGCAAAGTCACGCAGTTACAGAAATGTCTGGGCAGCAGGTGGCAAAATGGTGTTGTTATCTGAACCACATAGATAATCATGCCTTGCTACTAATCGCTCTCCACCTCATTCACGTCTTAGCATTTACAAGGGGCTTCCACGTCCATCAGCTCGTTCACCCTCCTGACACCCCTGTGCGGGGTGATCCACTGTGGAAATGCTAGTGCCTCACACTTGGGTAGCACATTGCCCTTTTCCAAGCACTTTCACACTCGTAATCTCACTGGCTCTTCCTCACACCCTCAGGAGAGAGAAAGGCAGGAATGACTAGGGGAAGAAGTGAAGAAACAGGCAGGGCAAGTGCCGGCCCAGAGCACACAGAGCAGCAATACATCAGGGCCCTTTACACACGACCCTTGGCATGTCTTTCTTCTCATGGGTCTCTGGATCATGTGACCTCTTTTCCCCATTCTGGGATGTTAGGATGGAACTAGCAAACGGTACATGAAATCACTGTTTTCACTGAGCTGAGACGTTATATCCTTCCATCAAGGTCAAGGTCAAGATCTAGCCACCTCCATCACGCCTGTGCACACCTGCTGAGCAGCACAAAGCCCCAGAACAAGCACTCAGGGCTCCTGGGGCAGACGGATGGTGGCCGTGGCTCAGGTCCAAGTCCAGGCTGAGCATTCCTCTGCTGAGCAGAGGTCAAGAGCCTCGGCCATCTGTGGGCTTCCTTCTGCCTTTTGCTCATGGGGAGACCCTGAACTTGGAGCCGGTTGTCCTCTGTTCAGTGAGTGCTGCTCAGGCCTTGGCTGGCCTGAGATTACCCAAGGGAAAAAGAGACCCGAAATCCAGGCAATCTCATGTGCCTCCCAAGTCATGGAGGGGGATGCTCGTGCCGGGACACAGCCAGCATGTGTGGTGTGGTCTGTAGGCTCAGGGGCTGGGATGGGGGATGGGAGGCCAGGCCATGGGTAGAACCACTGTATGGGAGGGGGATGGGGGGCACCCTACCTCCAGTGGGAGGAGCGGGAGGCAGGAGCTTTGGAGACAGAATTCCAGCATGGGTGGGAGACCACAGGGCATCACGTGCTCGGCGGAGACCAAGTGTGTCCATGGTTATCATTTCCAGGGTGGGTATAAGAGGGGGAGGAATGAGAACCAGGCTCTGCCCCCGGCTCAGGGCTGCCTCCCATCTACATTTCAGGTTCCTGTCATTCTGTCTTCGTGGGTACCAGTCTCTCCTTCTTGTATATTATGGGTTTGGCAATGTCTTCTGTAGAGTTTAGGACTTCCAGGTCGCTCAGCACGTCCCAGTGTCTGTTTCCATGACTCTGAGCCAAGGGTGGGGCTGCTGCCTCGTCTGTCTCTGCACCTCCAGGGCTGGAATCCAATAAATGTTTATTTATTTATTTATTTTTCCAGTAAATGTTTAAATGTTGGTTGAATGGATGACGAGGCAGTAGGTGAATCCATGTGGCATGTGGACCTCTGAGGATAAAGGAACCATTTCTTTCCAAATCAGAATTACAATACTTGGAAAGTCCTCATCTTCTTTTCTTAAAGTCCCAAACTATGAAATTTCCAACAAAAGTCTTGAGGTTTTATTTCAGGCAGGATTCTGAGTGATACTAACAAAACACTTTCAAGGACAATGGGGTGTCACTTTCGATCAGTTGTAGCCAGTGAGCTGGCCGCAGTATGTCCCAGGGGTGTCATTGCTCCCAGGGGAGGACGTGCATGCGTGCGTGCCTCTGTGTGTGTGTGTGTGTGTGTGTGTGTGTGTGCGTGTGTGTGTGTGATGGTGGAGCAGCTGGCAGACAGGCAACCAAGGCTTCCTACAGGGCCCTTAAGAAGAAGCACTATATTTATACCATGATCTGTTTTCTACACTAAGACTTCAGTGCCTCCATCAATCCACTGCATATTGCAGTCAATCAAACCCAAAGCTGGCGGGAACAGAGACAAGAAAAGCTACATCAATGGCTTGATTCATCTGGTGACGGTGAAGGTTTTTTTTTTTTTAATTTATTTATTTTAATTGGAGACTAATTACTTTACAATATTGTGGTGGTTTTTGTCATATATTGACATGAATCAGCCATGGGTGTACGTATGTCTCCTGGTCCCAAAGCCCTCCTCCCACCTCCCTCCCCATCCCATCTCTCTGGGTTGTCCCAGTGCACTGGCTTTGAGTGCCCTGTTTCATGCATCAAATGGACTGGTCGGTCATCTGTTTCGCATATGGTAATATACATGTTTCAATGCTATTCTCTCAAATCATCCCACCCTCGCTTTCTCCCACAGAGTCCAAAAGTCTGTTCTTTATATCTGTGTCTCTTTTGCTGTCTCATATATAAGGTCATCATTACCATCTTTCTCAATTCCATATATATGCATTAATATACTGTATTGGTGTTTTTCTTTCTGACTTACTTCACTCTGTATAATAGGCTCCAGTTTCAACAAAGGAAACTATAAGCAAGGTGAAAAGGCAGCCTTCAGAATGGGAGAAAATAATAGCAAATGAAGCAACTGACAAAGAATTAATCTCAAAAATATACAAGCAGCTCATGTAGCGCAATACCAGAAAAATAAACGGCCTAATCAAAAAATGGGCCAAAGAACTAAACAGACATTTCTCCAAAGAAGACATACAGATGGCTAACAAAACATGAAAAGATGCTCAATATCCCTCATTATCAGAGAAATGCAAATCAAAACCACAATGAGGTACCACACACAGGTCAGAATGGCTGCCAACAAAATGTCTACAAATAATAAATACAGGAGAGGGTGTGGAGAAAAGGGAACCCTCTTACACTGTTGGTGGGAATGCAAACTAGTACAGCCACTATGGAGAACCCTTAAAAAACTGGAAATAGAACTGCCTTATGATCCAGCAATCCCACTGCTGGGCATACACACTGAGGAAACCAGAATTGAAAGAGACACATGTACCCCAATGTTCATCGCAGCACTGTTTATAATAGCCAGGACATGTCAGCAGATGAATGGATAAGAAAGTTGTGGTACATATACACAATGGAATATTCAGTTCAGTTCAGTCGCTCAGTCATGTCCAACTCTTTGTGACCCCATGAATCGCAGCACGCCAGGCCTCCCTGTCCATCACCAACTCCCGGAGTTCACCCAGACTCATGTCCATCGAGTCAGTGATGCCATCCAGCCATCTCATCCTCTGGCGTCCCCTTCTCCTCCTGCCCCCAAATCCCTCCCAGCATCAGAGTCTTTTCCAATGAGTCAACTCTTCTCATGAGGTGGCCAAAGTACTGGAGTTTCAGCTTTAGCATCATTCCTTCCAAAGAAATCCCAGGGCTGATCTCCTTCAGAATGGACTGTTTGGATCTCCTTGCAGTCCAAGGGACTCTCAAGAGTCTTCTCCAACACCACAGTTCAAAAGCATCAATTCTTCAGCGCTCAGCCTTCTTCACAGTCCAACTCTCACATCCATACATGACCACTGGAAAAACCATAGCCTTGACTAGATGGACCTTTGTTGGCAAAGTAATGTCTCTGCTTTTGAATATGCTATCTAGGTTGGACATAACTTTCCTTCCAAGGAGTAAGTGTCTTTTAATTTCATGGCTGCAGTCACCATCTGCAGTGATTTTGGAGCCCAGAAAAATAAAGTCTGACACTGTTTCCACTATTTCCCCATCTATTTCCCATGAAGTGATGGGACCAGATACCATGATCTTCGTTTTCTGAATGTTGAGCTTTAAGCCAACTTTTTCACTCTCCTCTTTCACTTTCATCAAGAGGCTTTTGAGTTCCTCTTCACTTTGTGCCATAAGGGTGGTGTCATCTGCATATCTGAGGTTATTGATATTTCTCCTGGCAATCTTGATCCTAGCTTGTTTCTTCCAGTCCAGCGTTTCTCATGATGTACTCTGCATATAAGTTAAATAAGCAGGGTGACAATATATAGCCTTGACATACTCCTTTTCCTATTTGGAACCAGTCTGTTGTTCCATGTCCAGTTCTAACTGTTGCTTCCTGACCTGCATACAGATTTCTCAAGAGGCAGGTCTCAGCTATTAAAAAGAACATATTTGAGTCAGTTCTAATGAGGTGGACAGTGAAGGTTTTAAGTGTCCTACCTATGACTCACTGACTATAATTCTTTCTATTCTCCCAAATTATTGGGGGGCAATCTGTATTGATATTTATGCCTATATCCTATCTACAATTGTCACTGAAACATTAAGGACTCTGGGTCACCACATGGGCCAAAAAGCCTCCTTGTACTTTCTCTTGGAGGTGAGCACTGTGGGCAATTGCTCTGAATTAACTGGCCTCTTCTCAACCCAGTATCCCGAGCAGCTGTTGGGAACAACACCCCTTTCTTGGGGTCCAGAGCTACTACGAGTTCTGCTGGGGTTAGCTCTTCTATTCTGGCTAGCACATCGGATCTGATCTGAGTCTGGCGGATTCCCATCAGGAAGGTTTCCCAGACAGCATCTGAGAAGAGGGGACACTGGATGAAGATGGAGTCCAGAATCTTCCATCTCACTAGACTGTTCTTGGTAGGCCAGGCTCAGATGATGTGGGGCAGCCACCAGCCCCACATCCCATAAGACAGAGACCTTGTGAAGTAATTCCAACTTGTCATGAACTTGCCATGGAGACTGCTACTTTAGTAGACTATGTTGTTTTCAGATCTTTGTAGGCTGTGCACAAACCTATTTTGGGAGGCTCCATCCTACAATATATAAAAATGTACCCGGATCCCACAGGAAACACACACACACACACACACACACACACACACTTGCATGTGTGTCATTAAAGACCAAGTGTGTTACAGTTGTATCCCAGGTGGCGCTAGTGGTATAGAACCTGCCTGCCAGTGCAGGAGACATAAGAGATGTGGGTTCGACCCCTGGGTTGAAAGATCCCCCGGAGGAGGAAATGGCAACCCACTCCAGTATTCTTGCCTAGAGAATCCCATGAAGAGAGGAGCCTGGCAGGCTACAGTTCACAGGGTCCCACGGGGTTGGACACAACTGAAGCAACTTCAGTTCAATTCAGTTCAGTTGCTCATTTGTGTCCGACTCTTTATGACCCCATGAATCGCAGCACGCCAGGCCTCCCTGTCCATCACCAACTCCCGGAGTTCACTCAGACTCACGTCCATCCAGTCGGTGATGCCATCCAGCCATCTCATCCTCTGTCATCCCCTTCTCCTCCTGCCACCAATCCCTCCCAGCATCAGAGTCTTTTCCAATGAGTCAACTCTTCACATGAGGTGGCCAAAGTACTGGAGTTTCAGCTTCAGCATCAGTCCTTCCAATGAACACTCAGGACTGATCTCCTTTAGGATGGACTCCTTTGATCTCCTTGCTGTCCAAGGGACTCTCAAGAGTCTTCTCCAACACCACAGTTCAAAAGCATCAATTCTTCGGTGCTCAGCCTTCTTCACAGTCCAACTCTCACATCCATACATGACCACTGGAAAAACCATAGCCTTGACTAGATGGACCTTTGTTGGCAAAGTAATGTTTCTGCTTTTTAATATGCTATCTAGGTTGGTCATAACTTTCCTTCCAAGGAGTAAGCGTCTTTTAATTTCATGGCTAGCACACATTTAATTAGATACATTAATGTTTGATTTTCTAGTTTTCTTTTCCCATTTTGAAACCAAGAGATCTTTTTCAGGCACAGCTATGAGGCTCTATGGGACTTTTTGTCTCTCGCCAAGGTATTTCTATGGAGTATTTCCCAACATGAGCTATCTATTGGTTGGCCAAAAATTCGTTCAGATTTTCCTGTAAGATGCTATAGAAAAACCCAAAGGAATTTTTGACCACCCTGTATGTGTGAGTCTAACCCCAGGCTCTGCCCTGTGGAACTGCTTGCACTCTGATCAGCCTCCCTCTGGGTCCACCATATACCTTCTGAGCTCTCCTCCAACCAAAATCCCAGAGCAGGAATCCACATCTTTCATGTCACTCCAGACCTCCCTCTTTCGTATTATCCATAGTATATTCCCTCATTTTGGCAAAACACGTCATGTAACAACTTCTGGAGAAGGAAATGGCAACCCACTCCAGTATTCTAGCCTGGGAAATCTCATGGACAGAGGAGCCTGGTGGGCTACAGTCCATGGGGTTGCAAAGAGCTGGACACAACTGAGCGAGTAAACGACAACTTGGAGCCTGGAAAGAGATTTCCTTTTGATTCTCAGACATATATTCTGTTTTCAACAATCCCCTTTACAAATAAACATCTGCACACACTTGCACACCCTCTCTCCTTTCCATCACACCAATTAAAAATGTTGCTTTACACAATCATAGTTTTGATCTTGGATTCCATTTACATTTTCTTTAAAACAATCTGATTTGCCTCCAGGCAACATGGATGGCTCTGATTGACTGCTACAAGGCATCTGCAACCAAGTGTAGAAGAGAGAAACACAAAACGGGGGAGTGTTAGGAGCTGGATTATGTCCTCCCCCAAAATCAGCTGCAGAAGGCCTAACTCCTGCCGACTCTCTTCAGTTGCTTAGTCATGTCCAACTCTTTGTGAGCCCATGGACTTAGCCCGCCAGGCTCCTCTGTACATGGGATTCTCCAGGCAAGAATACTGGAGTGGGTTGCCATTTCCTTCTCCAGGGGATCTTTCAGACCCAAGGATCGAACCCGCATCTTCTGCATTGGCATTTGGAGACAGGCATGTAAAGAGGTATCTTGGGTTAAATGAGGTCCTAAGGGTGGAGTCCCAATCATTCTGGCATCCTGATAAAAAGAGACACCAGCGACCACTCTCTCTCTGTGTGTTTGCACAGAGGAAAGGCCACGTGAGGACAGAATGAGAAGATGGTCATCCACAAGCCAAGGAGAGAGGCCTCCAGAGAAACCAAACCTGATGGCACCTTGATCTTGGACTGCCAGCCTCAAGAAGTGTGAGCAAATAAATGTCTACTGTTTAAACCACCCCATCCATGGTATTTGGTTACAGCAGCCATAGCAGCCTAAGAATTGATGCTTTCTGATTGCGGTGCTGGAGAAGACTCTTGAGAGTCCCTTGAACTGCAAGAAGATCAAACCAGTCCATCCTAAAGGAAATCAACCCTGAATATTCATTGGAAGGACTGATACTGAAGCTGAAGCTCCAATACTTTGGCCACCTGATGCAAAGAATTGACTCATTGGAAAAGACCCTGATGCTGGGAAAGATTGAAGGCAGGAGGAGAAGGGGATGACAAAGGATGAGATGGTTGGATGGCATCACTGACTCAATGGACCTGAGTTTGAGCAAACTCAGGGAGATACCAAAGGACAGGGAAGCCTGGAGGGCTGCAGTCCACGGGGTCAAAAAGAGTCAGACATAACTTAATGACTGAACAAAAAAGCGCGTGTGCGTATGTGCTAAGTCATTTCAGTCATGTCCAGCTCTTTGTGACCCTATGGACTGTAGCCAGCCAGACTCCTCAGTCCATGGGGATTCTTCAGGCAGGAATGCTGGAGTGTGTTGCCATGCCCCCTTCCAGGGGATCTTCCCAACTCAGGGACTGAATCGCATGTCTTACTTCTCTTGAATTAGCAGGTGGCTTCTTTATCACTTGCACCTCCTGGGAAGCCTGAACAGCACAGCAGCCTAACACAATGAGTATTTTAAGATTTTATCTTACTCTGTTGGTGATATGTGCTCAGTAAACCTTCTCTTATCTGATGAACTTCAGGGAGAAGTTCACTGAAATGAGGGCAATTTTTGCAGGGTGGGGGGCTGCTCAGGGTCTTCCTTGCAGCATGGGGTCTTCTTGTTGCAGTGCATAGCTTTCTCTAATTGTGATGCATGGGCTTGTTGCCCCATGGATGTGGGATCTAGCTCCCTGTCCAAGGATTGAACCCTTGTCTCTTACACTGGAAGGTGGATTCTCAACCACTGGGCCACCAGGGCAGTCCCTAAAATGATAACAGTTTTTAAAGGGACCAAATAGGGGACTTATTTGAAAGGATGTCAGGACTTCCTGGGGCTTCCCGGGTGGCGCTAGGGGTAAAGCACCTGCTCCCAGTGAAGGAGACATAAGAGACATGGATTTGTTCCCTGGGTTGGAGATCCCCTGGGGGAGGGCACAGCAACCCACTCTAGTATTCTTGCCTGGAGAACCCTGTGGACAGAGGAGCCTGGAGGGTTACAGTCCACAGGGTTGCACAGAGTCAGACACGACTAAAGCGGGGTAGCCTGCAGGCCCGTGGGACTCGCTGACTCAGCTGAAACTGGCGAGCAGAACTGTGGAAGCAGCCTCCTCAGGACTTTGGGCTCCCATGTGGCGGCCACCTGGAGTTTTCCAATCTGCAGATTCCACCTGCGGGCCTGATGGCTGAGTAAGTGTCCTTCGCACTGGTGGCTCTGCTGTGGTGACTGGTGGCTTCTGCTCTCCTGGAGTGATGTCAGTGTGTCCCCAGCATCTTCATTCCCATGGGTCATTGGTTTGTAGTTTGAAAGTTGAATCACAGACCCAGATGGTGGCCAGGTGTGGGGGCTCCCCTTTCCGCCCTCTTCCTGCTTTCCCATTTCTACCTGTTTGCTTGCTGATAAGCTGAAGTGCTCCCTGATGCATTTCCCAAATAATCCAGCAAGTCCTGGAGACTTATTTTAACAGTTGATTACAAAACTCAATGTTGAACACGAAGGATTAAAAAAAGAAATATTTGGAATCTACCTAAGTATCTGTTATCTCAAAGGCAGTCTTGATGCTTCCAAATGGATACTGTCACAAGCAGAAAGGGGTGGAAAATGCCTACGTAGATAGTGCACTATCTGTACAGAGGGACGTGTGCAGGGCTGTCCCCCTCCCACCCGAAGAAGACATTGCTCCTGACCCGAATCTATCCACTGACGGATGCAGTGACCTCTGTCTCGTTACTTAACGTCGGACTTCCCTGGTGGTCCAGTGGTTAAGAATCCACCTGCCAATGCAGGGGGCATGGGTTTGATCCCTGTTCTGGGAAGATCCTACATGCGGTGGGGCCCCTAAGCCCGGGCCCCACAACTACTGAGCCCATACTCTTGAACCCCTGTTCTGCGACAAGAGAAGCCACCACAATGAGGAGCCCGCACTCTGCAACAGAGAGTAGCCCCTGATCGCCGCAACTACAGAAAGCCCGTGTGCAGCAACCAAGACCCAGCTCAGCCAGAAAATAAAAAATGTTACGTAACCTCCCCAAACCCCAGTTTGCGTAATTTTCCATTGTGGTAAAAAGACACGACTTAGTGACTGAACAACAACAAAAATCACATAACAGAAAACTTTCCATCTTGACCATTTTTAAGTGTATAGTATAGTAGAGTTAACAGTGACTTATTGTGCAAGAGCTCTAGAACTTTCCATCTTGTGAAACTGAAACTCTGTCCCCACTGAACAATTATCCATTCCCCTTCCCCGCTGCCCCTGGAAACCACCATTCTCCTTTCAGTGTCTAAGAATTAGGCTACTCTCTTCATTATTAACTATGTGCTAAGTTGCTTCTGCTGCTGCTAAGTCGCTTCAGTCGTGTCCAACTCTGTGTGACCCCATAGACGGCAGCCCACCAGACTCCCCCGTCCCTGGGATTCTCCAGGCAAGAACACTGGAGTGGATTGCCATTTCCTTCTCCGATGCATGAAAGTGAAAAGTGAAAGTGAAGTCGCTTGGTCGTGTCCGACCCTCAGCGACCCCATGGACTGCAGCCCACCAGGCTCCTCCGTCCATGGGACTTTCCAGGCAAGAGTACTGGAGTGGGGTGCCATTGCCTTGCTTCAGTTGTGTCCAAATCTTTGCGACCCCAGGACTGTAACCTGCCAGGCTCCTCTGTCCATGGGTTTTCCCAGACAAGAATACTGGATCGCGTTGCCATTTCCTCCTCCTGGGGATCTTCCTGACCTAGGGATTGAAGCTGTGTCTCTTATGTCTTGCATTGGCAGGTAGGTTCTTTACCACTAATGCCACCTGGGAAGCCGCCTGTGACCCCATGGACCATACAGTCAGTGGAATTCTCTAGGTCAGAACACTGGAGTGGGTAGCCATTCCCTTCTCTAGGGGATTTTCCCAACTCAGGGATTGAACCCAAGTTTCTTATATCTCCTGCACTGGCAGCAGATTCTTTACCACTAGTACCACCTGGGAAGCCCAGTACTTGGGTACAGTTAAATAATTTATACATAAATAAATACACATGTATTGGAATGTATTAAAAATCGGAGACATCACTTTGTCAACAAAGTCATATAGTCAAAGCTATGGTTTTTCCAGTAGTCTTGTATGGATGTGAGAGTTGGACCATAAAGAAGGCTGAGTACAAAAGAATCAATGCTTTTGAACTGTGGTGCTGGAGAAGACTCTTGAGAGTCCCTTGACAGCAAGGAGATCCAACCAGTCCATTCTAAAGGAAATCAACCCTGAATATTCATTGGAAGGACTGATGCTAAAGCTGAAGCTCCAATACTTTGGCTACCTGATGCAAAGAACTGACTTATTGGAAAAGACCCTGATGCTGGGAAAGGTTGAGGGCAGGAGGAGAAGGAGGAGACAGAGGATGAGATGGCTGGATGGCATCACTGACTCAATGGACGTGAGTTTGAGCAAACTCAGGGAGATGGTGAAAGACAGTGAAGCCTGGCGTGCTGCAGTGTATGGGGTCGAAAAGAGTCGGACACGACTGAACGGCTGAACAACAACAACAACATTGGAGTGCGTGTTTCTTTTTTCCCGTTTTTCCTTTTTTTTTTTTTAAATTAATGACAATCAGGAACAAATGGTTTCAAAAGCCAATAACCTACTTCTAGTATCAGTCTGGGTGCTCCAGAAAAATAGAAAACATACAGACACGCACATACAAGATATTCATTTTTAAAAAACTGCCTCATGCAATTGTAAGGGTTAGCAAGTTCAAAATCTATAGGGAAGGCTGAAAACTCGGGCAATATTTCTGTGTTAACTGTCTCAAAGCAGAATTTCTCCTTCTCGGGGAAAATGTCAGTACATTATGTTTAGTCTTCAACTGATTGGATGAGGCCCACCCACCCATCTGGGGTAATCTTTACTTTAAGTCAACTGATTATGACTGTTAGCCGCAACCGCAAGATACTCTTCCAATGCCTAGATAAGTGTTTTATTATAACACTGGGTACAGTGTTTTGGCCACATCATGCAGCAGGCAGGATATTCATTTCCTAACTAGGGATGGGGAGAGCCGCCTGCATGGGGAGAGCAGAGTCTTAACCACTGGACCACTGGGGAAGTCCCTTTAAAAAACAAAATGAAAACAATCCTTGCCCACCAATATCAGACATACAAATGTCTGTTAGGTTCATGTTTGATTATGAAACTGGGTATATAGCCTAGCCAAGTTGACACATAAATCTTACCATCACACAATCTTACTGCCAAGTTTCCTAACTAATGATCTGGCTTCAGTCGGTCCCTGTCCCCAGTCCCCTCCATGCCACTTCTGGACTCAGCTCACCAAAGGATCCTTCTGGGCAGGTCTCTCTGGGGGACAGTTATCACCACTAATGAAGACCAAGTCCTTGGATTGGCATTACCTACTCTTGAGAGCCCAAGTGTCTCTCATCCCCATCCCAAACTCCTCATCGACATAAACATCTTATTCATGTTAAATCTTATTCTCTATTGGCCCTGAGCTTTTCTGACAATGGGCCCATTAGAGCATGCCTTGGGGCATGTCTCCCCCTTTCAGCTCTGCCTATCAAAATCCCCCCCTCTCTAATCAACCTGTCCTGTATCCACTCATTAGCTTACTCAAAATAGGCTTCTCCTACTGGAGTTCTGGGACTCCATTAATGTATTCCTTCCCTTTGCAGGGGTGAGGAATCTCAAATAAAATTTAATCAACGGTGGACAAGGATGGGGGTGGGGGAAGATACTTCCAATGCCTAAAATAGTCAAACGAATAATTTCTAGAATATACAAAGAAACCCTTCAACCCACAAGGACAAGGAAAACTGATAGAAAAATGGACTGAAGATATCCCAAGGCCTTTCCCAGAAGAGGAAGGCCTGGTAGGTGATGAGTAGATGAACAAATGCTGAAACTCATTGGTAATCAGAGATGGAAACTAGAACAACATTGAGATACCACTGGATAATTGAGACCAGAAGGCAAAAACAAGAAAGGTAGCTAGCTCCAACTGTTAGACTGTGAACGATTGCAGGTTTATGTCTTCCCTCTATTGACTTGGAAGTCACTGAAGCACCAATACTTTCATCACCTGATGCGAAAAGCTGACTCATTGCAAAAGACCTGATGCTGGGAAAGATTGAGGGCAGGAGGAGAAGGGGGTGACAGAAGATGAGATGGTTAGATGGCACCACTGACTCAATGGACATGAGTTTGAGCAAACTTTGGGAGATAGTGAAGGACAAGGAAGCCTGGTGTGCTGCAGTCCATGGGGTCACAAAGAGTCGGACATGACTTAGATACTGAACGACAAGGATGTTCCTTAACTGAGGTTTGTCTCTGAGCCACATATCTGCAAGTCCAACCCATTTTTAGACCTCTCTCCTTCACAGTTGCGCTGGTTTGCTGAAGATTGTGCGTCCAAGATGGAACTCGTGCTGTGCTCCTCTAAAGGCGATTCTCCTCCTGTTTCCTGTCGCAAAGGGCCACCTGCCACCCCTAGTTTGCCTCAGTAACTCAAATCCCCGATCCCCTTCTTGGTGGCCCCTCCCCGGCCTGTCACAAAGTCCTTTCTGTCTTATCACTGTGTATTTGACATCTGTCTCCCTTGTTTCATCCTTTCCAAATGCTACCCTCGCTTAAGCTATTGTCATTTCTGGCTTGAATTACTCAAATCATTTCTCCTTGGTTCTCCCTCCCTACGATCTTGCTAATTTAGTAATGAGTGCTTTCTATTTGACAAGCACTTGGACACAAGGGTAGATAAGATCCACTCCATGACCTCGAGAAACTTGCCCTTCTATGATGGGAGGGAAGGACAAATATGCTCATTTACAACCCCATGATGAGGTAGAGAAAAACCGTAGTTACTGTGGGAGCTGGAAGGAAGGGTGCCTGATAGTACAGTGTGCCCTTCGCAAGCGAGGCATGTCATCTCCCTAAAATTCAGGTCTGGTCCTATGCCCCTGATTAAAACTCTCCAAAGGCTCCTTGCTGCTTTTAGGATGGAATCCTTGACATGGTATAAACTCATGCATGGGCTGTCTTTGCCTGCCTTTATAGTTTCTGCATGAATTCTCTCATACACATAAACACACATGTTATCCTCACCCCCGCCTACAAAAACCATCCTCTCTTTTGCCACTTGATGGAGCAACCTATAGCACCCACTATAAGTTGAATGGTATTTTGGGCAGGAGAAAAATTATAGTTCTGATGAAGTTGTATATTGTCTATTTGCAGCTTCCCGTCACTCCCCTGCTCAAGGCTGTACAGTGCTACACCAACAGACATCACACTCGTGAAATGCCAGCAGCGTGCGATGCATTGTTCTCGACATCGTGGGGGCGGCAGAGATGAGTCAACAAGCTCCACCACCTGCCTCTGCCTACATCCCCAATGCCACAGCGGCCGTCTCCTCCCTAAACGCCCAGCTCTCCAAGCCTGAATGCTGCTCCTTACGCGTCCAGCTCCAACAGGCTGTGCTCCCTGGAGTGTTTCCTGTTTTCTGCAGGGGAACCTCAGAGTCTCCCTCTTTGAGCTCCTTTTGCACCATGCGCCTGGTTCTCACTCGTCGTTCCTGCCCTACACCATCTTGGCTTACATGCTAACACCACCAACACCTGTCACCACCCAGACTCTGATCTCCTTTGATGCAGAGATGCTCTCTGCTTTTGCTTTCTGATGCTGTCTGGCACCTGTCTAGGTACCCAACAAATGTGCAAAATGGATGAGAAATAATTCTTGTTCTGTGGGAGCTTGCAATTCTCTATTGACTATGGAGTCAAGTCCAACATTTCCAGCAAAAATGTCAAAGCCTTCTAGAAGGAGACCCCCACCTCACCTGATCACCCTCTGCTGCTTCACCAGCATAGATGCTCTGTGTCAGCCAGCCTGGTCATTCATCGTGCTTGAAATATGGCAGTTTGTTCATTTACTTCAATAGGGATCATCGAGGTAAATACTGGAAACGTGTGTTGAGAACCTACCATATGCCAGACCCCATCTAGATAAAAAGATGGGAAATGTACACATGATTCCTGCCCTACTAGAATGTTCAGAAGGAGAACGAAGTGAGGGTTAAGTAAATAACAATTACGAATTTTGAAAAGCACTATGAAAGAAGCAAAGAAGACCCTCAGTTCAGTTCAGTCCCTCAGCCGTGTCTGACTCTTTGCGACCCCATGAACCGCAGCACGCCAGGCCTCCCTGTCCATCATCAACTCCCGGAGTCCACCCAAACCCATGTCCATTGAGTCAGTGATGCCATCCAACCATCTCATCCTCTATCATCCCCTTCTCCTCCTGCCCTCAATCTTTCCCAGTATCAGGGTCTTTCCAAATGAGTCAGTTCTTCGCATCAGGTGGCCAAAGTATTGGAGTTTCAGCTTCAACATCAATCCTACCAATGAACACCCAGGACTGATCTGCTTTAGGATGGACTTGTTGAATCTCCTTGCAGTCCAAAGGACTCTCAAGAGTCTTCTCCAACACCACAGTTCAAAAGCATCAATTCGTCAGTGCTCAGCTTTCTTTATAGTACAACTCTCACATCCATACATGACCACTGGAAAAACTATAGCCTTGACTAGATGGACCTTTGTTGGCAAAGTAATGTTTCTGTTTTTTAATATGCTGTCTAGGTTGGTCATAACTTTCCTTCCAAGGAGTAAGCGTCTTTTAATTTCATGGCTGCAATCACCATCTGCAGTGATTTTGGAGCCCCCAAAACTAAAGTCAGCCACCGTTTCCACTGATTCCCCATCTATTTGCCATGAAGTAATGGGACCGGATGCCATGATCTTCGTTTTCTGAATGTTGAGCTTTAAGCCAACTTTTTCACTTTCCTCTTTCACTTTCATCAAGAGGCTCTTTAGTTCTTCACTTTCTGCCATAAGGGTGGTGTCATCTACATATCTGAGGTTATTGATATTTCTCCCAGCAATCTTCATTCCAGCGTGTGCTTCTTCCAGCCCAGAGTTTCTTATGATGTACTCTGCATATAAGTTAAATAAGCAGGGTGACAATATACAGCCTTGACGTACTCCTTTGCCTATTTGGAACCAGTCTGTTGTTCTATGTCCAGTTCTAACTGTTGCTTCCTGACTTGCATACAGGTTTCTCAAGAGGCAGGTCAGGTGGTCTGGTATTCCCATCTCTTTCAGAATTTCCCACAGTTTATTGTAATCCACACAGTCAAAGGCTTTGGCATAGTCAATAAAGCAGAAATAGATGTTTTTCTGGAACTCTCTTGCTTTTTCCATGATCCAGTGGATGTTGGCAATTTGATCTCTTGTTCATCTGCCTTTTCTAAAACCAGCTTGAACATCTGAAAGTTCATGGTTCACATATTGCTGAAGCCTGGCTTGGAGAATTTTAAGCATTACTTTACTAGCATGTGAGATGAATGCAATTGTGCAGTAGTTTGAGCATTCTTTGGCATTGCCTTTCTTTGGGATTGGAATGAAAACTGACTTTTTCCAGTCCCGTGGCCACTGCTGAGTTTTCCAAATTTTCTGGCATATTGAGTGCAGCACTTTCACAGCATCATCTTTCAGGATTTGAAATAGCTCCACTGGAATTCCATCACCTCCACTAGCTTTGTTCATAGTGATGCTTTCTAAGGCCCACTTGACTTCACATTCCAGGATGTCTGGCTCTAGGTGAGTGATCACACCATCATGATTATCTGGGTCGTGAAGATCTTTTTTGTACAGTTCTTCTGTGTATTTGCCACCTCTTCTTAATATCTTCTGCTTCTATCAGGTCCATACCATTTCTGTCCTTTATTGAGCCCATCTTTGCATGAAATGTTCCCTTGGCATCTCTAATTATTTTGAGGAGAAAACCACTACACCATTCAGGTATGACCTAAATCAAATCCCTTATGACTATACAGTGGAAATGAGAAATAGATTTAAGGGACTAGATCTGATAGACAGAGTGCATGATGAACTATGGACGGAGGTTCGTGACATTGTACAGGAGACAGGAAACAAGAAATGCAAGAAAAAGAAATGCAAAAAATCAAAATGGCTGTCTGAGGAGGCCTTACAAATAGCTGTGAAAAGAAGGGAAGCGAAAAGCAAAGGATAAAAGGAAAGATATATCCATTTGAATGTAGAGTTCCAAAGAATAGCAAGGAGAGATAAGAAAGCCTTCTTCAGTGATCAATGCAAAGAAATAGCGGAAAACAATAGAATGGGAAAACAAGGCTCTAAGAGAACACAGTAGAGATTGTCCAGGCTGCTCTCCTTGTTGGGACATGGACTGACCCCTCTCTGCCCACCTGAATCTCCCCTCTCTTTTATTCCCATGGCTCACTCCTGGGAAGCCTTCTCAGGTTACCTCAGGCCCTGTCTGCCCCCATGGCATTCATCACGTGCGTAACCAAACCAGCAGCAAAGCTGCCATGAGCCTTTCCTTGGGGCAGGGCTGCAGAGATGATGTAGATGTGGCTACCTGGCCCCACCTCAGGAATCCCGTCATGCAGTGTATGCATGGTTTCAGAGCCAGGCTCTCAGGCAAACAGTGTGAATTCTGGGATCTTCCACATGTTCTCTCACTGATGGAGAGAAAATTTCATGCAAGGCAGCCCAGCCAAGATAGGCCCCTCCCTCTCCCCTTAACCTGTCCTTGCCTGACCCCAGCTTGATTCATCCCTACCTGTGTATAGTCATGAACGATTTTTTTCTTTCTTCCCAACCTCAGCCTCTTGCTGAAAAGGTGTAGCGTGTTAACTTAGATTTAACTCACATGTAATGATTTGAGCTTTCCTTTCCAATGCTGGGACAGCTGCTTCAATTCTTGAAAGGCTAACAGATTCCCTCCACCTAGGAATAGACCTGTGGGTTGGGTTCCTTTTGCAAAGCATTGAAAAGTTTTATATAATGGCCGATATGCTAGGCAGAATAAATAAACAGTTAGGAGTCAGAGGTGAAGGGGGTTAGAGAGGATTAGTGTTTGGGCTAGAGTATCTCACATTTCCATGTATTATTTCTAATTCTTAAGCACCTCTACCTAATGTAATTAGGTGCATTTTTATAGATGAGGAAAAGTAGGATGCAATGGAGATTGCTCAAAAAACTAATACCAGAACTGCCATATGACCCAGCAATTCCACTCCTGGGTATATATCTGAAAAAACCAAAAATACAAATTCGAAAAGATACGCGAACCCCAATGTTCATGGCAGCATTGGTTACAGTTGCTAAGACATGGAAGCAACCTAAGTGCCCATCAACAAATGAGTAGATAAAGAAATGTGGTGTGTACACACACACACACACACACACACACACACACACACACACACGATGGAATACTACTCAGCCACGAAAAGTATGAAATGTTGCCATTGGCAACAACAAGGGTGGTTCTGGAAGGTATCCTGCCAAGTGAAATGAGTCAGAGAAAGACAAATACTTTTTGATATTACATACATGTGGAATCTAAAAAACACAACAAATTCATCATATAACAAAAAAGACGCAGACTCACGGATACAGAGAACACACTAGTGGTTACTGGGGGGAAGGGGTAATAGAGGGGTAGTGAATTAATAGATACAACCTGTTCAGTATAAAAGAAGCTACAAGTCAGAAGTCCCTGGTGGTCTAGTAGTTGAGACTCTGTACTTTCCTTGGTGAGGGTGCAGGTTAAATCTCTGGTTGGGGAACTAAGATCCTACAAGACATGTGGTGTGGCCAAAAATTAATAAAATAAAATAAGCTACAAAGGTATATTGTACAACACAGGAAATATAGCCAATGTTTGATAATAACTATAAATAAAGTATAACCTTTAAAAATTGTGAATCACTATATTATACACCTGTAAAAGAAATGGCAACCTGCTCAGTACTCTTGCCTGGAAAACTCCATGGACAGAGAAGCCTGGTGGGTTACAGTCCTTGGGGTCACAAAGAGTCACACAATAACTTATTGTTGTTTGAGTACACACAATAACTTATATAACATGGTACATCAACTGTAACTCCAAAAAAAATATTAGGACACAGGCAAGAAAAATAATTTTGCTCAGAGGCCAGATAGCATATTAAAAAGCAGAGACGTTACTTTGTCAACAAAGGTCTGTCTAGTCAAAGCTATGGTTTTTCCAGTAGTCATGTATGGACGTGAGAGTTGGACTATAAAGAAAGCTGAGCACTGAAGAACTGATGCTTTTGAACTGTGGTGTTGGAGAAGACTCTTGAGAGTCCCCTGGACTCCAAGGAGATCCAACCAGTCCATCCTAAAGGAGATCAGTCCTGAATATTCATTGGAAGGACTGATGCTGAAGCTGAAACTCCAATACTTTGGTCACCTGATGCGAAGAGCCAACTCATTGGAAAAGACCCTGATGCTGGGAGAGATTGAGGGCACGAAGCGACAGAGGATGAGACGGTTGGATGGCATCACCAATGTGACAGACATAAGTTTGAGTATGCTCCGGGAGTTGGTGATGGACAGGGAAGCCTGGTGTGCTGCAGTCCATGGGGTCGCAAAGAGTCGGACATGACTGAGCGACTGAACTGAAGAAGCAAGGAGGATGGTCCTGTTTTTAGGTCATTTTCATATACTATGAGACATGCTATAGTAGAAGTTTGCATGGCCTGATGGCTTTCTAATGTAAGTTTGCATCAGAAGCATCTGGAAGGGTTGTTAAAACACAAGTTGCTGGGCCCCACCCCCAAGAGTGTCTGATTCAGTAGACCTAGGGTGGGGCCTAGGAATTTGCCTTTCTAGTAAGTTCCCTGCTGATGCTGATGTTGCTGGTCTAAGGACCACACTGTGGAAAGCACTATTGTAAAACATAGTGTGAGCCCAAAACGGAGAGAAACTTCCAGTGTACTGCGGCAGTGAAAGGAAGCCTTCAGAGGGAAAGTAGCACTTGGGTTGGGCGTGGGAGGTTGTATAGAAGATCTCCAACTCACTCACAGGATATCCAGGGAAAGACTGAGCACAGGCCACACACAGACGTAGAGACGCAAGGCAGATTCAGGTGTGTGAGTCCCTCAGCGGGCATGGACAGTTGGGGGTGGTTGTGCGAGCTTGCCTGGCATGAGAGGAGGCTGGCAGGGGAGCTTGGGCCAGATGCAAAGCCATGCTAAAGAGTTTGGACTTCATCCTTTGGGTACCTGTTTCTTAATCAGGAGAGTAATGCAATTCTCTTTGCCTAATTGTGTTCTAATTGTTCATTCATTAAAGATAAAAAGGTATTAATCACTAACTCCTCCAAGAAATGCCAGGGGTATAAAAATCTGAGTCTCTAAAAGTAATAACAGCAACAAATGGTATCCTTCCAGCCCTTGATGATGGTGATAAGGGCCTCACCCGCATGACCTCTTTGGGCATGCAGGTGAGGCTGCTATGGTTCCATTTTACAGATGAAGAGATTGAGGTTTATGGTGCCAAAGGCACACTTCTTCTTTTTTAAACATTTTTTATTTTTTATTGTGGTATAGCCGATTAACAGTGTGATGGTTTCAGGTGAACAGCAAAGGAATTAAGCCATACGTACACATCCATCCATCCACTCTCCCCCAACTCTCCTCCCATCCAGGCCAAAGGCACACTTCTTGAAAGCAGCTGAGTAGGGATTTAGGTCTAAGTTTAAAGGATCATTTTTGGACTTTAAACCTTGTTTTCCTTGATAACAGGCTTCCAGGGTGGCACTAGTGGTAAAGAATCTGCCTTTCAATGCAAGAGACGAGGGTTTGATCCCTGGGTTGGGAAGATCCCGTGAGGAAGGAAAATGACGACCCACTCCACTATACTTGCCTGGAGAATTCCATGAGCAGAGAAGCCTGGCAGGCTGCAGTCCATGGGGTCGCAAAGAGTCAGACACTGAGCACGCCTCCCTTGATGCCATCCTTGAGTTCCAGGACTGGCTCTCCACGATCCCTTTCACTCCAAACTTGTCGCATCTAATCTGGAGCACCACCACCGTGCTGGGTAAGCACAGCCCAAGCTGGGCTTGTTGGGCTACTCCTTTGCCCCCTGCAGGTGCCCTGACCTCTGCAGAAAGGCACAGGCGAGCAGGGGGTGTAGCTTGTCATCCGAAGGCTCCGCGGTCATCCTAGTGCAGGAATATCCTCCTGAGGGGACGAGCGGTATCTATCACTGTCAAACCCGGAGGCCTTTTTTCCATCTTGCAAACTCAGGGCTTTTCAGATCTTTAAGGCTGATCAGAGATAGAGCGCTACAATAGCCAACTTAAATCTCAGTAAGCGGGGAGGAGAGGCGGAGAGAGGTACGCGCAGAAAATAAAGTACGCTGGCTCTTTTCGGGAAGATAAAACATAAGTCTTGGAACACACGGCACAATAAAAGCCTGTGGAGAACAGAGAAGATCTTTGTCAGGAATTGTATCTCATTTAGCACCATTGTTTCACTGTGTTCCTTTCAGAATGAAAGTGATTCATCTTGCTTTTGTTTTCGGTCGTCTTTTATTTTTTCCTCTTGCAGAAATTTCCCTCTTCCATTAGGAAGCAAGCACTTTTTCCTCTCTCGTCTCTTCACTGACAGGACTTTCATTCTCTGCGTGTTTAGGCTCAGCTCATGGAGTCCAATCAATGATTTTTTTCCCCCCGATTTTGTCAAGTAGTGATTCAGAGAATACAGACTGCTGTGCAGTGGGTTTTAAAAAGTATTTTAATGATTCCATTCTTTGCAACTCTGTGTGTGTGTGTGTGTGTGAGGCTACAAATACCACCATCATTTATTGGCTCAGGAAATATTTGTGAGGACATATTTCTGTTCTTGGGGAGGTGAAGTCATCGTCCCCATCTACAAGGTGGGGCACCACCCTAAGTGTACGACTGAAGCGGAGGTGACACAAAACGGGGTTAATTATGGCACAGAAGTTAAAGACCCAAAAGGCAAGAGAAGAGATGCCCCAAGGGCAGACTGAGAGGCTCCGGTCCCTGCATTTGGACACAAACGGATACGACTCATAACAGGCGCTTTTGCTTCATTATGAAATTGACAGCAGGCTTTCTGTAAAAACAGAATGAATTAACACTCTGTCTTCCTGAAGCCGCTCTATCTGCTGATGCTGTGCACTTTATCCCATTATCTTCTGTTGCCCTCAAGTAGAATTCTTAAGGTGTAAGGATTCAAGGTTCACAATCATTGGGTGGTTTGCAAAAAGCTGGACTGTCCCAGAGAGCCTGGTTTCAATTTCTGGTCTTGATGTCAGGGGTGTACAGAGGCAGGTCTGGGCTCCAGGCTTTGCCAGCAATCAGTGATCATTGCTTCCTATACTTGAACTCTTCTGGGGGTTTCTTCCCCATCCTTGCACCTTCCCAGACTCCCACAGTGAACCTCTGGACATCTGAAAGCTGCCTGGCCTGGACACTGTGATAAACCAGCCCGGCAAACTTTGGGGTCTCGCCCTCATGGTGAGTGGCGTTGAGAGGCTGTTCTTGGCGTGGTTCAGAAGGATGGCACTCTGAGAGGGTCCAAGTCCCAGAGCTGGGGAAGTGTGAGGCCATGCCCCCAGTCAGAGGAGACCTGGAAGCTCGTCTGGCTCTCGTGGCTCAAGCCTCTCTGGCTTACCACTTCTGAGCTTCTGGTAGAGGACAGGGAGCTCTGTGTCTCAACAGTGGTGTCCTTGGGGCCACGGAGCCTGCCCTGTCTCCTTGGGCTTCCAAGACTCGGCTTGTCTTCCTTCTATTCCATTCCTGTTCTCTCCATTCCTTTTCCATCATCGTTGCTGCCTTTCCCTCTTCCAGTGGGTTGCAGTCAGAGCATTCCCAGGCCTGGCTTTGGCCCTGGGGATCTCACTCACTCACTCTCAGGACTTTGAATTATATAGGGACTCAACCCTGAATATTCATTTATGAAGCTCCAATGTTTTGGCCACCTGATGCAAAGAGCTGACTCTTTGGAAAAGAGTCTGCTGCTGGGGAGCAATGAAGGCAAAAGGAGAAGAGGGCAGCAGAGGTTGAGATGATTAGATAGCATCACTGACTCAATGGACGTGAATTTGAGCAAACTCTGGGAGATAGTGAAGGATGGAGGAGCCTGGTGTGCTGCTGTCCATGGGGTCGCAAAGAGGTGGACATGACTTAGTGACTGGTCAGTTGTATTATAACATGCAATGTAATATAGCATATGGTATCATACAGGCATGCACACATTTATTATTCAAAGCCCCATGTGTGTCTGTATAAACACATGCACATACGCATGTCATTCATCTTGCTGTTTTTCACCCAGGTTCCATCCCTGGGTTGAGAAGATCCCCTGGAAAAGGAAATGGCAACCCACTCCAGTATTCTTGCCTGGAGAATCCCATGGACAGAGGAGCCTGGTGGGTTACAGCTCATAGGGACATAACTGAGCAACTAGTAATCATTAATGTATGCACAAGTTATTCAAAGTTGGGTGTGTGTGTGTGTGTGTGTGTGTGTATGTATATGTATGACACTCACGTGCACACACACACCCCTTGGATTTTTAGTTTTTAACTTGGATTTCTTCTTTGAAGTCCAGGCTCTTAAATCCAATTGCCTCGTCAAATTCTCCCCCAGGAGGTTTAATAGAAATCTTAGTTTTAACCTGGCCCCAGCAGAACAATTGCTGCTGCTGCTGCTAAGTCGCTTCAGTCGTGTCCGACTCTGCGCGACCCCATAGATGGCAGCCCACCAGGCTCCCCTGTCCCTGGGATTCTCCAAGCAAGAACATTGGAGTGGATTGCCATTTCCTTCTCCAATGCATGAAAGTGAAAAGTGAAAGTGAAGTCGCTCAGTCGTGTCCGACCCTCAGCAACCCCATGGACTGCAGCCCACCAGGCTCCTCTGTCCATGGGATTTTCCAGGCAAGAGTACTGGAGTGGAGTGCCATTTCCTTCTCCAAGAACTATTGCACTTCCCCTCAAACATATCAATCCCCACTGCAAACTTTTGTATTTCTTTAAATGGCACCACAGTGCCAATCTACCTGGTTGCTCAGGCCCCAAATCTTGGGATTTGAGTTTCTTTCTTTCTTTCCCTCACATCTTCCACGCAATTCATTTTCAGCTCCATCAGCTCTACCCGCCCCGCCCTCCCCCGCCCCCCATCACCACCAATAGGTCCAGAATCCAGCCATTTCTCAATGTAGCCTTGGCTACAGTCCTGGATTTAAGTAAGCTACTGGCTGGGTTCTCATATCATCATTCCCCTGGTTAACCTCCGGTGGTCTCCCGTTTCCTTGAGCTCAGACGGTAAAGCGTCTGCCTACAATACGGGAGACCCGGGTTCGATCCCTGGGTTGGGAAGATCCTCTGGAGAAGGAAATGGCAACCCACTCTAGTACTCTTGCCTGGAAAATTCCATGGACAGAGGAGCATGGTAGGCTACAGTCCATGAGGTTGCAAAGAGTTGGACACGACTGAGCGACTTCACTTTCACCATGGCCCCAAAAGCCCTCCAACATCTGGTCCCTCCTTCTGTCTCCCAGTTCATCTCCCTCATGACTGATATCAAGCCCATTCCTTTCTTTAAAAAGGCCTTTGTGATTTATCTTCCTTCTATCTAGAGCAAATCCCCAACCACGACAGGGCTGGCACATTTTCACCTTTCAGAGCTCAACTTCATCATCCCTTCTCGGATACAGCTTCCTTGACACCAATGCTAACCAGCCTCTCCAGCTCCACCCAGTTCTTGATTTAATCTTCTTTGTCCCACTTGGGTGTAGCTGAAGTGGTCTTTTCCCACTTATGTTTATGCCCATCAGTTCACTTCCCCCTATGTCTTCATCTAAGAGTTCTCTAGTTTTAGCTCTTACATTGAGGTCTTTGATCCGGTTTTGAGTTAATTTTTGTAGATGATGAAAGGTCAGGGTCCAGCATCATTTTTTTGCTTGTGGATATCCAGTTTTCCTGGGCTTCCCAGGTGGTGCTAGTGATAAAGAACCCACCTGCCGATGCAGGAAACATGAGAGACTTGGGTTCCATCCCTGGGTCAGGAAGATCCCTTGGAGGCAGGCACAGAAACCCACCCCAGTATTCTTGCCTGGAGAATCCCCATGGACCAGAGGAGCCTGGCGGGCTACAGTCCATGGGTTCACAAAGAACTGGACATGACTGAGTGACTGAGCATGCACATCCAATTTTCCCAACACCATATGTTAAAAAAAATACTATTTTTCCATTGAATCGTCTTGGCAGTCGTGATGAAAATCATTTCACCACCATGAGCGTTCATTTCTGGGCTCTCTTTTCTGTTCCATGGGTCTGTCTTTATGCCCTATTAATTCTTTCACCACTGGAAGGTCAATTCCTTGAGGGCAGGTGCCCTGCTTGTTTGCCTGTCACCCAGCCCCTGGTACAGAGGGGCTCAGTGAATTTCCAGTGACGGGTTGACTGGTCTGCTCTTCCTTCCAAAGCCCTAAGGGACTTCCCTACATGGCTTCTGCTCAGGCCTGTAACAGACATGACAACTCCACGGGGCAGCCACCCAGACATGTTCCTCCTCCTTTGACTTTGGGTCAGAGAGGGGCCCTGCCCTCCCCTTGCTCCAAACTGACCTTCATGTCTGCTGGGTCAACTTGACCTTGCCTTGTGCCATTCTGGTTCTGTTTATAGCTGGTGTTTGAGCATCCAGGCTTTTCTCAGTCTGTTGCTTCTTTCTTCCAGATGTCACCCCGGGGCAGTTGTGTCTGGCTGCCAACAAACCACATCCTTGGGACACGTGTTCTCCTTGGAGGAACGCCCATCAGACCCTCAGGAACCCCAGAGGGGGCCCGGTCATCTGCCTTCAAGGCTGCCCTGCACGACTTGAACCCTTGCATCTCAGCTGTGTTTGAAAACAGAGGAAAGCCAGTGACATCTAAGAACCATTCCTGTTTTCGGCTTTCATTTCCGGCCTCATAAATAAAGCCTGGGTAATGGCAGAGGGGGGATCCAGAGGACGGGAACACAGCATTACCTCATCACATTACTCCATTGATGCCTTTTCAAGGCCAACAAACTCAATTAGCTCGCTGGTAACAGCTGCACCAACAGTGCGGCTTTTGCAGCCGAGTTCATGGTTCCGAGAAAGGACATGGAAAACAAATGGCAGAGCAATTCGTCTTGCAGAGCTGCCCACAAATTCACCCGAAGCTGCAGCCCCGTGGGCTTCCCTGCTGGCTCAGATGGCAAAGAATCTACCTGCAATGCAGGAGATCCAGGTCTGATCCCTGGTCGGAAAGATCCCCTGGAGAAGGGAATGTCTGCCCCCTCCAGTATTCTCACTTGGAGAATTCCATGGACAGAGGTGGCTCCCTTTCAACAATCTTGAACTCTTCCTTAGAGTTCAGATTTTTGATATATAAAGTCACTCAGTCATGTCTGACTTTCTGCGACCCTATGGACTGGAACCCACCAGGCTCCTCCATCCATGGAATTTTTCAGACAAGAATACTGGAGTGGGTTGCCACTTCCTTCTCCAGGGGATCTTCCTGACCCAGGGATCGAACCCAGGTCTCTCACATTGGAGGCACAGTCTTTGCCATCTGAGCTACCAGGGATGCTCTATATTTAAATCTGGAGACACCCAAAGCTATCTGTGAAGTGTATGCAGTTATTTGTTACATCACTCATTCTTGAGCAACTTTTGCCTTTTTTTTCCCCTGTAAATAATCAAGCCTTAGAAGCACTGAAACCGAGAAGGACTAGGAAAGTTACCTGAGGACACTTAGCAAGCGGTTTTATCTCCTTCACTATCCATTTAGCCATCATTCTTCAATATATCAGATAATCAGTCAATGCTTTGGGTAAGTTAGAGAGGGCAGAAAACTCCCACTCAGAATGAGTGGTGTGGAGGATGGTTGGGGTGACTGAGATGTCAAATTAATGTACTATTTCACCCACAGTGTCATGAGAATGAGGAATGTTTTAGTTGAACAGTCCTGAGAATTTTGGCTTGTCCAGCCTGTTATTTCATAGATGAAAAAGTCCAGAGAAGAGACGTTTATGTCCTATAGGTCACCTGGCTGATGAGCAGACATGCAGAGTCACTATCAATCAGCCACAGCCTTGTGCTGACCTAGGGGACAGTCCTGCAGGGCCTCTTCAGAAGGCGCTTATCATCCTGAGATGAGAAGGATTTCAAAGCAGCATATGGGGCCTGCGGGTGCTGTCGAGGTGATGTCGCCAGGGTGTTTGCTTTTGTCTGTAAGCTAAACAAGCCCTTCACCATCTTCACACTTTTAATAGTGAGCTCCTTGTGTACGGTGTTAAGTCTCAGCGGCACTATCAAACATCAAAACGTTCTAATTGGGACTTCCCTGTGGTCCCGTGGTTAAGAATCCACCTGCCAAGGCAGGGAGCATGGGTTCAGTGATCCCTGCTCTGGGAGGATTCCACGTGCCGAGGGGCAGCTGAGCCCATGCACCACAGCTACTGAAGCCCGAGTGCCTAGAGCCGGGGTTCTGCAACAAGAGAAGCCACTGCAATGAGAAGGGCGTGCACCGCAACTAGAGAGGAGCCCCCGCTCGCCGCAACAAGAGAAAACCTGTGCACGGCAACGAAGATCCAGTGCAGCCAAAAAAAAATTTTTGTTAAGTCTGATTGCATGGAAAACATATGATCACCAAAGCAGGGAGGGGTGGGGGTTAGGGAGGAATAAATTAGGAATTTGGGATTATCAGATGCCAACTATCACATACAGGGTGGATAAACAACAAGCACAGGGAACTATATTCAATACCCTGTAATAAACCACAATGGAAACGAATGTGAAGAAGACACAGGCTTTCCCAGGTGGCTCAGTGGTAAAGAACCCACCTGCCAATGCAGGAGACATAGGTTCTATCCCTCAATCAGGAAGATCCCCTGGAGAAGGAAATGGCAACCCACTCCAGTTTTCTTGCCTGGAATCCCACAGAGGAGCCTGGCAGGCTACAGTCACTGGGATCGCAGAGTCAGACATGACTGAGCACACACACAAGATACACACACACACACACACACACACACACACACACACGCACTGAATCCCTTTGCTCTATACCAGAAACTAACACAACATTGTAAGTCAACCGTACTTCAATAAAATATTAGGGGGGGGAAAGCTGTCTAACTGGAGGCACTGAAATTCTTTTGCCCGAAGGTTAAATCACTTTTCTCTCAAAGGAACCTCTCTTTCCCATCTGCAGCCCTAAAATCACTTTGCCACTCCTCCTCTATTAGAAGCAAGAGGAGGAAGCCCATGCCGAGGCCCCATATCTTGGCTTCCAACAACTGCTTCTCTGTAGAACTCATTTAGAACACACGGGGATTCAGCGCTGTGTTCTAAATGGCTCATCAATCATGCATTTCCTTAAGAAGAATTTTAAAGAGGCCCGATTTGTCGGGTAGCATTCTCCTCCTCCCCTCGGGCAGACTAGCAAGTGCCGCTTGTCTTACACATCTTTCATCTATTTGCAGCTCCAAGAGGCCACCAGCATGAGGATGCTGGTGTCCTGTGATTTCCATGGAGAAGTGGCTGCAGTCCACAAAGGTTCTCTCTGGGCCTTTATAACATAGGTGTGCCATGGAACACATTTTGTCGAAGCTGTGCTCGATAGTTCAGTGGACAAACAAAATGGCAAAAATGGTCATGATGCTTTTGTGGCCGTGGAAGTCTTAAGAGCCTACTTGGATTCACCCCAGCTTAGATGGATGTTGTTGTTTTTTCTCTCTCTCTCCTTTCCTCTCTGTTTATCTTCTCAAGGAGGCCACATATGTTGTCGAGGCATATAATAAATTTGCAGAGAGATGTGGGCTTACATCCCAGGCCCATCTCTTGCAAGTGAGGGGCCTTACTATGTACGTTACATGACTGCTTTGACTCTCCTAGATGAAGATTAACAAGAGAGTGGAGAGAGAATTTGATATGATACTAGAGCGAGAATTCTGTAACAGATCATAGACTTTCTTCAATCTTTATTCAATAAAATTTCTTTGAGGAACTTCCCTGCTAGTCCAATGGTTAAGGATCTGCCTGCCAATGCGGGGGACACGGGTTCAGTCCCCAGCCTGGGAAGATTCCACATGCCTTGGGGCAACTAAGCCCAGGTTCCACAACTACTGAGCCTATGCTCTAGAGCTTGAGAGTCGTAGCTACTGAAGCCCATGAGCCTAGAGAGCCTGCACTCCGCAGCAAGAGAAGCCACCGCAGTGACAGAGAAGCCTGTGCACCGCAGCTAGAGAGTAACTCCTGCTCACTGCAACAGGAGTAATCCCGAGTGCAGCACAGCCAAAAGTAAAACTAAATACATTTAATAATAAATAAGATAAACATATAATAGTGAGTGAAAGTCGCTCAGTCGTGTCCGACTCTTTGTGACCCATGGACTATACAGTCCATGGAATACTCCAGGCCAGAACACTGGAGTGGGTAGCCTTTCCCTTCTCCAGGGGATCTTCCCAACCAAGGGATCGAACCCAGGTTTCCTGCATTGCAGGCGGATTCTTTACCAGCTGAGCCACAGGGCAAGCCCAAATATATAATAAATATAATATAAATAATATATTTTAAAATAAAGATAATGTATTTATAAATAATATATATATTTAGCACAATATAAGTATAATAAAATAAAATCATAAACTAAATATAATAATGAAAATACACTAAAAATTAAAAAAAATTCTTTGAGTACCTACTCTGCCAGCCCTACTGCTGCTGCTGCTGCTAAGTCGCCTCAGTCGTGTCCGACTCTGTGCAACCCCAGAGATGCCAGCCCCCCAGGCTCCCCCGTCCCTGGGATTCTCCAAGCAAGAACACTGGAGTGGGTTGCCATTTCCTTCTCCAATGCATGAAAGTGAAGAGTGAAAGTGAAGTCGCTCAGTAGTGCCCGACTCTTCGTGACCCCATGGACTGCAGCCCACCAGGCTCCTCCATCCATGGAATTTTCCAGGCAAGAGTACTGGAGTGGGGTACCATTGCTTGCTAGAAGGTACCAAATAAAACAGGTGAAACCCTGCTCTCCTGGCGCTGATATCCTGATGGAGGAGACAGTGACAAATGAGTAAGTCTGATATACACAGTGTCATGGTGATCACAGTCATGGGGAGAAATATAGCAGGGCAGCGGAGGGGAGCATGGGGTTGGGGGAATAGGTGTTTGCCATTTTAAACGTGCCATCAAGGAAGGCTTCACAGAGAGGGCGGTGTTCGAGAAAAGACCTTAAGAGGTGATGGATATTGGAGAAGCATATTCTCTGGCCAGAGCACAGCACAAAACACAGTGACGATTTCTAGATAAAGAAAAGCTGTGCCCACCCTGCTGAGTCTGGGATGAAGACACGAGACGAGCACAGCTCTTTGTACCAATCACAACCCATCCCCCCCCACCCCGCCTACTTTCTTCTGATCTGGCTTATTCCCAGCCACACTCAGTATCACAGGAACCAGAGGTCACACAGACCCAGGTTAGGAGAAAAGGTAGGCAAGGTTTTGCCAATTGACAAGAAGGACAAGAAGGCAGGCTGCTGACATCAGGTGTGTTCTTGTCACTGTTGGGACACGTTGGACATATACTCTCTGTCTTAAGAAGAACTTTGTGTTCAATGAAACAATGATCTTACTTTGTTTATAAGCCCAAGACCTCCCCTCTAGGAGATGATCTTGTCTTGGTCCCCACTGCCACTTCTGGGAACTACTGGCTGCTGCCAGAACCAGCTCCCATAGATCACAGCTGTGCGAAGCAGACTTCCATCCAGTGCACAGAGGTGGAACTGTTTCAGGTCACTAACTGCAGGAGTCGTTTTTTAGGTAGAAATCTAACTTCATCAGTATGTGAACCGTGAACTTGCTGATGTTCAAGCTAGTTTTAGAAAAGGCAGAGGAACCAGAGATCAAATTGCCAATATCTGCTGGATCATGGAAAAAGTAAGAGAGTTCCAGAAAAACATCTATTTCTGCTTTATTGACTATGCCAAAGCCTTTGATTGTGTGGATCACAATAAACTGTGGAAAATTCTGAAAGAGATGGGAATACCAGACCACCTGATTTGCCTCTTGAGAAATTTGTATGCAGGTCAGGAAGCAACAGTTAGAACTGGACATGGAACAACAGACTGGTTCCAAATAGGAAAAGGAGTACGTCAAGGCTGTATATTGTCACCCTGCTTATTTAACTTATATGCAGAGTACATCATTAGAAACGCTGGACTGGAAGAAACACAAGCTGGAATCAAGATTGCCGGGAGAAATATCAATAACCTCAGATATGCAGATGACACCACCCTTATGGCACAAAGTGAAGAGGAACTCAAAAGCCTCTTGATGAAGGTGAAAGAGGAGAGTGAAAAAGTTGGCTTAAAGCTCAACATTCAGAAAACGAAGATCATGGCATCTGGTCCCATCACTATGGGAAATAGATGGGGAAACAGTGGAAACAGCATCAGACTTTATTTTTTGGACTCCAAAATCACTGCAGATGGTGACTGCAGCCATGAAATTAAAAGACGCTTACTCCTTGGAAGGAAAGTTATGACCAACCTAGATAGCATGTTCAAAAGCAGAGACATTACTTTGCCAACAAAGGTCCGTCTAGTCAAGGCTATGGTTTTTCCTGTGGTCATGTATGGATGTGAGAGTTGGACTGTGAAGAAGGCTGAGCGCCAAAGAATTGATGCCTTTGAACTGTGGTGTTGGAGAAGACTCTTGAGAGTCCCTTGGACTGCAAGGAGATCCAACCAGTCCATTCTGAAGGAGATCAGCCCTGGGATTTCTTTGGAAGGAATGATGCTGAAGCTGAAACTCCAGTACTTTGGCCACCTCATGTGAAGAGTTGACTCATTGGAAAAGACTCTGATGCTGGGAGGGATTGGCGGCAAGAGAAGGGGACGCCAGAGGATGAGATGGCTGGATGGCATCACTGACTCGATGGACGTGAGTCTGAGTGAACTCCGGGAGTCGGTGATGGACAGGGAGGCCTGGCGTGCTCCGATTCCTGGGGTTGCAAAGAGTCGGACATGACTGAGCGACTGAACTGAATGGTGATATGCCACCAGAGGAAGACGTAGGGGAAACAGGAAGAAAAGGGTTAATAGCAGCAAGCAGAAATTGGGTGTAATGAAGAATAGCTGTGAGAAAGCCATCTGATGCCAAGGAATCCTTCCTGGGCACTAAGCCAACGTTCCCTGGCCAAGCTGTCTTCCTGTGACCCACTTCTGCCGCTTTGACCTTGCCCGACAGATCCATCAGATGTCTGTGTTCTCACTTTGATTCAGGTCTCAGTAAGAACCACCTTTGGATTCTGGCCTTGTGGGCCCTTTGCTGTCCACCCATCCCTGCCTGATCAATTGGGCTTTACAACGAAATGCTCACCTTCCTGCTCTATCCTTATGTTGCCTCTTCCATCCAACCTTGATCACCATCTCTCTGGTCTGGTCCTGGGCTTCACTTTCTGACTCCACCCCCAGCAGGTGCCCAGGAAAATCTGGCATCAAGGAGTCGGCATGTCGGCTAAGCTTTGGGGCTGGGATCCAGCCTGGCAGTCTCTCATCTTTTCCCCTCAGCATCACCCCGCAACCCCCATTGCAACAGTACCCTCCTGGATCCCACTGTTTTCCCACATGTTCGTCCCTGCTCACCTGTTTTCCAGCACATCACAACATCACTTACTGAGCATCTCCATTTCTGCCAGCCCACGGCACATGGCCTGATGCTTTGCTCTGCCTGACCCCGACGAATCGCAGCATTTCCCAGGTCAGCTGCTACTTCTTCCGAAGGATTACTCGGGACTTTCTCCACCCTAGAGGGGCTTATTCCTGCAACTAGAGTTATTAACTTGTGAATCCTTTGCACAGGGCGTTGTGCCTAAAACTGTTTTCAGGTAGCAGGAATGCACTGGTTTCATGGAAAGGCATTTTCTATTTGAGAAAAAAAACTAAATCCCTTTTCTGCACTCCAGTAAATAAAAGGAATCTGCTCTATTGTAAAAACCACTAGGCAAAACTAACTCTTGGGAGAAAAATGAGTACTTTCAAATTGTGGTGAGACAAAGGCACATAGAGGGTGATGTCATGAAGATAAGATACTCTTTTGTATTTTTTTTTAATATTCAGGGAATAAGGTAACTAGAGAGCCTAAGTAACAGGAAATCTTAGTACTTTTCTTTAGACAAAAAAATACTTTGGTCCTAAACTCTCTTTCTACATCATCGGAATATTTAAAGAGATGGTTTTAAACAGGCACTAAAAGGTCTACAGAACTCCTCTTTAAATGTCCCCAGTGCTCGTTAAGGAAGGTCTGTTATTGGCTAGGAGGCTTGTGCTGGGACTGCTGCTTCCATGGTGAGGTGGGTGAGCAGGAGGCATCTGAATGATCTGTGAGCAGGCGTTGACAGGGGAACTCAAACATCTTTGTATGTGAGCTAGACGATCACACATGTAACGCAAAATAGACCCATTCTAGGTAGATTTGTGAAATAGCCTTGATGTTTCAGGATAATCTCATATCCACTTGTATTTCTTCATAAACTTTCGCCCTCCTGGAAATGCTATCTTTCTGGAAATAATAACTGAATGAATCCAATCTACCAATTTAATAGCTGAGCAAGCGGAGACTTTCCAGTAACAATATAATAATACCCTCCATCCTCAGTAGATAGAAATGAGGAAAGGGGCCATGACTGCTCTTTATTTACACGCATATATTTATATGCTTAATGCTTTTTATCACGTAATCTTTAAGTGAAAGGTAATTATACACACATATATGAAATTTCAAGTTTTGTAAGACTTTGTATCATTTAGGAATGCCTTTCACTATATGTAATCTAAAATCAGACTAACAGCAGCCTAAGCAAGAAAGCCATTATGTTTTTCATATGACACAAATTGCAAGAAGGTGATTCCAGAGTGTGTTCGTTGGCTCAGTGGTGTAAGGGTTCTAGGCTGCTCTCTGTGAATTCACGGGACTTTTCCTCATGGTCACAAAATGGCTGCTGCAGCTGCAGGCATCAAGACCACAAACAGAAATCTTAAGTAGGAAGAATGTGTCAAAAGCAAAAACGAATCTTCCTCAGCAGATTCCTTTTCTATGCCTCTTCCTCCTTCTAAATGAGACCGTCTACCTTAGAATTCCCATGTAAGTGAAGTTATATGTAAGAAGAAATACATTGTAGGGCACTGCATCCATCCTTAGTTTGGGCTTTGCCCTTCTCTGCATGGTATGCTTACTTCCTGGTCAGTGTCTGGGGCCAGGCTGTGGTTTTCCGAGGCAAGGATTTTGCTGTGCTCCCACTGCCTTCTGTGGCGCCAGACCTGGAACACCGGAGATGTTCAATGTTTATATAATGTCTGGTATCTGATGAACCTCAGGGTTCCTTCTGCTCTTGAACTGTTCACACCTTTGGGAAACTGAGGAGCTGGGGATTGGAGTACTTCAGGGATTTAGCCGCTGCTCACCACTAGCGATAAAGGACAGGGACAGAGAGATAGCAGAATGAGCATGTGCCTGATTCTGCTGTGTGGCTATCAGCGTCCTCAACCTGCATCACAGCAGAACCGAGGTGTGCTGGCTTGGCTGTATGTCTATGTGTCAGATTTTTTTTTCTGCTTTCCACTCCCATGACACTTGATACATTGCTCTGTATAACTCAGTCATATTACAAAAATAGGTAGCTAAGTGTACATCCTTTCTCTTTACTTAAGAATTTAGAATCCTCAAGGTCAAAGGACATTGCTTCGTTATATTTTTCCCAGCCTCTTCTGCACTGCCTGGCAGGATAGTATTTATTTAAATGCTGAAAAAAATCGAATGAAAGAAAAAAATTTTTGTACTGACAATACATCGTTTAAATCTCCTGAGAAGACTGGCCACTTACATGAAAATGACCCACTGTGCCTTCAGGGCAGTAAACAACACTATTAAATTTATTAAGCGTATATTTATTGAGCATCTATCAAGTGCAATAAAGTCATCTAATACATAGCAGGGAGTGATGTGAATGTGAATTGACTGCTTCGAGCTCTGGCATTGACTAATACTCTTAATTATAGGCATACAGATCCTTTTTTCAAGTTGAATTTAGGGATTAGTGAGATGTTAAGGGGATGTCTATCAAATAGGGATCTGCCTGTAATTTGGCATACCCAAGTAGGCATAGATGGCCATGTGGATACACAAGAGAAGTGAATGCCAATTTCTGGAAGTTCCAAGATTATCAGGAGGAAGGGGTGACTCTTTAGCTATGTTTTCTGTGTGTGCATGTGTGTTAAGCCCCTTCTGTCATGTCCAACTCTTTGTGACCCCATGGACTGTAGCCTGCCAGGCTCCTCTGTCCATGGAATTCTCCAGGCAAGAGTACTGGAGTGGGCTGCCATGCCCTCATCCTGGAGATCTTTCTGACCCAGGGATCAAACCCATGTCTCTGGCACTGGCAGGTGTGCCCTTTACAACTAGTGCCACCTGGAGAGCCCTAGCTTCGTTCTACAGGGTCTAAACTCAGCCTAGTTTGTTCAACCATGGGTAGAGACTTTGATCATCATCACTGACTTGAAATATCAAGAGACTGCACAAGTGTTAAGGGGGTAGCATGAAGTCTAAGGATGCTCTAATTCTGAACAACACGCTAGGCACTCATCATGTTGAGTTTCAGAAGACGGCCTCTGTAGAACAAAATAAAGCTAAATGACTAATGTTAGCCTGGGATGAAGGCTGGACCCCAATACGCAGCTCTGTTAAGCTCTACTGGACCACAGGAAAAGGCATGTATTCTAAGTTCTTAGGCCCAGACACCTTTCAATCAGAGTCCATCTACACCAGCCAGTCTCAATGGAGAATCAGTCAGAGGATAATCATTTTCCAGCACTTGCCCTCCCCTTCCCACTCTTGGGTGCCATATAGGAGAATAACAGGGTGCAGAAGACCACCTTGCTCTCAACTGAATCGTCTTATAGGGAAGAGGGAGAAGAGATGGAAGCCTTTCTTTCCAGGCTTCGGGTTTCTGGAGAGCACTGATAAAGGAGAGAGGCAGAGAGAGAAAGTCACAGCCACGTGAGAGAATTTTTAATGATCATCAGCAAGTGTGGCTGATCAATGTCCTGGAAGGTAATTTATCTGGAATCTCTCCTCCACTTCTGGATGGTGGGGGAAGGGGGAACAAGATGTGGCAGCCTGTCCCCACCTGCTGGAATCATGAGCTACAGCGATGAGAAGGAACATAGTTGGGGCTTTCTTGGTGGCTCAGCCAGTACAGAATCTGCCTGCAATGCAGGAGACCTGGGTTCAATCCCTGGGTAGGGAAGATTCCCTGGAGAAGAGAATGGCAACCCACTCTGGTATCCTTGTCTGGGAAATCCCATGGACAGAGGAGCCTTATGGGCTACAGTTCACGGGGTAGCAAAGAGTCAGACATGACCCAGTGACTCACACTTTTTCACTTTCAGAAGTGAACTTGTCCACTTAACCTCCCCAGAGAGTTGCATGGGTATCAAACAGGGACCTCAGCCTAGACGTGGGGGTTATCATTCTGATGTTGCAGTAGTATCAGACCTTCTCTATTCTGCACTGGTCAGATCACTCCAGACCCGAATGCTGTATTTTATAGTTTTATTTATTTATTTTTGGCCGTGTGGGTCTTCGTTGCTGCCTGCTGACTTTTCTCTAGTTGTGGTGCGTGCACTTCCTTTGTTTCAGAGCACGGGCCCCAGGGCACCCAGACTTCAGTAGTTGTAGTGTGTGGGCTCAATAGTTGTGGCTCCCGGGCTCTAGAGCACAGGCTCAATGGTTGTGGGTGCGCGGGCTTATTTGTCCTCGCATGTGTGATCTTCTCAGACCAGGGATCGAACGCAAGTCTGCTGCATGGGCAGGTGGATTTTTCACTGCTGGATCACCAGGGAAGCCCCGAATGCTATATTTTAAAGGAACGCGGCAGCCTACAGACTGTTTGCTGTTGTTGTTCAGTCCCTAAGTTGTGTCCGACCTTTTGTGACCCCTTGGACTGCAGCATGCCAGGCCTCCCTTCACTATCTGCCGGAGCTTGCTCAAACTCAAGTGCATTGAGTCAGTGATGCTGCCCAACCATGTCATCCTCTGTCACCCCCTTCTCCTTCTGCCCTCAATCTTTCCCAGCATCAGGGTCTTTTCGGATGAATCGGCTCTTTGCATCAGGTGACAGAAGTATTGGATGGACCTTCAGCTTCAGCATCAGTCCCTCCAATGAATATTCAGGGTTGATTCCTTTAGGATTATTGTTTAGAGGAAGTTAGTAAATGCCTTAGGAAATTGAATTAGAAAGTGCCTATTTTTCTAAATTGCTAATATTCTAGGATTTCAAGGTGCATCTAATCTCAGGCAACTCGAGGTTGTTGAATTCCTATCACGTGCGCTGTGGCGGATGCTGCATACGCGTTATCTGACTTGATCGTCAAGGCCTTTGTCCCTCTTTTACAGATAAGGACAGCAGGGCTCCAGGAGGCGGAGTGATTTTCCTGCAGTCCCACAGCTGGTGAGCAGCAAATTGGGATTTGCACCTTCGTTCCACTCGGCTCAGAGTACTCGCTGTTCTACTACGGAGAGCATTTAACATTCTGAGACGCTGAGATTCTGTGCTTCGGTGAACCTGTGACAGGCTGATTCGAAAGTTGCCCTGTTTGAAGACTCCACACAACGGCTAGGGAAGAGTGGGCGAGGCTGCGGAGGGCGAGAGCGAGTGAGAGGGGGTAGGAAGAACAGAGAAATCACCCCAGTGATCATTCATTCTGTTTCCTCCTCAAACAAAACATTCCTGTTTATTTCTCTGCGTTTCTCCCAGGCAGGCATGTGACCTGAGAACAATTCCCTTATGAGGCAGGGTTTTTCTCATTTCCTGGCTCCTAATCTAATAGAAATGTCTAAACTAGTTGGCTGGCTCTGCCAGAGAGAGAGGGGAAAAAAATTCTAGGATCAATCACTCTATTTGAAACTGCATCTGCAGAAAAGATGTGGAAGGGGCCAGGCAGGAGGGTGGGGGCAAAGCTTTACTCCTGGGCTTCTCCTAGCAACTGCTGGCCTGTCTCTGGGTCTCTTGTTCCCTGATAAAGGTGTTGGCAGGGTTTCCCAGAGCAGAGCTCTGGCAGGGCGCTGTGCTCCAGCCAGTCTTACAGAAGATTCTCCTTTTTTTCTTTACAACTGGATCAAGTACCTGCTTTACCTGTCGCCAACCAGAGGATCACCCCTTGACCAGTTTCCAGGCTGCAGTCTCTGAAAGCCTCCTTATTAAAGGCTTCAAAAAATAATGCTATCCTAGTGGAGAGCTGCCAGGAATTTTTTTTTTTTTTTTAAAGTTTCAGTTATCCCCATGGGACAACCAATGCAAATGTTCTCCCAGTTGGAATGAGGACAGAGTCCTTGAAACATCCTTGCAAAGCAGTCTGTTTATTAATACATTTGTAAGTGAAGGGACTGCTGTTATTGTTGTTTAGCTGACTCTTTGCAACCCCATGCACTGTAGCCTGCCAGGCTCCTTTGTCCATGGGATTTCCCAGGAAAGAATACTAGAGTGTGTTGCCATTTCCTTCTCCCAGTGATCTCCCTGACCCAGGGATTGAACATGCGTCTCCTTTGTCTCCTGCATTGGCAGGTGGATTCTTTACCCTGAGCCCCCAGGGAAGCCCTGGCAGAGACCCTTACTTACCCTGGTCCTAATGACAATTGACAGATACTTGGGCACCTAACAAATGTGCTGGATCCTAGGAGGCAGATATCCCCAACAAAGAGCCTGCGCTGGTCTTAGATGTTGAAGATTATCACATGAAATTATTAACCAAACTCTAATCAGATTTCACTACTTTCACTCAAATGTTCTTTCACTGTTCTAGGGTCCTATTCAAGATTGCTTTTGTTTTGTTAATTTATTTTCTCCCCCCAGGCTTTATTGAGGTATAATTGCTTATGTAAGATGATAACATTAGGGGAATCTGGGCGAAGGGTGTATAGAAATTTTCCCTGACAGCTGGGATTAGAGTGGGGATGGGAGGATTGACTGTAAAGGGGCAGAAGGAAGCTTTCTGAAATGATAGGAATGTTACATTTTTAACTTATGTGGTGGTGATTACATAGATGTATCAATTTGTCAAAGCATCAAACAGTATACTTAATGTATGTTTAATTATATGTTAATTATGCCTCTAGAAGAGCTCCCCAGGTGGCACCATGGTAAAGAATCTGCCTGCTAATGTAGAATACTTGAGACTCGGGTCTGATCACTGGGTCGGGACGATCCCCTGGAGGAGGGCATGACAAGCCACTCTAGTTTTCTTGCCTGGGAGACCCCATGGACAAAGGAGCCTGGCGAGCAGGCTACAGTCCATGGGATCACAGTGAGTTGGACACAACTGTGCAACTACCCAGGTGCACACACATTTCAAAGAAGTGTATATTTAAAATTTTAAATCAAACTATAAAATCACATCATTCTCCTACACAAAATCCACTAATGGCTTTCTATTACAGATTAAATAAAATCCAAGCTCCTAACTTGGAAAAAGTGGCAATAAATAAATAAAAATGACTCTAACAAAAGGTTGGCTAAGGTCTTTAGGATACAAAGAGCCCTTATTACCTGATTAAAAAATGGGCTTGGCTCATGAACAGGCTCCTGAAAATGAAAAAAAAAAAAGGATAATGACACTCAAAAAGAAGTTTAGCCCTATTGATAACAAACTAAATATAATTTGATGAGACAAAAAGATTATCACATGAAACGGTTTGTCTGAGGCTTGAAACAAACAGTAAGGTTTCCTTGACATTCCTTCATTTTAGGAGCTTGCTAAGTCTCTTTCTATTAGGGTTTTCTTTTTCTTGCTTCCTATTCAGTATCGCCAGTGAGGTGAGGTGTTGAAGAAACCTTATGTTTAAATGGATATTACCATGTTGCTCAGACTTTTTGCAGAGATGACAAAGGCCAAGAACAGCATGAATCTTGCCAAGTATGCGACAACGTAATTAAGATGCATGGTCTCACACCACACACCGGGCATGCTGAGAGACGGTGAAGCTCCTTCATGCAACAGGGGTCCCACAGCACAGGCTACCTATGTAGGAGTCAGTTAAGGAAGATAGGGAAGGTTTCTTTACAGCGTTATCAGTGAGTCCTTCCTCCTCTCCCCACAGGGGCCTCAGATCAGAGGAGAAGGGCTGGGAGAGAACCACTTGAGGTCATTCCTTGTGGTTCTGGAGTTGGGATCTTGGGAACGAGGTGCTTGATCCACTTGTACCTGAGGGTCTGCGGGACGGGGCTTGAACTCTCACTTCCTGGCCCCAAGACAAAGACAGGACTGTACTGGGCTGGCCAGAGTAGGAAAAGCAAAGACTAGGGAGGTCTCTGTGTGCCAGACATACCCCTGCTAATGGAACTCTTCCCATGGACAAGGTGATCACAACAGAGGGTGGACTTCAGAGTCGGAGTTGGGGTGAGAGCCGTAATCAGGGGAAGGAAGAATTGGCCACTTGGGAGAAGTACAAACTAGAGGGATCCCTGGTGATAGGGAAAGTGTCTCCAGAGAACTTTCAAAAGTCCCCAGGGGGCTGTCCTGGTGGTCCAATGGTTAAGAATTCACCTTGCAATGCAGGGGACATGGGTTCCTGGACAGGATCCCTGGTCCAGGAAGATTCCACATGCCGGGGAGTAACTAAGCCCGTGCGCCACAAATGCTGAAGCCAACTCGCTCTAGAGCCCGTGCTCCACAGCAAGAGAAGCCATCGCAGTGAGAAGCCCATGCAGGGTAACTAGAGAGGAGCCCCCCTGGCCGCAACTAGAGAAAACGTGCATGCAGCCATGAAGACCCAGTGCAGCCACAAAAAAAAGGCCCCCAAGGAAAAATGAATTGCCATGCCCAGAATATCCAATGACAATCACAATGGTATCAGTCAAGTAAGAATTTTCCTGCCCCTTGACTCCTTCCTAATTCTTTCCAGCCAAGGACCCAAAGTACTTCCAGAAAGTGATGGAGTGGAAATGAAGTGGGGAGGTAAATGCCCAGGACTTCCCTGCCCAACTGCTCAGAGAAGGGCTGATATGGGGGAAGGAAAAAAAAATGAAGTGAACGATAGTTTAGAGTTTGGATATGACTATAGATTTTTTGAAATCCCTAGAAAATGACACTGTTTATTAGTACATCTTCTTTTTTTTAGCCTGAAATGACTGAGGGATGTTTCATTATCCTGTGTGTGTGTGCTCAGTCACTTCAGTTGTGTTCAACTCTTTGTGACCCTGTGGACTGTAGCCTGCCAGGCTCCTCTGTCCATGGGACTTTCTAGGCAAGAACACTGGAGTAGGTTGCCATGCCCTCCTCCCGGGGATCTTCCTGACCCAGGGATCCAACCCAAGTCACTGGTGTCTGTCTCCTGCATCTCCTGCATTGCAGGCGGACTCTTTACCGCTGAGCCACCTGGAAAGCCATTTACTATCCTAGACTGACCTGAAAAGTTGAAGAACCTAATTGAAATTTCATGTAGCAGAAATGGAGACAGAGGATAAGACAGAGGGTCTCAATCTGAAGTTCAGTGGTCAATAGAATATGTTGCTTTCTGTCTACACCCAAGCCTAGTTCAGTTATTAAACCTATTGTATAGAGTTCTCCTAAAAGACTGGCGATGTTAGAACAACAACAAAAAAATAATAAGTGCATCATTCATCAAAAAGCTATATTAATCATCTAATCAGGACATGAGACATGCAGTTTTTATATACAAGGAAAACTGTTAGCACCAGCTCACGTCTCTCTCTCTCTTGCTTCCTGAGTCATTGCAGAGATGAAATATTCAAAACAACAGGCCACCTTAGTCAGGATTTCACAATGTTCCTATTGTACTCATATAATGCCAAGTACCACTGGAAATGTTCCATTCAGGGTGCTGCATTCAATAAATTGTCATTGATTTCTCTAAGAAATATAATAAGGTTTTATGTGGAGCAGTGCTTATTAAGGCATGGGTGTGAGCAAAAATGTACTACAGCCATATTTTTTCTCCTGGTAGTCTAGAATTTCTAGAGACATTCAGTCTTTCTATTTAATACAAAATGCAGAATTCACTCCATTGGTTGAAAGAAGCCACTTTTTCATGTCAAGAGATTTTTTGATTCCTGACTGTCATTATATGAATATAAATGGAAGAGTTACTCCTATAGTTCATCTACCAAACCCTATCCTGCAATAGATGAGATTTGTCTTACTGTTTATTCTCTTGCATGCAGAGCTGGCCACTGACTACCTATAATATGTCCACCTGACATGTGTCTCTCCTCTTTGGTCAGTCATTACCCTCTCTTTCCTTTCCTATGCATCGTGAGTTTTTTTTTTTGGCTGGGTTGCTTGGCATGTGGGACCTTAGTTCCTCAATCAAGGATTCTTCCCGTGCCCCCCTGCATTGGAAGGGGCAGAGTCTTAACCACTGGACCCCCAGGGAAGTCCCTATATGTACTGACTTTAAAAGATGCTTTCAAATCTATTGACACTCCATCCATCAAGCCCAATTCCCCTCCTCTTGAGTACGAGCTGGTCTTAGTGATTGATTCCTCATGAATAGAAGACAGACGATGCAATGCTATGTGGCATCCAGGGCTACGTCATAGGAGGCAAGGCACCATCAACCTGGACTCTGTCTTGGGACACTTGCTCTTGGAATCCAACTACATACTGGATGCCAGGCCACACAGAAAAAACCTCACGTGGCTGTTGGGGTCAACAGAGTGACTGGGGCCCCAGGTTACAACCAGCCTCGATCACCAGGCGTGGGAATGAGCAAGACTTGACCATGACTCCAGTCCCAGCCATGGTCTGACTGCAGCCACGCGAGAGGCTCTGAATGAGAACCACCCAAGTAAACACAGCACCCCGGGGGACAGTGTCCGTGGGGATAGGCGTGGCTGCTGTGTTATGTCGCCCAGTCTAGTGTGGTTTGTGACACAGCTGTCGATAATCAGAACACCATCCAGAGGTACTCCTGGGAAACCTTTAAAAATGTACTCTTGGAGACACTGTCTCCAATCTGGGAGTATGCACTATGATTTAGAATCCAAATTATGGAAGTAATTTTTATGCATACAGTGATTCTTTTTTTTTAGGAAGAACCATTTCCCTACTATTGAACACTTGGGCTATGAAACTATTCCAAAGCTATATCATGAAATATGAGGAAGCTAGGAAAATCCCTAGCAAGCCTGGCAAAAATAAAAAGAGTTGACACCGATCACCAATATCAAGAAGTTATTACTAATATACTATGTATATCACTATGGGTTCTGTGGCTATTAAGAAGTTATAAGGGAACAGTATGAATGATTTTAAACTCATCAATTAAACAATTTAGAAGAAATAGACCAGTTTTTCAAAAGTTGCATACTACCAAAACTCAACCAAAATGAAGCCGATAATCTCAGTGGCATTCTATTAAAGAAACTGAATTTTTAATTAGAAAGCTCCCCCAAATTAAACCACAATGAGCTATCACTACACATCTATCAAAATAACCAAAATAAAAAAGAGTAACAATGCTAAATGCTAGTGAGAAAATGGAGAAACTGGATCAGCCATTCATTGTTGGTGGGAGTGTACGATGGTACATCCGCTCCAGAAAAGAGTTTGGTAGTTTCTTAAAAAATTAAACACACACGTATTACATGACTCTACGATTGTGCTCTTGGCATTTATCTCAGAGAAATGAAAACTTATATCCACCAAAAAAAGTCTTGTATATCCCAGCTTTTTTAGTAATAGCCCCAAACTGGAGATAGCCTGGCAGGTAAATGTTTAATCCAATTGTGGCACATACATACTGCAAGATACGACTCAGCAATATAAAGGAACAAATTATTGTTTTTCTCTTATTCATCATATAGCTGAATTTTTTCGTACCTTTTTACCAACCTTTTCCTGTTTCTCCCACCCCTCAGCTCCTGGCAATCACATTTCTACTGCCTATATCTATGAGTTTGACTTAAAAAAAAATTATTCCACACATACGTGATGCCATGCAGTATTTGTCGTTCTCCATCCGATGTATTTCAATGAACTTAATGCCCTCAAGTTCCGTCTATGTTGTTGCAAATATCAGGATTTCCTTCTCTTTCATGGCTGAATAGTACTGCATTGCGTGTGTGTGTGTGTGAGAGAGAGAGAGAGAGAGAGGGAGAGAGAGAGACAGTCCCTTTATCAATTAATCCACTGATGGTCACTTAGGTTGTTACCATACGTTGGCTGTCGTGACTAATGCTGCAACGAACATGAGGATGCAGGTCTAGCCCTCTCTTCAAAACACTGATTTCATGTCCTTTAGATATACAGCCAGCAGTGCAATGACTGGATCATATGGTAATTCTATTTTTAATTTCTTGAGGACCCTCCATACCATTTTCCATAGGAACAAATTATTGATGCGTGCAAAAACTTAGACGAATCTCCAAGAATTATGCTGAGTGAAACAAAATTATCCCCCAAATGTTAACTACTTCATGATGCCATTTACAGAATATTTTTGAAAAGATGCTATTTTAGAAATGAAAAGCAGATGAGTGAATGCCAAGTTAGGGACTAGGGTGGGGTGGGGATGGATATTGGTGTGTTTATTGAAGGGCAACATGGGGAGTCCTTATACTGATGGAACTGCTCAGTATCTTGATGGAAAGGGATACAGGAATCTGCATATCTGATAAAACTATATAAAGTTAAATGCACACAGGGACTTCCCTCGTGGTCCAGTGGTTGAGAATCCGCCTTCCAATGCAGGGAGCATGGGTTTCATCTCTGGTCGGGGAACTAAGATCCCACATACCTCAGGGCAGCTAAAGCCTGCCCACCACAACTAAGACTCAACACAGTCAAAAATAAGTAATAAATAAATGTTTTAAAAAAATAAATGCACACATACACACACAGAGACAGATGAGTTATAAGTAAAACTGGAGAAATCTGAGTAAGATCAGTGAATTGTGTCAACATTCAGGTATAATATTCTACCTATATTTTTGCAAGGTGTCACCATTGGGGAAAACTGGGTGAAGAACACTGTTTCTTACAACTATACGTGAATCCATATTGATCTCAATAAAACTTTTAATTAAAATTATGTGATGAACAGGCTCTGATAGTATGCGATAAACTGTTTATAACATAACCACAGGCTATTTTAAAAGTTAGAATATTCATAAAATTTATATGCTGGGTGATTCTATCAAATAGATTCCAAGAAGGCAGAATTTTAAAAAACTGTATAAAATTTAAAATTAAGGGAGAAGTGGGAACGCCAAAGAAAACTAAAAAATACTACCATAAAATTGTATTTTCTAGGGACTTCCCTGGTGGTCCAGTGGTTAAGATGCAGGGTCCTGTGTCCCCTGCATCTGCCTGCCAATGCAGGGGACACAGGTTCAATTCCTGGTCCGGGAAGAGACCATATGTGGCAACTAAGCCCGTGCACCAGAACTACTGAGCCTGCGTGCCTAGAGCTCATAGTGCATGAGAAGAGAAGCCAATGAGAAGCCCACACGCCACATCTAGAGAGCAGCCCCTGCTTGCCCCAACTAGAGAAAGCCAGTGCGCGGCAATGAAGACCCAGTGCAGCCAAACATAAAGAAATACATTTTATTTTCTAAACTTTCGATAATGAGCACATGGTACTTCTCTAGTAAAAGAAAGAAAAGCTATTAAGATGACATTTTATTCACTGTTAACTTTGAGACCTAGGTTCTTCACTGAGGAAACACGATCTGAATGGGTACATTCGTATTTCAACAGAAGCAGCAGAAGTCTCTAAATGCTGAATTTTAATAAAAGACAATCTCGGGCATCAGTCTGTGAGTTGAAGAGGGATACGAATGGAGGTGATGAGGCATCAGACCCCTCCTTTCTGGGTCCCTGGGACTTGCGGCATGCTGGGATCCCTCAGTTAGCTCTTGCCTATGGCTGCTTACATGCCTCCATGGCGGATTTGTCTCCTATTCCACTACCAATGTAATTCCGGCCTGGCTTGAAATTATTCAACTGTGAAGACACAGAATTTCAAATAATTCTGCCTGTTCCAGCGGACACAAATTCCTCCATAGCACGGAGATTTCTCTGGGGAAATTCTGAAAGCAAGTAGAGATGCTGAAGGAGTTTGGAGAAGATTGTTTTCTGCATGGAAAGCTCTAAGTGCAATTAAGTTGTAATCCAAATTTAGAGAAGCTAGAAAATTTTGTCTGCGTGGAGGGGTGGGGAGTATGGTCCCCCATTAACACAAAGACTAGCGTATCATTTCTGAATGCAGGAAACTATCACCGAACTATAAAATCATTAGAGGCCGAAGGCAGACAGGAGATGAGCCACCATGTTGAACAACAGCAGGTGGCCCCATTCACCTTTAGTCCAAGGACACAGTGGCCCCAGGAGTTGTGCAGTGTACAACCTGCATGACCGTATTTATTGACTCTGCTAAAGCTGTGCAGTACCACCACTGTCCTCCCCTACTCCCTTAAACAAATACTTTTCAGAATGAACTGGTTTTTTTGTTGTGGTGGTTGTTAGTAAAAACATTTCTTTCAGACAGTGTTACAGAGAGGAAAGAACACTGGTCTAAAATCAAGAACTTGGGCTCTGTACTTAGCTATGTGGCTTTTGACACGTTCCTTCCCCTCTCTGGGCATCCGTTTTCTCCTTTCTAAAAGAGGATTGCATTTAAGTGCCTTTTTTAGAAAGAAGTGAAACCCAGAGAGGGGAAGGAACGTGTCAAAAGCCACACAGCTAACTACAGAACCCAAGTTCTTGATTTTAGACCAATATTCTTTCCTCTCTGTAATACTGTCTGAATGAAATGTTTTTACTGGAAAAGCAAAAAAAAAGTTCATTCTGAAAAGTATTTGTTTCAAATCCACATGTCTATAACCTAAATACCAGGGCTATTTTGATAATGTTGAAACAGGAGTGAATTGAGTCTGCAGACTACAGGAGAGTTTTCTCACATGAGATGGGGATACTAATAGTGCCTTTTAGGGTTGTTTAAGGGATAAATGGAAGGCAATGGCACCCCGCTCCAGTACTCTTGCCTGGAAAATCCCATGGATGGAGGAGCCTGGTGGGCTGCAGTCCATGGGGTCGCTAGAGTCGGACATGACTGAGCGACTTCACTTTCACTTTTCACTTTCATGCATTGGAGAAGGAAATGGCAACCCACTCCAGTGTTCTTGCCTGGAGAATCCCAGGGATGGGGAAGCCTGGTGGGCTGCCATCTATGGGGTTGCACAGAGTTGGACACAACTGAAGTGACTTAGCAACAGCAGCAGCAGCAAGGGATAAATGAGTTTATATTTGTAGAACACTTAGAACAGAGCCTGTTATGTAGAAAGCTTACAAGTATTAGGTATTATTACTAAGTGATATGTGGATTTTTGGGGGAACATGTATCTTTCATCTTTGTTTTTACATGACCTGGCATGACTTCAAGGAAGTGTCCTGTTAATGTTGTTTGATGATGGATGGATGGGTGGATGAATGGATGTAAAGACTGAGATAGGGATGGATGGAGGCAGGGATGCATGAATAGATGAAGGCATGGATGAATGGATGGAAGGATGAATGGATGGACAGATGTACAAATGGATGGATACAGGCATGGATGGAGGCATGAATGGAGGCAGGCATGGATGGATGGATGCTTGGATGGATGGATAAATGGCACCTCCATCATTATACTTGTTCAGGTCAACAGCCTTGGCATTGTCCTTGATTCCTCTCATTCTGTATAACTAATATAAGTCCTGCCTATTCTATATGCAAAATATATTTAGAATTCAGCAACTTCTTCCAACCACCGTCATCCTAGACCAAACCATCAGCATTTCTCTTAATTGGCCTTCCTGCTTGACTCTTGTCTTCTTATAGGACCATCTGGTTCCAGCTACTGCTACTCAGGAAGGCTGTCCATCACCACTGTCCTCCTTTCTCCCTTGAACCCAGCTGCACCAGTCTCTTGACTATCCTTAACTATATCAGGCATGCTCCCATCTCTAGACTTTCACCCTTGAGCTCTCTAGCTGAGATGCTATCCCCAGCTTCAGTTGATCTCTTCTACTAGAATGGCTCCCATCTTACAGCTTCCCCTTTATTCCTCTGTTAGTGTAACTGAGAGGCTTCCCAGGTGGCACTGTTGGTAAAGAACCCACCTGGCAATGCGTAGATGTAAGAGACACAGGTTCGATCCCTGGGTCTTGGAAGATCTCCTGGAGGAGGGCACAGCAACCCACTCCAGTATTCTTGCCTGGAGAATCCCATGGACAGAGGAGCCTGGCAGGCTGCTGTCCATAGGGTCATACAGAGCTGAAGCGACTTAGCATGCATGCACGCAATGTAACCAAGATCAGATCAGTAGGTAAGCTAAAGCTGGGCCTCTTTTTCCTTCCGAGATCAGGAGAGTGGAAAATCATCTATCACAAGACTGAGGGCTTCGTCACTCTCAGTTCAGGAGTCCAGAGCCTGGAACACCACATTATGTGGTTTTGTCCTGAGGGGCTCTGAGACACAGCCCTTAAGGGGTGCATAAATTTATCAGAATTTGTTATCTCTCGCATTGTAGTTGCTTACATTTTTTGAGCTCTGAAACTCAAGCTGGAGAGTCACTTCTTATTTATATTCTGTGTGATCATTATTTGTGAACAAACCTCATTTGACGTTTTGGATAGGGAGTATCTCAAACTATCTCAAAGCTAGGACTTCACTGTCGTATAATCTCTCCTCTTTCTGCCACAGGCCATGATACAGAAGAGGTTCAGGCTAATAGGTAACATTTATGGAGCACTTCCTATGTGTTAATGTGCAGATCGTTTGCAAAAATGGCTGTGATAATTTCCCTCCTGTACGCATTCCCCTTTGTGGTGTGAATTTGCAGCTCTTTCATCAAGTGATGGAGTCAGTTTCCCAATCATTGAATCTGGATGTGAGGTTTGGAGGTGGGGGGAGGACCCTATGGCTTATTTTGACCAGATACAATGTGGCAGAAGTGACAGATAGCATGCCAGGGGCCTGCCTAGTCCTCATGAGACTTTGTCTTTGTACATTTCTGCGGTGTCTCTTGGAGCCCACCCAGCCTCCAGTTGCACGAGCCCAGGCTAGCCTCTTGGAAGGTGAGCCACCACATGGAGCAGCTGAGGCCATTCTGGACCAGCCAGCCCCAGCTGGCCTGGCAGCTGCCAGTAGACAGATACTTGAGTAAACCTCACCGAGGCCAGCAACACAGCATAGTGAGTTCTCATCCAAATTCTCATGCCATAGAACCCGTAGCAAATAAACGGTTGTTGTTCAAAGTCAGGGGTTGGCAAACCACAGTCCGTTGGTCAAATCTGGCCTGCCTCCTGCTTTTGTAAACACATTTTTACTGGAACACGGCCTCACTCGATTGTTTACGTACTGTCTAGAGCTGCTTTCTCATTACAGTAAGAAATGGCAGCCCACTCCATTATTCTTGCCTGCAGAATCCCATGGACAGAGGAGCCTGGCAGGCTATAGTCCATGGGGTCGTGAAAGTGTCGGACATGACTTAGCCACTGAAAAAGAGCTGCTTCCCATTAGGGCAACAGAGTTGGATCACTACAACAGAGCTGAAAATTCTCTGTCCCTTTGCAGAACAACTTTGAAAACCCCATTTCAGACACTAAAGTTAGGTGTGGTTTGTTATATACAGGAACTAAGTCGAGTGCTTTAAGCGATTATATTTGAATTTTCACTTTAACCCAGAGAGAGATTTTTATGCCCATTTTACAGATGAGGAAACTGAGGCATAGTGAAGGAGAGAAATTGGTACCTGGTGGAATCAGAGAACAGAAACACAGTCTGGCCTCACAGATTCACGACTTCGGCATCCTGACTCAGTGTGGGGAAAAAAAAAAAAGGAAAATGTTGCCCAGTGGTATCCAACTCTTTGTGATCCCATGGACTGTAGCCTGCCAGTCTCCTCTGTCTGTGGAATTCTCCAGACAAGAATGCTGGAATGGGTGGCTATTCCCTTCTCCAAGGGATCTTCCCAACCCAGGGATCAAACTCTAGTCTCTCAAATTCTTTACCATCTGAGCCATCTGTCCTGAGGCTGGAATCACTCTAGAATCAATCACTGGGGAGACTTGGAAGGTCATCAGGGATCATTTTTGAATGGGGTAAAGAGACCCTATCTTGTCTCAGATCTAAGCTCTGGTCTTTGCTTGGCCCAGCATCCTCTGCAGTGGGCTGGGGGCCTTGATAACAGGGACCCTCCCAGCATGGGGAAGTAGCTTCGCCAGCTCACTCATTCCCCAAGAACAGGAGCACGTGGTCAGCACATTCCTGCATCCCTGTTGGAACAGAAATCTCCCCTGGCTTTCTCAGCATCCTCCCCACCCCAACCATGCTGATACTATTCAATAACCCACACTGACTTTGGGAGGAGGGGGAAAAAATGTAATTGTTAAAGCCTAAATCCCTTTAAACGCTAAGATCAAAAGGGAAGTTTCCATCCAGTGACACGTAATTAAACATGCAGACGTGCCCAACTTTGATTCATGAATGCTTCTGCACTTCTAAATTGTTGCCAGGGAGATCAGGGCCTGAGAAAATTAAAACCAT